>NW_023600993.1:48733935-48751728 GCF_014898055.3 Talpa occidentalis
TATGCCAAGAAATATTTTGGGTGCTGATTCTTACCTCAAGGATCTAACATTACATGTTCATTTGAGACAGTATTAGAAGTAGTGATTGTCCAGCCCTCTGTGGGTATTTAGACAGATGGATTTTTAAAGGATTTTGGTTGTAACAGCTTCATAGTTATTTCAGTTCAAACCAACTCAGGTTTGAACCTGTATCAGAAGGGGTCATTTCTGTGCTAGATCACTGGCTACTTTTTTTTTTAAGATTTATTTATTTATACAAGAACTGGGGTATAGGTCAGAGGTGTGTGGGGGAGGGTGAGAGAATTCACCAGAGACAGAGCGGGGAGCAGAACAGGCAGAAGGACTGAAGACACTGCTGAGGGGAGCATTGGGGGAGGCAGGAGAGGTCTGCCACGCCATGTGGGTATCTCCCTGGCCAGCGAGAATTGTATCCACACTGTAGAGGCTGCAGACAGCTTCACAGCACTGCGCTCAACCCCCTGCGCCACCAGGGGAGGCCTGATCACTGGCTACTTTTAAGTGAAAAAGCAAGAGACCAATAATCACTTTTTAGAGAGAGCTTTCCATACAATAACTTACTGCAAGAAACAGTGCCAGGCTATTTCCTAAGCATCAGTGCCCTGCAAATTCCCTGTAGCCCCAGTTTATTAGCCATGACTGATTGGAACAGGAGTGGGCATGGGCCCTGAGGTCAGCCTCTTTATCGGTCAGCTCGTGGCCTAAGAAGTGGACTAACTCTAGAGCCTTGTCTGGTAGGAATGATGAGAACAACGTTACATCAATCAGATTTTCCTTTTGAACTGCTGTACAGAACAAACAGGGAAAAAAAGGTATCTAAGGAAGCAAAAGCCAAAGAGGAGTGGTAACTGAGCAGTGTAAGTATTGAACACCTATAGTCAAGATAATCGAATACTGTGGCTACCCAGACATAACCAGGTCAGGGAGCTGCCTTCATTCTAATGATTCCCAAACTTAAGCATGCATTAGAGTCACCTGGGGGCCTATTTAGACATAGATGCTAGTCCCACCATCTGTGTTTCTGATCCAGTGGGATGCTGGGGATTAGGGATCAAGATATTACATTTCTAACAAATTCCTAGTTGATACTGATGGTTGCTGATAATCACAGAGCTACACTTTGAGAACTACTGCTCTGGAGAAATATTCCACTATTCAAGTCTCTGTGAAGTATTGAAGTTCTGTTCTTACCCTAGGTCTGGTGGACCATTTCCTGGGTCTTTGTGAGATCAATCATTCTACCACAGAACCAAAATTCCCAGTTTCCTTACTTCATTTCAGATTCCTATGACATCTCCATATTGTTTAAGCTAATTTGCATGAGTCTTTACCACAATATGAGCCCAACAAATATAACATAGTAGTAGGTATCATTTATTGAGTCCCTACTCTGTACAGATGCAAGAATTCAAGAAGTGATAACTACATGTTTCTCTCAGGAATTGCACTGAGTTTTAGAAATATTTTGTCTCTGAATTCATTAATGCAATGTTTCTTATTTTATACTTCTCAAAAATGTTAAATTTCCTCTTGATTCTTACCACCAAGTTTATGTGAACCAATTCTGTTCCACATTTAGATTTTTCTATAGTTAAAATGTTCCATTCCATCATATCCTCAATGATATTAAGAGATTGAAAAAATAAGAAACATTCTAATCAAAAGAGACCAAACTCTTCTTGTGGCCTCAATACCCTATTCTTGACAAATGTGTATTATTGAAATATCTTACCTATGAGAAAATCTATGATCAAATTTTTTACAACCAAATTAAAAAAATCTATTGGAAGTCAATTTATATCAGACTCCATCCTATAATCTCAGGTCTCGTCCTTTAATTTTTGCATATGCCTGTTGTCATACTTTTCATGGACTGTCCTTTATATGACTATGTCATGTGTAACTCCTCTATGGAAACTGTGTTTCATGAGACCAACATTGGCTCTATTTCTCCACATTATCTCTCAAATCCTAAAACATGACAGACGCTCAGTAAATGTTAGTAGATGTTATGGACTGTGTTGCCCCTAAATCCTAGTCCTCAGTGGGATGTAATTCTGAGGTGGAACCTTTGGGAGAAAATTAGAAGGTCAGGAGGGAGCCTTCATGAATGGACTCAGTGCCCTTATAAGAAGAGGCCAGAGATCTCCCTTGTCCACTTTCCACCATCGAGCACACAAAAAGAGGGAAACTTGGAGTTTGCAGTTCAGAGAGGGTCCTCACCAGAACCAACTATGCTGGTACCTAGTTTCAGACTTCTAGTCTCTGGGACTGTGAGAAGTAAATTTTTATTGTTACTTAACCACCCAGCTAATGGTATTTTGTCACAGCAGCCCTAGCAAGCTAAGAAAGTAGAATGAATTTATCTGGCTGTATTCTTCTTATTAAAATGTTCTAGGGCAAATGCAGTTTTTATAATAAAATTAAAATAATAACATGAAAATAATAACTTGAAAATAAAATGGCTCATTTAGTAAGTCAGTGATTCTGATTCTTCATTCCATTGATAGGAATTCTACTTGGGGCCAAGGGCAAGTAAGTTAGGTTGTTTAAGCTATGAAGTAAGGCAACCACCAGACTTCTGAGGAAACAATTCATTTAAATGGTTTTGCTCTACATACTATAAGAGAAATGTAAGTGAGCCCCTAATAAAAATGACAGTCTGATGCACAAAAATGGCCCCTTTCATTTTGCAAGACCTTGAGGCATTTTGCAAATGATAATTATCTCTTACATCATCCCCTCTGAGGTAAGAATTATTTTCCCCATTTATAACTGAGTCTACATAAAATTATTTCTCCCTAAATCCCAAGTCATAACTGCTCTTTGAATCCCTTACCTCCTGAGATGTGTGCAAGTTAGCACATAAATCACTGTTAAAGAAAAACTTTAATCAGGGCAAAGTTACGTTGGAGCTATCAAGAGATGAAACTCATTAGAGATTTTATATTTCAAGTAAAAATTCCCCAATGGTCAGTGAAAATGGGAATGGACTGGAAGAATTTCAAGACAAAAATATGTTCAGTTCTACTTCATATTTTAATGACATTTTCAATATTTGGATGCCCTAAGAGATGAATTGATTTTAAAATACATTTCGAAATTGCAGGTGACCTGGAGCCAAAATAAAGAAAATCTGACCAAATATACATTCTCTGAGGAATGATAATAAAATCCAAGACTGGGAGAATGTTTCATTTTATTGCTTCAATCCATAGACATTCGCCATGGCAGATCAAACTTTTAATATCTGGTCACAACAGGACATCATCCTTAATGATACCCAGCTGCAGAGTGTATATGCATAGAATTTTCACTCCTACCTTTGTGCTATTAGGGATCCAACACTTGAAATTTACAAAATTTTCAAACTTTATTTGCAAATAATTAACTGTCAAGAAAAAGAATCACAAAGATAGTATAAAAATACTCCACACACACTTTACCTCGATGCACTGATTGTTAATGTTTTGCCCCATTTACTTTGTCATATATATCAATTTTGCCCATACCATTTGTAGTTAAGTTGCATTCATCATGCTGCTTCCCCCTTAAATTGTTCAGTGTGAATTTCCTAAGAACAGGGACATCTTCTATAATTACACTACAGTTACATGGTTCAGGAAATTAAACATTAATCAATGCTTTTATTTAATCTACTATCTACATTCCAATTTTGCCAATTGATCCAGTAAGGACCTTTATTACATTTTATCTCCAGCACAGCATTCAGACCAAGACTGCATGGTACAATTTGGTACTATGTCTCCTTGAATTTTGATCAACTCTTAAGCTTTCCTTTGTCTCTCATGACAGTGACATTTTTGAAGAACACAGGTCCATTTTAAAACAAATTACATAGAACAACGTTTTTTAGAGCTTTAGATTTTGTGGTCATTGTTACTGTTTGCAGTGAGGAATTTTCAGTGGTAACTACAACAAAGGGAAAGAATTGTGTTACTTTCCAATTCAGTACTGTGAATGAATTCTCTAACACAAGAATGAGTATGCTAAAATGAGTATGAGTATGCTAAAATGAGTATGCTAAAATACAGACATACTGGAGGCTCCTCAGTCTACTAAATATGGAGCTACCATATGACCCAGCAATTCCTCTCCTAGGGATCTACCCAAAGGAACCATGTAACTATAGTGTACCCAAACATTGATTCAAAAGAACACCTGTACCCCTATGTTTATTGCAGCACTATTTATAATAGGTAAAACCTGGAAACAACCCAAATGCCCAAATGTAGATGACTGGATCAAGATGATGTGGCATATATACACAATGGAATATTACTCAGCAATCAAAAAAGATAAACTCATGCCATTCACAGCAACGTGGATGGAGCTAGAAGGAATTATGCCCAGTGAAATAATCCAGAAGGAAAAAGAAAAATATCAGGTGGTTTGACTTATAGGAGGAATGTATGGGAACCAAACAAGACATCAGTGAAAAAATAATATCAATACAAAACACAACAAAACAAAAACAGACAATTATAAATCAGAGACATCCTGCAGGGGAGGAGGAGGGAGAGGGATCAGAGGGAGGGAGGGAGGAGCACAGGGGACTGAGGTGATGATGCAGAGGTGTATTGGGGAAGGAAACTCTATGGGAACTATACCTGAGACAGGAGGGTGGGAAGCAAATATTGTTTAAAAATGTACAATGATGTGAAAAATAAATAAATTTTAAAAAGAAATAAAGAACAAACATAGGTACTGTCCAATAAATATCCTCAAGGACACCTTGGAGTCTTACTGGTCTTGTATTGTCAACATCTAACAAAGGCTAGAGTTCAGAAGACTGTTTGCTGGATGACTGGCTTCCAAGGGGTGGGGAATTATACTCAGATGTATTAGATGCCAGCATCTTCCTTTTTCCCTTTTAATCACCTCAATGTACAAAGCAATCAGAACAGGTATTGAAAGCCTTGACCTTCTCAGGAAAATCGTTTTTTCTCAGCAGGCATCAAGCATACTCCAGCAAACATTTTTTGTTTACTTCCCAAATGCTTAAAATCCGCTGCCATGGTGTGTGTTCTGTTTAATAGTCATTACGCAAGATTTTCTTCTTTTCTTTCTTCATTTTTCTCTCCAGGCATTCGAATATCAAAATCTTGTTCACTTAAATTCTGCTAAATTGAAATGTGTGGAATTTTGGAAATGTTTCCAGTACACATGCTAAACAAATTAAAAAAAAAAAAAAAAAATAGTTGTTTGACTACGGGATTTGCACATCAAAGACATCTTTACAGACACATCACCCAAAGCAGTGATAGTGAAGAGAAAGATAAACAGCTGGGACTACATCAAATTAAAGAGCTTCTGCACAGCAAAAGAGACAATAACAAAAACAAAGAGAAACCCCACCAACTGGGAGAACATTTTTGCACCCAACACTAATGATAAAGGACTGATCACAAAAATCTGCAAAGAGCTGATGAGACTCAGCAACAACAAAGAAAATAATCCAGTCAAAAAATGGGCAGAAGAGCTAAAAAGAAACTTCTCTGAAGAGGAAATGAAAATGGCCAACAGACATATGAAAAAATGTTCAACATCACTTGTAATCAGGGAAATGCAAATCAAAACTACCATGAGATACCATCTCACACCAGTGAGAATGGCACATATTAAAAAAACTAGCAACAACAAATGTTGGCGAGGATGTGGAGAAAAAGGAACTCTTGTGCACTGTTGGTGGGAGTGCAAACTGGTCCAACCACTATGGAGAGCTGTGTGGAGATTTCTGGACCTACTAAACATAGAGCTTCCATATGATCCAGCAATTCCACTCCTAGGTATTTACCCAAAGGACACAGAAACATCAATTCCAAAGAGCACCTGCACTCCTATGTTTATAGCAGCACTGTTTACAATAGCTAAGCTTTGGAAACAACCCAAATGCCCAAAAATAGATGACTGGATCAAGAAGATGTGGTACATATATACCATGGAATATTACTCAGCATTCAAAAAAGATAAACACATGCAATTTGCAGCAACATGGATGGCACTGGAAGGGATCATGCTCAGCGAAATAAGCCAAAAAGAAAAGAAAAATACCGGATGGTCTCACTCATAGCAGGAATCTAGAAAACTTAAATAAGGGACCAGGAAAATGAATATAAGAAAGTGAAAATCAAAATCAACAAAAAAACTATGAACCAGAGACACTTTTTGGGGGGTGGGGGGCGGGAGGGGAAGGATTGGGGTCAGAATGGGGCGTTTGCAATTGTATGGGGGATATATAAAAATAAAATTTAATATTTAAAAAAAAAAAAAAAAAAAAAAAAAAAATAGTTGTTTGGATGCCCATTTAGTCTACTTAAGGAAATCGATAGTGTCTGACTTAGGCATCATTTACACACAATGTGGGCTCATTGCAAATAACTGTATACTATAATTTAGTTACTAAATTTAGCGGACTGTGTTTCTGTATACTTGTTCTAATCCCCATGTCACCACACTTCAACCACAGACAAGGTCATTGAATTGGCCCAGGGTTATACAGTCAGTAAGTGATTCAGTTGGGATTTAAATCCAGGTCTCCAGCTTCTTCCTGGACTTGGCCTCTCTGGGCCAGACTCATTGAGTTATGTAGGTCCTTACAGTGTAAAAAGCAAAGCCGTGGTAAGCAGAACAAAATCATTTTTTTCCAAGATATTTTTTTGAGAAATAATTAAGTATATGCTATTTCAAGAAAATCAACAATTTCCTATTTGTGGCAAAACCAAATTTTGGCTTTCATTTCACTTATTTCGTGGATATTTTTATTTTGAAATAGAAGGTAGGGTGGGAAGTAGCCATCATAATCCCTTCAGTCTTTAGAGCCTCTTAAAGTCCTAACTCCAACCCTGAGTCTTTTAGAAATAATAAAATAGCATTTCATTTTTAAATATTCTATTCATTACTTTTAAAAAAAGTCTCCCTCACATTGAGTTAATGAGCTCTTCCTGCAAAATACAGTTGTGAGAGATTTTGTTTCTGATTAATCCAACTCGGAACATATTTGAGCTCTGGAGAATCAACTGATAGAAAACACATACTTTTGTGTTTAGAGGAAGGTACAATGGAACTTTCAGAGAAGGATTACTTTTGTGACTTTTCATTGTTTATGTTTTATTAACATAAAACAGTTCACCCTCAAAATCCTTTTTTCATATTTTGATAAAGTGCCCCTCTGAATACTCAATAGCCACCTGTACTTATAGTTGATTTTTACATTTTTTTTCTTCATAATGGAGGCCATAAAGAATAAGTTGTATGAAGAATCTATTAGGAGTATGAAAGGAATAGAGTGCTGACTTCTTTAAAAGAAGAATCATGAAATGGTCCACCTACCCATATTTAAAATGCTTTTATGGCTGTGCTTAAGACTCTGAGACTAAACTGATGCATTGGCTGAAGGACAAACCAAGCTCACCGAGTGATAGTAACTTTACCTAGTATTCAGCAGTTGCTATTTGCAGGCATCGAGGTAAGTACTTTACTTTTGCCCAATCTTCACCTTAAGTTTCAGAGACTGTGAGTATTGTTATCTGTTCTTTTTATTTTATTTATTTATATATATATTTTTATTTTTTACATCATTGTTAATTTTTAAACAATATTTGCTTCCCCCCACTCCCTCAGGTGTAGTCCCCATAGAGTTTCCTTCCCCAATGCACCCATGCACCATCACCTCAGTCCCCTGTGCTCCTCCCTCCCTCCCTCTGATCCCTCTCCCTCCTCTTCCCCTGCAGGATGTCTCTGATTTATAATTGTCTGTTTTTGCTTTGTGCTGTTATTATTGTTTTACACTGATGTCTTATTTGGTTCCCCTATATTCCTGCTATGAATGACACTATCTGATATTTTTCTTTTTCTTTTTGGCTTATTTCACTGAGCATAATTCTTTCTAGTTCCATCCACGTTGCTATGAATGGCATGAGTTTACCTTTTTTGATTGCTGAATAATATTCCACTGTGTATATATGCCACATCATCTTGATCCAGTCATCTATTTTTGGGCATTTGGGTTGTTGCCAGGTTTTACCTACTTTACACCAGTAAGAATGGCACATATGAAAAAAAACCAAGCAACAACAACTGTTGGCGAGGATGTGGTGAAAAGGGAATTCTCCTACACTGCTGGTGGGAGTGCAAACTGGTCCAAACACTATGGAAAGCTGTCTGGGGTTTCCTCAGTCTACTAAAAATGGAGCTACCATACGACCCATCAATTTCATTGCTAGGAATCTACCCAAAGGACACAAAAACTTTGATTCAAAAGAACACCTGTACACCCATGTTTATTGCAGCACTATTTATGATAGGTAGAACCTGTTATCTGTTTTGTAGATGAAGACAATGAGGCTGGAAAAGTTAAGAATAAGGTCCAGCTCCACAGCTAATGATCCCTTTCAATTTGACTCAGGGCTACACTTGAATTTGGATAGGTCTCACTGCCAGTTGTCACAGAGGGTGAATTGGTAAGGACATTGGAAGGTTTCAAAAAAACCAGAGGAGGAATTTTGCGGCAGTCCAGGTAAGAGGTGAAGGTTAGACTAGAATTTTGAGGGTGAAAATAAAGAATTGTGAGTACAGGTGGTGAGGCATGGCAGTAGATTGGATGGGGACATGTGAGAGAGGATAGTGTTCAGATGTAGCTGAATTTTCCTTGACATGGCAAGGAGAGTGGTGGAGGAGCAGGTCTGGAGGAAAAAAAAATCCATCAAACTGAGTCATTCTGACTGTTAGAGGAAAGTCAGTCAAAATGACTGGAAGGTCAGAATGATGAAACATTCTAAAGGAAACATTTTCATTATTTCCAGGAAATAGAACCAAGCTACAAAAGTATCCCTGGTCTGAGTGTTTGTTTAACAAAGAATTAAAAATGGTTCACAATTCAAGAATTGGTTGGACCTAAATGGTATGCTCAAGAATTTGAAGGTGATTAACAGCAATGTTTTTCTAAGCAGTTTAAATATTCTCTCTAAAATAATCCAGTCAAAAAATGGGCAGAAGAGCTAAAAAGAAACTTCTCTGAAGAGGAAATGCAAATGGCCAACAAGCATATGAAAAAATGTTCAACATCACTTGTAATCAGGGAAATGCAAATCAAAACTACCATGAGATACCATCTTACACCAGTGAGAATGGCACATATTAAAAAAACTAGCAACAACAAATGTTGGCGAGGGTGTGGAGAAAAAGGAACTCTTCTGCACTGCTGGTGAGAGTGCAAACTGGTCCAACCACTATGGAGAGCTGTGTGGAGATTTCTGGACCTACTAAACATAGAGCTTCCATATGATCCAGCAATTCCACTCCTAGGTATTTACCCAAAGGACACAGAAACATCAATTCCAAAGAGCACCTGCACCCCTATGTTTATAGCAGCACTGTTTACAATAGCTAAGCTTTGGAAACAACCCAAATACCCAAAAAATAGATGACTGGATCAAGAAGATGTGGTACATATACACCATGGAATATTACTCAGCATTCAAAAAAGATAAACACATGCAATTTGCAGCAACATGGGTGGCGCTGGAAGGGATCATGCTCAGCGAAATAAGCCAGAAAGAAAAAGAAAAATACCGGATGGTCTCACTCATAGCAGGAATCTAGAAAACTTAAATAAGGGACCAGGAAAATGAATAACTATAAGAAAGTGAAAATCAGAATCAACAAAAAACTATGAAACAGAGACACTTTTGGGGGGTGGGGGGCGGGAGGGGAGGGATTGTGATCAGAATGGGGGGGTTGCAATTGTATGGGGAGTATAAAAATAAAATTTATTATAAAAAATTAAAAAAAATAAATATTCTCTCTAGAAAATCTTGTTAATACTCTTCATTTGCTCCCAAACTCATTCTCTTTTAAGAAAGGAAAACATAAACTTCAGTCTAGCCTCTGTCTCAATTAATGAGGTTTTACTCAATTAGAAAATATTGACCGTTTGCATTCGCCCATGTCTTCTCTGTGGTCAACAGAGGCACTTTTCACCAGGCACTTTACCTGCAGTCCACTTAAACCTTAGCTGCTCCACTTAGAATTCTGCATTCTGTCAAATAGACTGATGGGGTTTGGGTGGGGATTAGAAGCAGAGCCTCAAAGCACACCTCACCTGGGAAACAAATTCCAGGTCACAAAGCTGTTTCCTCTAACATCTATTGAGTTCCTACACACACCAGGCTTCTACATACATATCTTCTCTAGTCCTCAAACCAGCAGATAAGGGATGTGTCATTCTTTCCATTTCGCAAATCATAGAATCAAAACTTCAGCCCTGCACTCAACCACCTGCTACCTATCTTTATCTGTACATTCCATGAACAACAGCCCAAACAACTCATTCTACTCCTCACCTGCTCCTTTTATGGGTGTCAGCAGCGTTTTTGCATGTTTAGAAATCTAGACTCGTTCTTGCTTCTCTCTCTCTCTCTCATTAACCTTGTGTATCCTATCAATTGCTTTCATACCTACAAATGTTCAGTTTTATTTTGGCATTTAAATCCTGTGTATTAGTTTTGAGTGCTGTAACAACCACAAAGAGTGACTTAAAACACAAATGTCTTCTCTTATGATTTTGGAGATCATAAAAATGAAATGTTTTTGAGTCTTATGGATCTAAAATCAAGCTGTCAGTAAAACTGGTTCTTTCTAGAGGCTCTAAAGAAGAACCTATCTTTTCTAGTTTGTGGAAGCTGCTTGCATTCCTTGGTTTATAGTCACTTCCTTTAGCTATATCACCTTTACTTTCCAAGCTTTTGGTGACATGGCCTTCTTCCTCTTTTTTCCTCTCTTTCTCTCTCTCTCTTTTAAGATTTATTTATTTATACAAGAACGGGGGTACAGGTCAGAGGCACGCAGGAGGGTGAGAGAATTCACCAGAGACACAGCGGGGAGCAGAACAGGCAGATGGACCGAAGACACTGCTGAGGGGAGCAGCAGACAAGGCAGGAGAGGTCTGCTACACCATGTGGGTTTCTCCCTGGCCGGCCAGGAATCGACCCACACTGCAGAGGCTGCGGACAGCTTCACAACACAATGCTCAACCCACTGCACCACTGGGGAGGCCCACCTCTCCTTCTCTCTTATAAGGATATTTATACTTACATTTAGGACATAGCTAGATAATCCAGAATAATCTCCCCCCTCAAGATACTTAATAAATCACATCTGCAAAAGTCCTTTTGCCACATAACTAAATCACAGGTTCAAGCGATTAGGACATGACCATCTTTGGTGGTTGTCTTTTATCCCACCACGTGTTCTTGCCTGGCTCACTCTGTCCTCATCTCTCTAATCCTAGCTGGTCTCCTACATTTTAACTTAATTCAGCCTCCCTTCTGCCACCTGTGACTTAGAGCAGATCCATAAACTACCCTGTGGGAAGGTTGTTAAAAATATAGATGCCTGAGCTTTATCCCGAGAGACTCTGATTCAGAAAGTCTGATGGATCTATATTTTATAAATCCACCACCATAGTAATTTAAATAAGTAAGTGAACAACACAAAACTGTATATTTTGGTGACAGCTCCAAAATTTCTAAATAAGGGAAATTCAGAATAGGAGTTTGTTTTGGGAGTGAGTCCCTAGAGGACTTATCTTGAGGCTGTATTTGCATAACAAATGTGCTGCTTTTGCATTGATTGATTATATATTTCAGATCAATGAAAATAGCAACATTTCCTAAAGATGTTTTTGTTATACATTACTTAGTATTTTAAAATTGTTGTTTACATTAGTAGTTAGCTTTATGGGGTTGATGGAAGCTATCGGGTGGCAGATTAATGCTAAAATCTTCTTCTCCATGCTCTCCTGGCATCCTACTGTTTCTCCAGGTTCATTCTGCTGATGCCCAGTGAGGTTTGGGAATCTCTGATTCTGACCCTAAACTTCTTGAGGACAAGGTTATATTTAGTTCTGTATTAATCCTCAGTGCCAAGGACACTGGCATGTAGTTGACATTTAATTAATGTATACTAAATGAGCAATTCAGTGACTTAATGAATAAATTTTAAAATAAATGGTAGTACAAAAGAGTTTGCTGAGTTGTTACTAAAAGACAACCTATGTTGATGAGAAACTGTGTCGGGAGATTAAAGGAGCTGGTGGGAGAGAAGCAACCAGCCAGTTTGTTCAAAACTCAAGGTGAGCATTTGCTGTTGGAAAGCACTACCGCAGCTAGCTAGTGGTTGGTGGTTGAGGCATTCCTGGTGTGGGCACAAAACACTCCTGGGAAGTGAAAAGTCATGCAGATTTTGGTGTTATTTGTATCTGCCTAGCTATGGGCCCACAGATCATAGCTAACACATACTTATCATGGGTCAGGCCCTGTTCTAAGCTCTGTATATGTATCAACATGTATCATCTCACTAACTTTCACAAGCAGCTTAATCTCTCACACAAACCCCATTTACCAGTGGTGGACACAGAGTGCTTAAATAAGTAGCCTACTGTGGTCATACAGATACAGAGTGGATGCAAACCCCAGCAGCCTGCTCCAGAGTTCCTCAACATCTGTACTACCCAGACATCTGGGTTATGTCATTGACAAGGTTATGTCATTGAAAGAAAACCGTGAAAGTATGGTATAATTAGGTAGAAAGGATAAAATTATAGACCACATTTTGAAAATGTGACAATTTTTACAAATATACTTGTCTTTTGAAGACTGTAGAACTTAAGGAGGTCAAGTGACTTGTTCAAAATTGTGCTAGTAACTGGTAGATCTGAGACTAGAATCCACATTTGTTTGCGACAAATCCAAGTACTTTGAAGTGTGGTGAGGCCTTCTAAAGTAGGTGCCAAGGGTAGCAAGGATGTTTAACTTAATCTTTGATCTAAGAAATAACTGGTCTTATTATTATTTTTAAAAAATTATAACATTTAGTGATTTTTATTTGCTGAGTTTTATAACTACTACCAAAATCTAGCTTTAGAACCTTCTTGTCACCCCAGTAAGACCCCATATTCCCGTTTACTGTTAATTTCTGTTTCCCTTCCAGTTATAGGTAACCACTACTCCTCCCTCTATATCTTAGCTTTGTTGGGCATTTCATATAAATAGAATGACCCAGTAGGATAGCTTTTGTGTTAGCTTCTTTCTTTGGCATAATGCTTTTTTAGGTGCATCCACGTTGTAGAATCTACCAGTACTTCTTTCCTTTGATGACCGATTGGTAGTTCATCATATGGCTATCCTACATTTGGGTATCCATGTGCCAGCTGAGAAGTATGTGGATGTTTTCCATCTTTTCACTATCATGAATGTATATAACCATTCCTGTATAAGATTCTGTGTGACAAGCTTTTATTTCTGTAGAAATGCCTAAAATGTAATTAGCTCAATTGTGGCCTGATACTTAGCCAAAATCTGAACACTGAAGAAATAAAGAGACAAGGGAAAAGAAAGGATAAATATTCTAGGCTGTGGGAAAAGTACCAGTACCATTGTTTCATATATGGCACCTATAAAGTAATAATTAAACCCAAGGCAAAATAGGGTTATCAAAGGAAAACTGTCAATTTCTAGAAGGTAATAATGTGTCTGCATCACAGAAGGTTGTATTTTCCCAGTTTGAATTGAACTGTTGTATGACAAATCACTAAACACTACTACAACCCTTCCATAGGCAGACTACCTAAAAACAAACAATTAAGCAAACAAACAAACAAAAAATACCCATCCTGATAATCTGGTATGAGAAGGGCAAATGCTAGAAGAGTTTATGCTACTTCTTATAGTCCATCTTTTCTGAGCTTCAGCAAGTACATCTCACATGCATAGCAATAATATTTGCAGAGTCAGAAAGCCAGCTCTGTTTACATTGATTCCCAGAAGACAAATGCTCTTCGGCAAAATGCAAGAAAATATCATTACCGTAGCCATCTTTCTCCAATATGTTTTTCCTCATTTTTGTCAGATTGAGTCAAAGTTGTTGTGGTGCATGTGTATTTCCCTTTTTGTGTACTTTTCAGTGCAAGACACAGCCAGTATTCATGACTCCAGCAATTCAACCCATCAGTAAGCGCACATACATTGGTTAATTCAAGGTGACCTGCAGGTTTAAACTTTGCAAAGCATCTGCAACACAACCATGGAGGCAATTGCAACATTACAAACCATGAGCATCAAGTGAGAGCGATGATTTCTAAAGGCCCCAAAGAGGGTTTTCACTTCTTGGCTTACGACCAGGAGTTCATGGCACATTAAGTTTTTTCATTTGAGAAGCTAAGCAAATCCCTTTGCCACAGTTTCTAACTTCTAAAAGTGATTGGAGAGAGAAAATGTCAGGATTTCTCTTGATGAAAAATATTCTACAAAGTGTAGTAATAGAACACCAGCTTTGTCTCTGTGCTAGAAGATTGAAGATGTAGCAATTGGCAGTACATCTAGATAGAGGTCAGTAGCAACCATTTTTTTTTAAAAAATCTATTTAAAATACTTAACCACAACTTTTAGAAATATTGTGAATTTCCTTTGTAAACTAATGCCATTTTCAAATTCATGTATAGGTTCATTGATCTAAATCATTATGCTCCAGGATAGGCATATGATCCAGCTTCGACCAACTAGAACAATGCACATCTTGGCCACCTTGGTTCAAAAATGGCCATGTGATCCAAGCCGGGAATAATGAAAAACTTGGAGCGTTTACTGAAATAGTCAGAAAAAGAGGTGTATTCTTTTCTTTGCATTGTTAGACTGAAAGAATTGAAGTTTAGAGCTGCCAGTGAACATATTCTCTGGCTGCAAGAAGGGGTCCTATCTCTACTATTTAAAGATATTTATTATTTTATGCATGCATACAAGAACTGGAGTCTAGGTCAAAGTTGCTGGAGGTAAGAGGACTCACCTGAGACAGAGTGGGGAGCAGAACATGCAGATCTACCGAAATACACTGCTGAGGGGAGTAGTGGGGGAGACACAGAATAAGTCTGCTGCGTCATGTGGTTAGCTCCTGACTGGGGATTGAACTCATGCTGCAGTGGCTGGCAATAGCTTGATAGTACTGAGACTTTAACCCCTGCGCCACCAGGGAAGCCTGGAAGGTGGGGAGGGTACTATCTTCTATAGTAGAGAATGAAGCCTGGATAGAGGAAAGTAGAGCCAGGGATGGAGGAAGACAGGTTACCAGGGCATCACCTTAACATCATAGTCAGCTATGCTGAAACCTGAACTGCTCCTTTCATTGATCCAAAAATTTGTGTGGTTTGGTGGAAGGAGGATTCTGTGACATGCAATCAAAAGAATTCTGAGTGGTTTAGTACTGCAAGAAAATGGGCTTTCTCCCTACCTTTAACCTCAACCGAAAACAAACTAGGAATTCAAAAGTAGTCTCAGCACCTGAAGATGGTTTCAACATACTTTTGCTTTATCTGTTCACAAGAGTTACACATAAAAATCTCAGGAAGATTTACAATAGCTAAGCTTTGGAAACAGCCCAAATGCCCAAAAATAGATGACTGGATCAAGAAGATGTGGTACATATATACCATGGAATATTACTCAGCATTCAAAAAAAGATAAACACATGCAATTTTGCAGCAACATGGATGGCGCTGGAAGGGATCATGTCAGCGAAATAAGCCAAAAAGAAAAAGAAAAATACCGGATGGTCTCACTCATAGCAGGAATCTAGAAAACTTAAATAAGGGACCAGGAAAATGAATAACTATAAGAAAGTGAAAATCAAAATCAACAAAAACTATGAACCAGAGCAGACACTTTTGGGGGGTGGGGGCCGGGAGGGGAGGGATTGGGGTCAGAATGGGGCATGTGCAGTTGTATGGGGGAATATAAAAATAAAATTTATTATTTAATTAAAAATAAATAAATAAATAAATAAATAAATAATAAAAGTAAAAAAAAAAAAAAATCTCAGGAAGTTAAAACTTGAAGAACCCTGGAAGACTCGTGACCTAAAAAGGCAAAGTGTCTAGGATCATAGGCTTTGGTACAACTGAAGTGCCTTGGTATGGGAGTTTTCTACTCTCTTTTATTTTAAGTGAAATGAATTTTCAAATTTAAGATCCTCCCCATCAGTCATATCTAGGTAGTGATCACCTTTTAAAATAAGAGAAAACGTTTCTTTTTTGCTCTTCTGCCCATTTTTTGACTGGATTATTTTCTTTGTTGTTGTTGAGTCTCATCAGCTCTTTGCAGATTTTTGTGATCAGTCCTTTATCATTAGTGTTGGGTGCAAAAATGTTCTCCCAGTTTGGTGGGGTTTCTCTTTGTTTTTGTTATTGTCTCTTTTGCTGTGCAGAAGCTCTTTAATTTGATGTAGTCCCAGCTGTTTATCTTTGCCTTCACTATCACTGCTTTGGGTGATGTGTCTGTAAAGATGTCTTTGATGTGCAAATCACATAGTGTTTCGCCTATATTTCCTTCTATTATTTTTGGTTCAGGTCTCTTGTGTCTAGTTCTTTAATCCATTTTGAGTTGATTTTTGTGTATGGTGTGAGGTAGTGGTCAAGCTTCATTCTTTTGCCTGTAGCGACCCATTTCCCAGCACCATTTATTGAACAAACTTTCTTTGCTCCAATGCCAGTCTTTGCTCCTTTGTCAAAGATTAGTTGACCATAATAAAAAAACTAGCAACAACAAATGGGCGAGGGTCTGTGGAGAAAAAGGAACTTTCTGCACTGTTGGTGGGAGTGCAAACTGGTCCAACCACTATGGAAAGCTGTGTGGAGATTTCTGGACCTACTAAACATAGGACTTCCATATGATCCAGCAATTCCACTACTAGGTATTTACCAAAAGACACAGAAACATCAATTCCAAAGAACACCTGCACCCCATGTTTATAGCAGCACTGTTACAATAGCTAAGCTTTGGAAACAACCCCAATGCCCAAAAATAGATGACTGGATCAAGAAGATGTGGTCCTATTATACCATGGAATATTACTCAGCATTCAAAAAAGATAAACACATGCAATTTGCAGCACATGGATGGCGCTGGAGGGATCATGCTCAGCGAAATAAGCCAAAAAGAAAAAGAAAAATACCGGATGGTCTCACTCATAACAGGAATCTAGAAAACTTAAATAAGGGACCAGGAAAATGAATAACTATAAGAAAATGAAAATCAAAATCAACAAAAACTATGAACCAGAGACACTTTTAGGGGGCGGGGCGGCTGGGGAGGGATTTGGTCAGAATGGGGGGCTGCAAATTGTAATGGGGATATAACAATAAAATTTATTATTTAAAAAAAATTAAAATAAAATAAAATAAAATAAGAGAAAAAGAACGCATAGCCTCAGTAAATTAACATTATAATAAGGGTAAGTAATATTCTGGGAGTTTTTTTTTTTCAGTTGTATGTGAAATAAATGCATATCCACGTGTCTATAGATATCAATGTGGTGAGTCTGACGAGAACGATGTACTACTAACTGTGGTTGCTCAAAGTTTAAAAACCTTTTTCAGTGCCTGCTTGGGTTTCTTTGATGAGCACTTTTTCATCTGAAGGGGAAAAAAATTACCTTTTTCATGACAGGAAAGAGTCACTGGCATCCCAGTCCAGCCCAGATTGGCTAGCACAGAGAGCCTGAGACTGAGTAAGAGCACAACATTCCCCTGTTTCGCTTCCACATTACTGAACTACCGTAATAAGTGCATTCTTTGGAACACTTTGGGGATTCTTTGGGGGTGGAAGTGCTGCATAAATCAAATCTGGTCTGTTTATGGGTGGAATTCCCTGTGCTGAAGATCGGGACGAGCACCATGTTCTGAATTACACTGCATCTGATTCTCAT
>NW_023600993.1:49951828-50417609 GCF_014898055.3 Talpa occidentalis
AATTTACAAATATTCTCTAATACATTAGGCATTGTTGTAATGCCCATCTTGCAGGTAGCCAAACCAATGTATTTGGGAATTGATGTCAGTCAGAATGTGAATTCAGGAAGTCTGGGTCTAGAGCCCATATTCTTTGCCCCTTTATTGAATAGAAATTCTGGAAATTGCTCTGTCACTGCCCAGATATGATGTATTACTATGCAAAAGGACAACACCATTAATATCTCAGGACAGCTATAAATATGGGAAAGGAGTGGGGAGCTGGGATTGGAATCTCAATGTACAAACTATTTCTTTTCAGTTCTAAAGTACAAGTAAACCATGTCTTCTTTCATCAGGCATTAACTGAAACTCTTATCAAATCTGAACACACTTGATTATATACTAGAAATAGATATGAAAGGATGCAAATGATCGGAACGGGAGAAATATGCTGGGTATTCCATTAGGCTTAGAGAGGTGGAAGGATGGAGTCAGTACAGAATCTAGAATCTGATTGTGTATCTTTGAATCTTTGCCCTGAATCTCACCAGCAGTTTCACCCTGGGCATATTTTATAACATCTTTACATTTAGTTACTTAGTTGTCTGATCTATAAAATGAGGATAATAACGGTGCCTATGGGCCTCCCCTGGTGGCGCAGCAGTTGAGTGCTGGGCTGCGAAGCTGCCCGCAGCCTCTGCAGCACCCGTTCAGTCCCAGGCCACCAGGGAGGGTCCTATATGGCACGAAGACCTCTTCTGCCGCACCCGCTGCTCCCCTCAGCAGTGTATTTCGTCAGTCTGCCTGTTCTGTTCCCTGCTCTGGCTCTGGTGAGTCTTCTCACCCTCCCGTGCTTCTGATTGTACCCAGTGCTTATATAAATAAATAAATAAATAAATAAATAAATAAATAAATAAATAAATAAATAAATCTTAAAAAAAAAATAATGGTGCCTATGCCTTTGAGTTTTAGTGAAGATTAAGAGATAATAAATGTAAAGCATTCAGATCAGAGTCCGGTACATAGAGTGACGGACGTGTACTGCTATTGTGACTTTTGCTATCATTATTACTACTGGTTTTTGTTGTTGTTTTAAAAACATTTAATACACATTAAAAACAGCATTTAATACATGTTAAAATGTCAAAATGAATCTCATCATCAAACTTGTTAGGTCTGTGACTGTGAGCTGAAGGACTCTTCTAAATGTGCTGGAGAAACACAAGCCCTGCCTGAAGATGTGTGAAATCTGAGTTGTGAAAGCCCTTTTTCTTTTTAAGCTCACATATAGACTCCTAGTACAGGGCCTGTCACTGAAGCCAGACCTCATTAAAAGCTTGTTAAAAGAACGACTGTCACTCTCTCTTTGGTGTCCATGTCACACCCCCTCAAATTACCCTCCTTTTAGCCACACTTGTCTTGTCTCAGATTCTGCTCATGCTATAGCACCTGCCTTAGGTGCATTCAGATAGTTTTTCTGCTTGCCTGCCTTCATTTCTTCTGTCCTTTCTCCCTCCTATCCTTCCTGCCCCTCCCCCTCTTTCCATCCCCCTCCTGCCCTCTCTTCCTTTCTTTCTAAGTATACTAATTAAAGTAATGTTGATTTATACCATTGTATATGTTTTAGGGGTATAGGTATAAATCTTTACAAATGTATATCATATGTCTTTCTGCTTTCTGCTTCAAGGCCATTTCCAACACCAAGGCAGTTCTTTCAGCCTGTGTACAGGAAAGCCCCAAAGTAACCCTTAACCAACGACAGGAGCTGATAGGTAAATTGTGCTGCCTTCACTCTCCAGGGGCACAATTCTACAAAGTGCTTTGTGTGCCTCTCAGAGGCCCCAGCAGATATTCTCCTCAGGCCCTGTTGCCTACAGCCGTGACCTGAAAACACATTCTATATTGGGTTTCCTCCTTCATTGAATCAGTCTCCTCATTCCCTTCCTCCTGCCTCAGAGAAACATCTTCCTAACAAATGACCTGCACATAAGTCCTTGTCTCAGGATCTGATTTCTTGGACCCAAACTAAGACAGATGCTAGTGTAGAACCCTAAATCCCATGCCAAAATCTCATGTAAACTCCATTTGTTTTGTTCATTGCTGAGTTTCCAGCACCAAGCATAGCACTGATATGCCATCGGTATTCAGCAAATGTCACTTTAATATTGAATTAATGAGTGAAGCAATAAATATGTTTCTTAGAATTTGATAATTTGCAGATCAATAGGTTAATTGTATTTACTAAATGCTGTACCCAAAACATGGAAAGAGGGCGACAAAGTCTTCTTTCAGGGCTCTTACATGCCGCATGGTTACTTTCATCGTTTGTCCTGGCCTGCATGCAGCTTTTCCCTAAATCCCTAAAGGAAAAAATGGTGAACTTGATGATTCTCTGTCTTTAAATATATATATATATATATATATATATATATCAGCAAAAATATTTTATATGTGTGTGTATATATATATATATATATATATATATATATCCGCAAAAATCCATTGAACTTCTGTTATGTGTTCTATCCCAGGCTGGTGTGCAGATGAGGATGAGGTGTTTGATGTACACTATGAAATTAATAGACCAGAGGCACAGTAAAGACTATATAATGGGGCAGAATTTGGGCACCAGAAGGTTATAATTCAATGCAGGCCATGATATTTCGGGGTTCATTTGACCACGTACTCCACTTGCTAATAACAATTACGCATGCTAACTTGAGAGTGAACTGCTCTTCACTGTGTGATCATAGCCTGTGTTCTTACACAAGACCAATATGCATGGATTCTAAAATGCAATAAGCTCAAAATTTTATCCTTCTAAAGGGATAAGGTTTGAATTTTGAACATTTAATCTGAAGAATATGATGATTATTTGGATTATTAATAGAGATAATTGATTATTTTGGATTATTGATAGAGAATAATGATATTTCCTGACATGAAACTATAAAATATAGACAACAGACCTTCACTGCTAGAACAGTTAATAGAAGCTGAAAACTCGTGAATGGGCTTTCCGAACATACTTTGGACTCAATCAGACCACAAACAAAATATGTCAATCAGTATTCTGGAGTTTCTGAGCAGATTTATGATCCACTTTGTCATTTAAGAGGAGGAAAGCTTTTTAGAAAAATGTGAAAAGGAGTATAAGTCTTATTTAGTAACTAATAATAAAATATTAAGGTCACTGGTGATGTATGAGAGACAGAAAATGAACAAAGGGCAGAACATTTGAATTAAGCTTTCTGAAAAAGATGAAAATGGGAGATGTTTAAGTCTTCAGCATGCTGCCAGAATGGATTTTATTTAGTGTCTGTTACCTTTAAAGCTGATTTTAATTATAATGTAGGAAACATGAGCATAGGTGAAATAGACTTGTGAGAAAATAAAAATAACTGAATTTAAGAAGAGAAAAAGACGTGAAATAGATCTTAAAGAACTGAACTAATGCGTTTGAATGAACCATGACATTTCTATTGCTGCTGCTAATGGTGATGGTGGTGATGATGAAGGTGGTGCTAGTGGTGATGGTGGTGATTGTAATTGATAGCTAGTCCCAACACCCTTCTTTCCTTTAGTAATCATTAACTACTGATTGAGGGTAGATATTATTGCTATTATTATTATCAGTATCATTAGGTATTTAAAACTGACTGAACAGCCTTCGAGAGTCTACACAGTTAATTAGTGGACCAGGATTCTAACTCAGGCATGCTGACTCCAAAAGCCAGATACTTAATTCCACATATTCTTTGTACTAACCTAACATCTTGTGTTCCAATTTAAACTAATCAAGATCAGAGACCATCCTAATTCAATTCAAAGCAAGGTCCTACATCCCACTGCTAAGGGACTGAGAGTATAATGAATAGAAAACTGTGCTCAGATCCTGAAGTTAATGGCTACGAGGCAGGATTTTAACCACAACTTTATTAGTCAGGCAACAATTTCATTAAGTAGACAAGCATCTCACAGGGGGATTGTGAACAAGGTGATGTGTTTTAAAGGTCACAACTGAATTCCTGTAGATTTCGCACAGGTAAGAGTAAAGCATGATTTAAGATCAGCAGCCATAGTTGTAGTCAGAGCAGACCCCTCCACACATATGTACCAAGTTCTCCTGATCAATCCTACCTGAGCTTGTCCCTACCTGACACAATTGTGGATCTGCTCCCTAGAGAGGAAACCGGTGAAAGAGCAGCACCTTGGGGAACATTTAGTCATAGCTTTTAAGTTCTTACCTTTCAATAGGAGTCCAGTTTTCCTCATATTACGCAGGCTCAGTGTATTAACTCCAAATTGAGTCCTACCTGGGTGGGAGGGAGGGGGGAGGTGCTGAAGACTTTTGTGCCAAGCTGATCTCTAGAAAAAAGGGAGTCTCCTCAGATTAAGTGAAATGTGTAGTTCGTGTCACTTAATCCTACCAGACATTGACATTAGAATAAGTCATGCTAATCAAAATTCTGTGAGACACACTTCCTCTCATCTTTTGGTATTCAACATCCCTGAAGAAACTCATCACTCAGTCTCCCCAATCCCAATGTATACAAACAATGTTGTACAAAATAATAAGGCTGAAGATTTAAAAGGGGCTCCCAGTTTGCCAGGATCTGGGATAAGTATTTGACATGTATTTTCTCACTTCATCCTCACAACAAACCTAAGGCTGGCTAGAGGGTGGAGAGAGCATTGCCATCTCTCTGGTGTAGATGAGTTAGCAGGATCAGAAGTTAGGTGACTGAGCTAAACTAACATCACCCAGTAAAGAGGTGAAGTCACCATTTAATCCCATATACTAACTCATGGTGTTCTCTGAAGCTGCTTGTGATTAGAATTAGACCAGAACCCACACTTGCCTAATCACCACTGTCTTATCCTGGCATTTAAAAAAGCCATCTGGTGTAATGAAGTACGTGTTATGAAAGACATCAGTTGGAAGAAGTTATGCAGGTCACTCAACCTCTTTAAGCCCCAGTGTTCTCAACTGTTAAATGGGTATCATAATGATGACCTTGCAGGTTTCATGCATGGATAAAAAGACAGCAATTCCATGGGCCTTACCTCAGCATCCCTTTTCATTTCACTTGAGGATCCGTGCCTTATGCTTTTGGTATTCAGACAAGAGGCTGGCTCCTCTCATTTGGTAATTCTTTTCCAGAGTGCCAATAATTATACAAATGTGCCATATATTTTCCCAGATGGAAGATTTAAAATTTTAAAAGGTCACCCAGTGTCTCAATAATAGTCTTTTACATCTCTGTAATACAATGTTTGCCAACCTGGGTTCCATAGGGCATGTAACCAGATGGTATGAAAGAAATTAGTTCCTTCTTGCAGTAAGTTTGAGAAGTGTGATGTACTGTTGGTGACTGTCATACACTCACATTGATTCATTAAAGACCCAGAAATCCTGTAGAGAAGCATATACATGTATTCGATTATGGAAGGTTTATTTTTATATTTATTTAAGCAAATAGTTTCAATTTGGAGACTACTGGTTTGGTGACTTAAAGGCTTTTACTTTATTAATTAATTAATTTCCCACAACAACTTTACCAGGTAGCCAGGGCAAACATTGATTGGCCTAGCGTGTAGAGCCTTAATTGTGGTTGGAGTGGCTTACTGTAAAGCAACATTCATTTTAACATTGAAACTAGAAGTGAAATTATTTAAAATCTTGGTTTGGAAGTGATTTTGAACATAACCCATCATCATTTTAGTGTAATTAATTTATTCCAGAAATTTCAGGCACTTGAGCAGTTTGCTGATAGCAATTACATATTTGGGCAAAAGGCATAAGTGGTTCTTTCTCTGAAATACATTCAAACCCTTTCATTATTTTCCATTTCTGCTGCTGCCACACCCTCTAAACCACCTAGGGCTCCACAGCAGCCTCTCAGCTAGTCATCCTTTTTCTCTTCCTCTTCCACTGAATAATGTTTTTTTTTTTTTTAATATTATCCATAGGAGAGCATAGTTTTCTCCCTTATGACCCCTTTAATTCTTTACCTGTTCTTAGAATAAAATTTGAAAATTGTATCCCAGCTCGTCCTGTCCTGTTTCCTGCCTATTTCAGCCTTCTCTCATTTATTTTCTTTCCTACTACATTCAAATAATATTTGTCTTTTTCAATCATATCAAACTCATTTCTGCCTCAGGACATTTGCACCTCTTGATCTCTCTACTTGAAAGTCTTCCCACTCCAGATCTTTGCAGAGGTAGTTCCTTCCCATTGTGAAGGTCTCAGCTCAAATGTTATTTCCCCATAAAACCCTCCCATCACTTTCAGGCCTTTTCTATCCCATTGTACTCTATCCCTATCATAACACAGTTACTTCTTGTTCATCCATTACTGATTTCTTTCTGCTTTTCCCAAATAAAAGGCAAGCTCCATAATAGCAGAATCCTTTTCTGTCTCTTCACCATTTTATCCTTAGTACCTACATAATGCATGGCACATAGTGGGCTCTTAATAAATATTTTAGGGAATTGGTGAACTATGCTTTCCCAATGATTGCTTGTACTGCATGTGACTGATCATACATATCATGATCTTTGAAACAATCATCACTTGGTGATTATTTCCTTATTCATAAGGCATGTTATAGCTCCTCTTAGAAGATCGTGTATTCTCCTGTACACTGAGTAAGATATAATGTCATCTCTCTATAAACATCTCTACACACACAAAAAAAAAAAATGAGGAGAGTCTGGCTCTCAGGTAGTTGTCAAAACTGTTTAACTTAGAAGATTAGTTGACTTCTGCTCTCCTTGGAGGAAGAACATAGGTTAATTACCTTCAAGGCTCACCCTTTCTGAATCCTTATTTTTATTTTTAGACTTCCTGTGCCATGCTGCTGCCCTTCTTCAATCTGCTGCTATACTTATTAGTGCTGTGCCAAGGTAGATTAAGCAAACTTTTAGCTGTTGCTGTGATCTATTAAATTCTCAGAGACTAAGTAGCTCTGAGGAGGTTGAGCTGGATGTATGAAGTCCTGCTGCATACAGGTGGGCTGCACCAGACCCTCCACATTCAAGCTCTTATCTTAGAATCACAGTAACATCAAGATTAGAGTTCATATTTTAGAGCCCAAGGACCTGGTTGGGGATCTGGTCTCTGCCACATAACAGTGATTTGTAACTTAGTCCTGTGCCTCAATCTCTTCATCTGTGAAACTGAAATAGTTACAGAGCCTCTATATTTGTTGAGTGGTAACCTGTATAAAACATTTAACCTATTATCTAACTTGTACTAATCACTGGAAATATGACTTAAGAAACAACAAACACTGACGTTATTTGGATGATATGTGTTTCTGCTTCCTTCTTATAGAAACTGCTTTGTTACCAATTTCAAGGAAATTAAGAGCCCAAAGTAAGAAGAAAGTTGCCTGCATTTAAAACACTGATAGGAAACATAGAGCTTCCATATGATCCAGCAATTCCACTCCTAGGTATTTACCCAAAGGACACAGAAACATCCATTCCAAAGAGCACCTGCACTCCTATGTTTATAGCAGCACTGTTTACAATAGCTAAGCTTTGGAAACAGCCCAAATGCCCAAAAATAGATGACTGGATCAAGAAGATGTGGTACATATATACCATGGAATATTACTCAGCATTCAAAAAAGATAAACACATGCAATTTGCAGCAACATGGATGGCACTGGAAGGATCATGCTCAGCGAAATAAGCCAAAAAGAAAAAGAAAAATACCGGATGGTCTCACTCATAGCAGGAATCTAGAAAACTTAAATAAGGGACCAGGAAAATGAATATAAGAAAGTGAAAATCAAAATCAACAAAAAACTATGAACCAGAGACACTTTTTGGGGGCTGGGGGCGGGAGGGGAAGGATTGGGGTCAGAATGGGGCGTTTGCAATTGTATGGGGGAATATAAAATAAAATTTAATATTTAAAAAAAAATAAATAAAATATAAAAAAAAAAAAAATAAAACACTGATAGGATATTAAGCATTGTGCCAGTCAGTAGGTGTCAGAGGCAGAGGACATAATCCTTACCTTCAAAGACCTTAGAAACTACCTGAGAGGATGTGATTTTCATATAAGAGAATGAGAGTTTTATATAAAACTCTATGAATTGGACAGAGAATTAAGGAGAGAGGAAATGACAAAAGATGGAGACTTTCTGACTTCATCATGGTTGGTCTGGTCTCTTGAAGAGTGTGTCATTTGGACTCAATCTCAGAACAGGGGTAAGATTTAGTTGAAATGACCATGCATGGTGATAACTGGAAGGGTAACCTCTGATTGATTTACAGATTTATTGAAGTAAAGGGAATGCTAAAGTGGTTGAGCCTGTAGAATTGACTTTTTATCGAGTCATAAAATCAAGACCAATCAATATTTACTGATTAAATACGTTTCATAAGCAAACACTGCCAAGCACTTTAATCTATGACCTCATCTAATCTCCCAGCACCTGGATGAGGTTGCTGGTGTTTCTGTTTGCCAGTGAGGAGACTGTGACTTCAGAGAAAATTATGTTACTATGGAAGAAAACCTTCTAGAATGACACATGGAGAAAAGAAGAGTGAGTATGAAAACTAGCACTGACGTGGAATGGGATTGGGAAATTATAGCAGCAAGCAGAGCCAGTGGTCTGAAGGGAAACTAGAACACACTCAGTGAATGGGTAGGTTATATCAAGAAACTAACATTCAAGTTGTATTCAAATTATTTTGATGATTTATTTTAATAATTTTTTAAATTAGGTAACATCAGTTTATCACACTATATATATCATTCATAAATATGGGTTGGATGAGTTTCTAAAAGGACCTCTGGTGTGTGTTTATGTGTAAAAAGTGAGTTCTTTGTCAACTGTAACTTAAGGACCTGCATAACGCCTTTGTTAGCCACTGATATTTCGGGAGACAAATTTAAATCTGGGATGTGGTTTTCTTTCTTCTGAGTTGCTTCTTGATTATGCCTTGCTGCTCACCTTTCAGCCATTGAATGGGTACTCTAGACAGCAAAACAAGGCAGGTAGAAAAACAAAAGGGGTACATTTCAAACAGATAAGGCCTTTTAAAAAACTAACATGAAAATGCATACGTTGTGCAAAAATGAAAAATGATGTAAAAATATATAAAATTAAAAAATAACAATTTAAAAAGATAAACAAATAAAAAAATAAAAAGATCCTGAAAAATGAAAAAAACTATGATTCCACCTCTGTAGTCACACAAATCTGTAAGAGAGCCTGCCAAATGCATTTGTTTAGCTGGGCATAGGGCCACCTGTTTGTAAAGAGTTGGGGATAGTAGATTTCAGGTCGTCATTGAGCAGTCTGTCATTCTACATCTCTGGAGTTCCTAGCTCTGGCCTGTAATTTCTTCTCTGAGATTTTCCCAGTTCTCAGTAATGGGTACATGCTTTGCATGGCTGAGGTAATGCAACTGAATTTTGTAATTTTCTGCCAGTGTAGAGAAAGAAGCACAGGCTCTAGAGTTTATAAGGCCCAAGTTGAAACCCCAGCTTGGCTATATTGTAGGACAGACTAGGGCAAGTTGCTTAACCTTGGTAAGCCTTTCTTTTCTTGTTTGTAAACCACTATATCATAATGTTACCTGGATGATCAAATGAAGTTATGTCTATAAAAAATGTTATCCTTATGCTTAAAATATAATATATGGTATTTGTGTGTTCAAAGTTGGAAATTGATTCTTTGTGGATTAGACCTGCTAAATAGCAATTTATTTCACCAGGTCTGATTGACATTTGCTGTTTTCTTTTTCTTTTTAATCTATACAGATTTTTCTTCATTTTTTCCACTTAACCAACTGTAGGTGTGACAACAGATATGTTTCATACATCGTTATGTGTTTGTGTGTGTCTCTCCCATGCAGTTCCTTTCAATTAAGCCCTGGCAATTTGCTGAGGTCTAATAAAAGAATCTAGATTGGCTTACATACTTTTAAATAATTCTCAACCAGCAGAAAAAACACTGGACTTCCGAACATTGAACTTGTAGATATTCCTCTAGTTTTGTCTGACTCTTCTTCAAGAATTAGAGGAGATATAGCTTAGGCTGCACATTCTAACCTGTCCTTTTCTTCACATTGGGAGAGGTCAGGAGTCAAAATTCTATATATTTATCTTATTAAAAGCAAATCCAATACATTGAAACCCTATTTAGGAGGGGAAAGACGTTAACCAAAGGGGTGCCATTAGTGTTCTATTAACTATCACACCGTGACTGTGCTTTTGAAATGTGCTTTGACTTAAATTCAAATTGTTAAGAAACAGCTCTTCTGTAAAGCAAGGCATACCTATAAGAAGACAAAGCTTTTTCTGGAGATCAGCACAATCAGATTCTATCTAAGTTATTGGGGGTAGAAATTATGATGGCTCTGGGGCTGCCACAGCCTTGCTGCTGACAAGTTGCATAAGACTTCTCTGTAGTAACTATTCTTTACCTGGAATAGCTTCTCCATGGCAACCCTGTTTTCAAGGTACATTCATTACTCCTCACTTTTTAAAATGAACACATTGGGAAGGAAGCAGAATGTGTGTGTGTATGTGGAGAGAGAGAGAGAGAGAGAGAGAGAGAGAGAGAGAAATCCTAAGAAGAGAAAGGAAGCAATAGACATTTGGGAAAGTGCAGAGGATTTTTTTCTTTTAATTTACCTCCTCCTTGGATGGGTATGGATCAAAAAGAAATTATTAAAATCACCTGGTATGTGGGACTCTTTCTTCTATCAGTAAACATCTTAATGAGTTATGGTTTGGATCAATTAATTGGTATTTCAGTTGAAACTAAATTTTGGCTCAGTGGTTTGCTGAAATTTCAAAGGATACTTCAGGCTTCTTTTTACGTGTTCATTAAGGACTGTCACCAGGCACTCAGGCCAGGAGATTTGACTAAGGGGAAAACTCAGAATAATATTTTCAAGGATGTAAGTTTTGAAAAGAGAAGAGTGAAAGTACCAAAATGATTCTACCATTAGGTAAGATGATTATTGTTCACCAAACTCCTTCAAAATCTAGAAATAGGAGTCCTTTGTAGGAAAATCTCTCTATTCACCTGTAATAAGTTGAGACTTCTCTAAACAGAAAAATAAAACAAATAACCTTGAAGCATTCCATCACTTGAAATAATTTTACATAAATGTCCTGCATGTTTTTCTTCCTAAATCTTCATGTATCAGTTTTATAATTAAAGAAGTGAGTGTTGACTAGGTATTGATCATCCTTCTATGCTTTGATTTTCTTAAATAATATATCCCATTATATTATATTTAGCCATGGTGTAGTGGCAGGAAGGGCCAGAGCAGGTTCTCTATGATTGGAGCAGACGGGTGAAGGAGGAGTCCTGGAACCCTCAGTGGCTTTTTCAGGCTTTTATTGAGTTTACCAGCTACATGGCAGGCAGGAGTACTGGGGCGGGGGTGGGGGGTGTAGGGTAAGGAAAAATGTCAGGCTTTTCTGCCTCCTGCCATCAGAATAGATGATGGATCCTTGTGGTCCTGAATGCATGCCTGATGGCGGGCACCTGGAATAGGGTGTGGGCAGATGTAGATGGGATTCACCTGGGCTAAGACTGGGCTTTTAAGGGTGGCGTCACAGGGATGCTAGTAGAAGCCAAGGACGAACAGAAGCCAAGGACGAACAGAAGCCAAAAGAGAAGCCGAGAGAGAAGCAAGAGAAGCAGAAGCCGAGAGAAGGCCGGAGAGCCCAGAGTGAAGACCTGCTCTGGGCTAGGAGGCCTGCCAGCCTACCAGCCCCCAGCGCCCCTGCCTGCCATGTACCTGGTAATGCCAATAAAAGCCTGCAAAAAAGCCACTGAAGACTCTGACTCCTCCTTTACCTGGTCTGCATGGGATCAGAAAACCTGCTCAGTGTCTTTCCTGCCCTACAGTGGGGCAGGAGACTGGCAGGCCTCCCAGCCCCCTGCAAGTCTTCATTCTTTCTGGACTCTCCAGTGTTCTCTTATGGCCTCTGCTGGTTCTGCTTCTTCTGGTAGTCTCTTCCTTTCGCTCTGCTGGTGTCCCTGTGATGTCACCCTTATAAGCCCAGTCTCTCAGCCCAGGTGTACCCACCTATGCATGCCCACATCCTACTCACGTGTCCGCCATCAGGCATGCATTTAATCTAATGGCAGGAGGGTGGAAAAGCCTGACAATCATTTACCCCATACATGGCAAGTTTGATTTTAAATCAGAGAGGAATAGTCCACATTGCATCCTCCCTGGAACTAACAGCAGTGGAGACAGAATGAAGCAATAATGAACAATAGCAACTTCAAAGTTTCCTGAGTATACAAAAAGAAAATGAAACTCAAAACTAGTAAATCTATGGATACAGAGATTTTTCTTCTCTAAAATTGTGTCTCTAGGTTTGACTGAAGCAGTGAAGGGTGAAGGGGAAGTATACCTATTGCACACATTATCACCCCGAGATGTCTGTCTTTGAACTTGTCATTGTGTTGGTCAGTTGCATATAGTGAAGAATTGAGGCTTGAAAAGGTAAATTGTGGAAAGGATGTAAGGAACCTTCCGAATAAGTCATCTTCAAATCTGGTTGGTGCTCAGGCTCTATATTTTCCCATAAAATTAGTTGAGAGATAATAGGAACCCCAAAATTTTACAAGAAAGGTGTGTTGGTAGTGTGAAATTTAAGATAGCCAAGCCTATTCATTGCCACTCTATAGTTGCCTTTATTAAAGTTATATTCCTGTAACCAAATGTCCTAACTAGTGACAGACACAACTAATCTTAGTTATCATTTAGAATTTTTAAAATGTGAACTAATGAGCAGATATTTAGCTCCTAAAAGTTCGTGTAAAGAAAGTGATTATGCCTAATAAAATATGTTTTTAAATGTTCGATGTGTAAGTTCCCTCTTACTCAGGAATCATGGGAAGAGTTACATGGTAGAGACATTTGCTGTTTATGGAGCATTCATGTGCTTTCCCTGTTTTCTAAAGTCCTTGCATCTGGGGAGAACCATGTAACTAGTAGCGATCAAGAGGCTGAGTGTAGAATTATCTATTATTTGTGAGCTGAAGCAGTTCAAAGCAGTGTAAGATTCCCCAGATTTTATTTCCTTTTGGGAATAATGGGAATCATGCTGCATGGCCACAAAATAAAAGTATGCAAACATGTGCTTAAAATACATACATGAAAATATGGAATACAGTTTTTGGAAAATTGCTTGCTTGCATCAGATTATGTGACTTCTATTAAGTCAAGGATTCTGTGATTACTGACTTGACTAATAAACATAAAATGTTTAATGCCAGATTTTAATTTGTTCAGTATAAAGGGAAATGTAGGATGATTAAGTTTGTAGATTTGAGAGTTAAACAGTAGGTTTAACTAATTTAGGAGCTTGTGGACCATAGGCAAGTGATTTACTCTCTTGGTGCCTCAGTTTCTTCATGTATGAGATAGAAATTTCTTACAGACAAGAATTTTATATAGCTAGTATAAAACAGTTCAGCACAGTTCTGTGTACACGGGGTGGTGTGTATTTTAGATGGTTGGTAGTTATTAATTGTTACTGTTTTTCATTATCCATAGTGAGTTCAATAGTGAGGTTGCATTTGGAAGAAAACTGAGTTATTGCAGATATTTTAGGGGAAGACTTAGGATTTATTTGACATTGTGTAAGTTGCCACAATGGGTAGAACTGAGTCCTAATTACTACCATCAAAGGGAGAAATTCTGAATGACCCAGAGTATGACAATCGCTCTACTCTGCCAATTATTCCCTTGAATGAGGCCGTTTAGAAACAGATTGTTTTTGTGTTATATTTTAGATTTGTGCTGACATGTGTTATGAATTCTGAAAACTACCTATATGTATAAATATATATTTAAATATATATATATATATTTAAAGATTTATTTATTCTCACAAGAATGGGGGTATAGGCCAGAGGCGCAGGAGGGTCAGAGAATTCACCAGAGACAGAGAGGGGAGCAGAATAGGCAGATTGATGGAAGTACACTGCTGTGGGAGCAGTGGGCGAGACAGGAGAGGTCTGCCTCACCATGTGGGTATCTCCCTGGCTGGTCGGGATTGAATCCGTGCTGCAGAGGCTGCGGACAGCTTCACAGCGCTGAGCTCAACCTGCTGTGCCACTGGGGAGGCCCTAATATATATTTTTTAAACATTTATTTATTTATGCATACATGAGGTGGTGTGTAGGCCAGAGGTGCAGGGTGAGAGGATTCACCAGAGACAGAGTGGGGAGCAGAACAGGAGGATCTGTTCAAATATACTACTGAGGGGAGCAGCAGGCAAGACTGGAGAGACCTGCTGTGCCATGTGGGTCACCTCCCTGGCCGGGGATTGAACTTGTGCTGCAATGGCTGTGGATATCTTCATGGTGCTGTGACTTAACCCCTTGCGCCACCAGGGAGACCCCATATTTTAATTGTTGAAGAGTTCCATTAGAAAGTGAATTTCTGCTGTGTTGTAACATCTGTCATTTTGTATGATATTTATTTATGTTAACACATGCAAATATTGACATAGCAAATGCCAGGTCAATTAGCCTTAGAAATTAATTATGTGTTTAAATAGCAATAAGAAGAGAAATATGCACCACTGGAAATTAGAGTTGGGAATAGATTCTGTAATGTGAACACTATTTCAATATGTGGGGATGAATAATTCCCCTTGAAACATCATAATAATAATGTATTATAAGCAATACTTTTCACTGTAGAATTTTCCAGGAATTCAGTGGGAGACAAGTAACATTATGGGAAAATATTGATTCACTGTGGACACAGTGAGTCGTGTTATGATAATGACAGAGTCTGTGGTTTTCTCATTTTCTCTTTAAAACACTAAATGTATAGAATTACTTCTTGTAAGTGGAACATTTAGATTGCTTCTTTTTATAGGATGAACTGGAAGATTTGTCATACTCAATAATTTTTTCATGACCTGGACAGCCTAAGGTCATTCAAAATTTAGGCTAATTATGCCAGATATCGTTTTTGCAGTTTAATTATCTCTGGAGTCTGGTATAGGAATCCCTTCCCATCAGTAACAGCCTTATCTGTGCATGTTTTCTGTTCTATCTCAATCCACAGGAACATGGGAATACTAAGAATATTGAGGCTAAAGGTAAAAGCATTTCATCATTGACCTGCTCCATAGCTTACTACCTATATGTGACCTTGGGCCAAGCCCCACAATGAACTTCATCTTTCATATCTGTGAATGGGCAGCAATAGTAGTTAACCCATTGGTGGTTGTTGGGATTAAATGAAATAATGCATGTGAAGTTCTAAATAAGTCCACCATAAATACTAAGTGTCACACATCTTGGTTTTCCAGTGGTATAAAGGGTTCAGTTTCACTATTGCACCTCAATTTATAGTTGAGAGCACATAATAGATATAAATAAAGCAGTTTCATATTCCCATCTGTCATACCATCTGTGTTTTAACAGCTTAGGTGGGAGGGTAATTTGGTGGCAACAGTTCTTGACTTTGAGCTTCAAAGTTGAATCAGAAGGTGCAGACAGACTGAGCCAGTACCCTTCTGTAGTCTTTGCATATAAAGTTGATCTACTCCTAAAGATTTGAAGGAAGAGGATTGAGTCTTTTCAGAGGAAACTAAGTATCATACTCTCTTATTAGAATATCAAAACAAATTTCCTCATCTAGACAGCCCTTTCAGATTGAACCACTGCATTTTCCAATCACTATTCATATGTTTTCCTCCTTAATCATTTGAATGATATCTACATTTGGAATGGACATTTCTTAAAATTATTTTTATTGAGTTAACTTTGGTTCACAGCACTGTAAATGCCTTAGTGTTATAGATTCACACCTCTTCAAGTATATTTTATCATATAATTCCCACTGCCAAAGCACCCATAATCTTCCACCACAGTCCATTGGAACTCTTTCCCACTTTGCTCCTCATTCTCACCCTCCCTTTCTGGTCACTTCAGTTCTGTGTTAGATTTCAAAGGTTTGTTTTGGTTTGGCTATTTATGTTCCTTTGGTTTTTTTCTTCATATGCCAAATATGAATGACATCATAATGGTATTTGTCTTTCTCCTAACTTATTTCACTTAGCATTACCCCTCTAATTCCATTCATGTACTAGCAAATGGCAAGAAATCATCTTTTTTTTAATATCTGAGTAGTATTCCATGGTGCCTGTATACCACAGCTGCATTATCCACTTATCTATCATTGAATAGTTAAGTGGTTTTCATAGTCAACTATTGCAAATAGTGCTGCAATGAACATAGGAGTGTATATATCCTTACGAATTAGTGTTTTTACATTCTTTGGGTAGACATCTAGGAGAGGGAATGCTGGATTATATGCTAGATCTATTTTTAATATTTTGAGAAACCTCAATATGGACCAGTTACATTCCCACAGTGTATGAGGTTCCTCTTGTTTACACCCTCCCCAAATTTGTTGTTTCTGGTTTTTTGATATGGGCCATTCTCAGGGTTATGAGGTGATATGTCATTGTAGTTTTGATATGCATTTCCCTGACTGTCATTGGTGAGGAGTATTTTTTTATGTTCTTGTTGGCCATCTGTTTTCTTTGGAGAAGTATCTACTTAGATTTTGTACCCAATTTTTGATTGGGTTTTTTGTTTACTGGTTATCGCATTGTGTGAGTTCTCTGTAGAACTTAGGCATTATTCCCTTGTCAGAATAATGATGTGTAGATATTTTTCCCATTTGGTTGGGTGTCTTTTTATTTTAGTGATAAGTTTCTTTCACTGTGCAGAAGTGTTTCCATTTGATAAAGTCACATTTGTTAATTTTTGCTTTTGTTCTCCTTGTATTTATAGTAAGCTCTGAAAGACATCACTGGAGTCAATTTAATATAGTGTTTTGCTTCTGTTTTTTTAAATGTATTTTTATGCTTTCAAGTCTGACATCCAAGCCTTTGATCCACTTTGAATTAATTTTTTTATGTCATGAAGTAGTAGTCTAGTTTCATGCTTTTGAATTGCGCTTTTCTTAATGGAGGAAGTGCATGTATCACCACCACTTCCCATCCATGAGCAATTTTCAATCGCCTGCTATGTAAAAGGTCCTTGCTGAATACTTTTCTCACACTTACTAGTGCTGAAACCTTGGTTAAGTTCCTGAAGTTCTGATGCCACTATCTGTGAAAAGGTACCTGTGGTACCATCCTTTGATATGGGCTTTCCAGGCATCATAGCATACGTTTAGAGTACTGAGGGAATATTACCATCAACTCTATTTTACAGATGAGGGAATGGTCTTGGGACATTTAAACAATTTACTCAGGGCTTTAAAACCCACTTTGCCTACCTTCGACATTTCAGTATTTGGCTTCTTCCCTGCCCTGTTACTAGCATCCATTCTCCACAATCATGATTCTGTCATCCTTAAAAGTCACGCATTGTCAGAGTGACCCCAATGAGCCTAAGAAGAAATGTACCAAAATTGTGCTGGAAAAAGACATAGCAGAAAGATTTTTTTTTTAATTAATAAATTTTATTTTTATATTCCCCATACAATTGCAATCCCCCCATTCTGACCCCAATCCCTCCCCTCCCGCCCCCCACCCCCCAAAAAGTGTCTCTGGTCATAGCAGAAAGATTTTAGAAGAAGTTCACATTTCTTCTTGCCTTGGAGGTTAGCAGACCATGAATTTACGTTTATATTCCCATACCCAAGTTAGGCTCTCATTCTTGCTTTAATAACCTTAGCTGTTTGGACCTGAGAATAACTAAAGGGGACCCAAATGCGGCTCTCATTCTTGCTTTAATAACCTTAGCTGTTTGGACCTGAGAATAACTAAAGGGGACCCAAATGTCAATAGTTGGCAGGAACTTGTAAGAATCCTTTGTTTCCATGCAACCAAGCAGCAGTCTGAGAGACAGGCAACATAGCACATGATCCCTATTTCCAAGGTAGAAATTTTAAAATGAGACTTAAATAGCTCACACGAAACTCTTCTGGCCCAGCTATACATAATCCAATTTCACTTCAGCCCTTGCTCAACTTAATTCCATAACTATTCATATAACAGGAAGGAAAAAGGGAGGTAGGTCCTTTATTAAGAAAGAAAAATTGACTGGTTGGCAAGTACAATGGATGTTTCTACTTTTGCCTTATTAACCTCTATTTCATCTTTTCATTGTTACTCCACTTCCCTCTCAGTTTTCCTTGTTCAGATGTGGTGCTGACTATAGGAGTAGGCACATGACCCATGCCTGGCCATAACAGACTTAGTCCTGACTTTCAGCAGAGTGACTGGGGAAGATACATTTGATCTCCTGGCCTTGCAGAGAAAGGCTATATGTTTGGAACGCATAGGGTCACCACTGCAGAGCTCCTCGCTGAGAGTGAAGCCAACACAAAGAAAACAAAGTCAAGAGATGGGAAGACAGATTCCTGAAAATTTCTTGTTATCAACTGAATACCACCTGACTGTAGCTTTCCACAGGTTTCTTATCTATGATGAGAGTTGATAGACGTCTTTCTGTTTATTCTTTCAGGCAGGTTAGTTGAGTTTCAATCACTTGCCACTGAGAGAGACCAGCTCAGCAAATTTCATTCTCCTTCTGAGATATCAGCCCTTCCAGGTCACTTTTAGCTATTTGTGAGCACTTGGTGTTATGAGAACCCGTCAATCATCCCTGATGAATCTGTGGTCCCTCAGCTTCTGGAATCCAGAATTCTGCACTTCCACCTCTAGGTTAGCAGAATTACCTAGATACCGTATATCAAACTAGGAAAAGTGGAAAAGTCTTCTAACACAAGTGAAAGAGGTAATCTCCACATTAGCTTTGTTTAATACATGAGGAAATATGAATAATAACAAATTGCTTTACATCACACACATGATCCTCAAAATATCAAGGGGACTACTAATGTCAATGTCTGTTGCACATGGGGAAAATTGGAACTTGGAAAACATTAAATGAGCTCCCCAAGATAATATAGTTTGGAGCTTATATATCTGGGATTCAAGAGTGTTATTATTTGTAGTTGAAAAAGGCAAGTGAGGAGTCTGTAATCTTCATGCAGGGTCACCTTTAATCCAGACCCCTTAAATGTTGGTTTGTTGCTCAGTTTTCCACCCCCTCCCCGTTCTAGTCATTACCATGGTGTACTCTGCACCTACATGCCTTGAACGTTCTCGTATTTGATGAGGGTGGGAAGCCTTTCTCCAGACCTCAGTTTCCGATGCTGCCCACCCAGCCATCTGTGGCAACAGATTTGTGTGTTATCAATTAAAGTCTAAAGGAAGTTGGCAAAACCTCCTACTCTAACAGGATGGGCTTAAGCAGTTCCTGTTAAAACAGAAATGGGTTGTGTCTGTGATAGTGATAGTTGGTAGCTTTCCAAAAGCACTTTAAATACATCCCATGCCATGAATTGCTCAGCTCTGATTCTCTTAAAGACATTCCCCACAGAAGTGGCACATTTCCAAGGAGTGGACCGGTGTATAACTAAGTAGGATTGCCATTGGGTTCAAAAGCAAAGAAACACCCACGATGTGTAGAATATACTGCTGTTATTTTCACTTTGGGAATCATTTTGCAAGCCAATATAATTTTTTAATCTACAAAATCTTCATATGTATGACATGTAGTACATGCCATTTGTAGTCACAAAAACTAGTTGGTTTCAACTACTCTGGAAAATTATCCATTTTTCTGAGATGTCTTTCCCATAGACCCCAAAATATCAACTATGCAAAATAGCTTGTAACTTTGAAAGAGAACATCTCTGATACATGTCCCTATTTTTTTTAAAATTAATATTGCTGTTTTCACATAACCACTTGTTTTAAAAGCAGGTATTTTTCGACTATATATTTAGTATCTACTATATTCCATTGTTTGTGGTAGGCTCTGAAGGGATAGAGATTAGTCATAATATGGCTTCTGCCCCCATGGAATTTTTTGAATGATTGTTTAGCCTAGCTCATCAGTGGTAAAGCAGGTCAGTCTGACTATAAGAAAAGGGACTTTCATTCACTTATGAAAAATGTGTTTTGAATCTTTGCAATTTATTTTTTTTTGTTTAAAGATTTATTTATTATTTATACAAGTCAGAAGTGTGGGAGGGTGAGAGAATTCACCAGAGCCAGAGCGGGGAGCAGCAGGCAGCAGGAGAGGTCTGCGTAATTTAGACCCACTATAGGAAGGTCCTTGTATTAGCAAACATCTTATTGTCTACCCTTCTACCAACACTTTCACAGCAGCAGGCAAAGAATGATGTCCTCTTCCCTCATTCATTAAGATTCTCCACCTCAGCAGATTCACTTAAGGACAAGCTTACTCTCTGTCACAGGAGTTATCCTGAATATAGGCGTGTGTTTTATAGCATCCCTGGTGTCCTACTAGATGTCAGTAACCTACCTTGCAGTTTGTACAACCAAAAAAGTCTCCAGATAATGCCAGATGTTCTATGGGGGAGGGCAGAATTACCCTTGAGTGAGAAACAAGCCCACCATAGGTGTTTAGGAATGAAATTTGGAAGATGTTTTCAGGTGTTGATCCACAATAAAACCTGCTTCCAAACACATTTTACAACAGAATAAATTTGTTCTCTGATAGGCCAAGTTAAGGGAGAAAAATGAGTCATTCCCAGAGACAGAGGGATGGACTAAATGACCTCTTAAAACTCTGCTGACCCTAGACTTCTAGGACACTGTTTACTCATGACCGGCCTAATTCCTGTCTCTCTCAGTTCCTGTGGGCCCACACTAATGATCATGCCTGTCAGGCAGCCTCCCCATCCAGCATGCCCTTTATGTCGGCAGGAAGCCTGGAGAATTCTTTTTTCTGTTTTGTTTTTGAGAAAACTTGGCAGAAACTTTTTTTTTTCTTTTGGAGAGAAGGAAAACTCAAAATATAAGGGCTGTGGAATAATAACTTTCTGTGCTCTAGGTACCGGAATCCACCATTTGTTAGAACGGAGCGTCTGCTAAAGTGTGAAAAATTCTTGGAAGACATTTTCTAAATTGTGTTATTGTTCTACTAATTCATCTCTATGAGCTCTCTCATTTGCTGTCAGCTGTCCAGGCTGGTCTGGCTGACTGAGATCTGTACCTGTCATCTTTTATTTTTAATCTTAAGGTCCTAACATTTAACTGATGTTTGGGAAGTCCACTGTGTTGAGGTGACTTTGAGATCTCAGGAAAAAGTCTTTCTATGCCTTAACTCTTCCCTAAAAATGTGGATGCAAAATTCTCCACTCGTCTGCTATGAGGATAAAACAACAAAATCACCATTTGCCAGTTTCAAAATAGCTGTGCAGATTATTTGTCAGTATGGTTAGATTGTCTAATCAATGAAGCATTTTCCCCACTATTATCTATTTACGGAGTTTTTAATTTTTAAATTGGACAAAATCAAAACCATGTCCCCTAAGAACAAATTCTAGGCACACTTTATATATTAATCTTCTTCAAATATGATCCCTAAACTCTCTTTTAATTTCCCACCTGCTGTCACTATCTACATATATATATATATATATATATATATATATATTTTTTTTTTTAATCCACTTTTCCTATAATAAGAGCCTGGTCTCTGGAGTTAGATTGCAGGTCAAATCCCAACCCTGCCATTTTCATATTTTTCACCTTGCGAATCAAGGAACCTCCATTTCCTCATCAGAGCATATCTAATATAAAATAAAGCCTATGAAGTGGCATTAGGTTCTCTGGACCCTACTAAATGCTCAAAAAGTGTTAACTATTATTAATAATATTATGAATTAAAACTGATATAATTTATATAAAAAGCCTATCTTTCCATGTTGTAGTGTCAGTTTTGACACTACAACCATTTCTTTGATTTAAACAACTTTAGGGGGCACTGTCCACTTTATGTTCTGTGTGAATGTCTCCCTCCCCTGGAATTGTGCAGCCACAGCTCTGGCTTTTCTTGCTTTTCAGTGGAATGTTGGAAGATGCGCTGCAGAAGCATCTACTATTGCTGCATTGGTAAAGATTTCCTCAAAGTCAGAATGATGAAATTTGGAAAGGGGCTGCAAAAGATGATATATGAAAATAGGACTCCTTAAATTTTAACATGCATCTGACTCCCCTGGGCATCTTATCGTAAGGCAAATACTGGTTTAACATTTCTGAGATCCGGCCTGAGATGATGCATTTCTGACAGTCATTCTGGAGCTAGGTGAAGCTGGAGCTGGGACCACACTGTTCCGGGGCTCTAGACTAGGAAGGTTGTCTTAATCACATATATCTTTAGATGCAGTCCTTCTCCACATCTCAGGAGGTACTGTAGAACTACTGAAGTTCATACCCAATGAAAAATATCCCTCCTCTTCTCTCAGAATTTACTAGGTCTGTGTGGGACAAGAATCCCAATAGATGCTCAAAACCCAAAAGACTACAAAGCTATACAGTGCAAACTATAGCTCCCATCCTAGAGACCCACATGATGCATGAATACATCAAAAGATCTGAAATTAAAAAAACAAAACATTTTACATGTTTTAATGTACAATTTCTCTTATATACTACCAGTATCTATAGACTAGATTAGTTTCACCAGAATCTTGGGACTGGGACCCATGCTTCAGTATACTTTTTTTTTATATTTATTTTATTTATGCATACAAGAGCTGGGGTATAGGCCAGAGGTACAGGGGAGGGGTGCAGTGAGAGGATTCACCACAGACTGAGCGGGGAGCAGAACAGGTGGACTGACTAAAATACACTGCTGAGGGGAGCAGTAGGCAAGACAGGAGAGGTCTGCTGTGCTATGTGGGTAGCTTCCTGGCTGGGGATCAAACTAATGCTGCGGTGGCTGGCTATAGCTTGATAGTGCTGAGACTTAACCCCTTGCACCACCAGGGAGGCCCAATCAGTATGTTTTGAAATCTCTCCAGGTTATTCTGATAAGTAACAGGAGTTGAGGAATATGGTGTAGGAAAAGGAAATTATACTAGCAGGGTGCACTTAGGGACAATCCAGCAGTTGAAATAGTTCATCTGGTAACAAATTGCTAATAGAGGTGATAACTCCCTAAGTGGTAGGCCTACATTTACAAAATAGGCTTCTTATTTAAACAGTCTTTAATGACTTAAACTAGCCGGAATTTTTTTTCTTCAAAGATTTATTTATTTATTTATACAAGAACAGGGGTACAGGCCAGATGCACGGGAGGGTGAGAGGATTCACTAGAGACAGAGTCGGGAGGAGAACAGGCAGACTGACGAAATACACTGCTGAGTGGACCAGTGGGCGAGACAGGAGAGGTCTGCCATGCCATGTGGGACCCTTGCCGGCCCCCAGGATCAAACCGGCGCTGCAGAGGCTGCAGACAGCTTCACAGTGCTGCTCTCAATTGCCTGCGCCACCAGGGGAGGCCCCCTAGCTGGAATTTGAGGGCATTAGATTTGACAGATGGGGTGGAGAAAGAGCGCAAGGACTTTTAACCATCCTCACAACTCTCCATGCCATTGAATACATGTTTCTATTTATGTCTGCTATAGGCCCTGACCTGAAACAATTTCTTTGCAACACTTGAAACATTTGAAAAGAGAACATTTTTCATAACTAAACTGCACTGAGTTCCACTCTTGGCTCTTTTTTTCCACTTAAAAAGAGACATTTAAGCAAAGACATTTATCCTCCTTAGGTGTCATGTGCTTGGTGTGTACAACAGGAGCTTATTGCCACCCTACCTGTTTCTCAGACCTGTTGAGCAAACTAAATGTGATTGCAAGTAGTGAAAACAGTTGGTGAACTACTGTGGCAAACTCACGTCAAATACTATGCAATGTTCTTACTGTGAGAGAAAAATGGTCCCTCCCTTCAGAGAAATAAGTAAATGATCCAGTATCTTTCACTGTATGCTGAAGAGGTTTCTTAAGAGAATAAAGGACTCTGTTTCTGCCAGTGTTCTTGAAGTAGACATCTGCCCAGTGCCTGGCACAAATTGGCTTTAAGTGAAAAAGAATTCTTTTTAGCTGTATTTCTAACTAATTAGCCACAGATCAGTTTGCTTATTGTTTGCTTTGTTGTGGATCATATGTTGTTCCTAGTATGGAGTCATATCCAAACAAGACTCCAGGACCTCACTGGTGGCGCAGCAAGGTTGAGCGCAGAGCTGTGAAGCTTTGAAGCTGTCCAGCCTCTGCAAGGCGGGTTCGAATCCCGGCCAGCCAGGGAGATGCCCGCATGGCTCGGCAGACCTCTCCTGCCTTGCCCGCTGCTTCCCTCAGCAGTGTATTTCAGTCAGTCTGTCTGTTCTGCTCCCCACTTGTCTCTGGTGAATCCTCTCACCTTTCAGTGTCTCTGGCCTGTACCCAAGTACTTGTATAAATAAAAATAAATCTAAAAAAAAACAAACAAAAAAAAAAAAAAAAAAAAAAAACCAAACATGACTCCATACTGGTGCCACAAATTTTTCTTATCATTGATAAAAATATGACCTTTTTATCACCAAATGAAATAACATCACAGGGGCCTCTCTGGTGGTGCAAGGGTTAAGACACAGCACTATGAAGCTGTCAGCAGCCACTGCAGCATGAGTTTGATCCCTGCTGGCCAGGGAGGTGACCCACATAGTGCAGCAGCAGACCTCTCCTGTCTTGCCCTCTGCTTCCCTCAGCAGTGTGTTCCAGTACATCTGCCTGTTCTGCTCCCCACTCCTTCTCTGGTGAATCCTGTCACCCCCCACCCATATCTCTGGCCTGCACCCCAGGTCTTGTATGCATAAATAAATAAATCTTAAAAAAAATAGAAATCACAGTCTCTACCTTGCTAGAAGCCTTCTGGACTTAACCTCCTTCTCGTGTCATTTTGAATGAGCATTTCCTACCTGCTGAGGCCCTTATTAATGGGCAATAAAGTGACACACACATTCAGATTAGTTTGACTAAGAAATTTCACTTTGGCATTATTGTGCATTTATATAGCTCTGTGCGCCTACATTTCAGTGATAGGAGCCAAAATATCTAACATTAGGCAGACCCTCAACTTGTCATTTGTGAATGATGGCACCTGAGAAATTTAGTTCACTGGAGTGTCATGGAAATTTCAGAAAAACATTTGTCCCATGTCCTGTAGCTCCTTGACTCTGTCTCCATGACAGCCTTTACTGTGTTCAGCTTTCCTCCTGATTCTGGTAGCTTTCTGAAGCAACCTCCTTATTTACCCTCTTCAAGTAGCAGAGAATGCCACGGGCAGCTCTGGTTTGCTCTCCTTGGGTGGTGAGTAGGGGAGGTAGAAGATCTCCCAAGAATTCATAGGACATCCCTTTATACAAGGGATTTTTATCAAGGTTAAATTTATTCAAGTAAGACCAAGATGTTTTATAAAACTCCACTCCCCTATAGTATCTACATCAGAATACCCAAATGAAAAAAAGTCTTCCCATTAAGTTATAAGCCCAAGACTTGGGATACAAAAAAGAAACTTTATGTGAAAATTAGCAATATTAATTTATTTTGTCCATTTGAGGTCCAACTTCTGCTGTTACTATGTCTGCTACTAAGTATAATATCAAGTGCTTATGTGCCTGAAAGTAAGGTAAGAACTTTACATTCATTATACATTTCATCACCCTGGCAACCATATGTGGTATCTGTTGTTCTTATTAACATTTTATTGTTAAAGAAACTAAGGGCTGAGATAAATAAATAGTTCAACATATACTAAATGCTTACTCTGGGCTGGCCTTTAGGTACTTCACATGCATTAATTCAATTAATGTGAATTACCTCATGTAAACGCGATGATTCTGGAAGGAAGACACTATTGTTATTCCATTTATAGATGCAGAAACTGAGGCATAGTACCGTAAGAAACTTACCTCAGTTTTCTAGATTTAGGTAGCAATGTTAAAATTGGAATCAAGTTGTGTATTACTAAAGTTTACACCTAAGCTCACTTCTCTATTGATAGGGAACTGGAAATTGGAGACAGAATTGGAGGTGGAATTGGGGGCTAAGTTGTTTGCAACACTTTGATCCTTTACCTTGACGTACAACTCCATGTGAAAAACTGTAATTTATTTCATTGGAGATGCTGCATAGAAAATGAAGCAAAATCTCTAGTGCTGAGAGTTGAATACTGTAATCATCTGCATGACTTGATTCTTTATTCCAGTAATATGAAAATTGTCAATTATGGATGAATTATGGATGCTACAGATACCTGTAATTTGTGGCTCAGTTTTGTAAACACATGCAGCTGCCTTTAATTTTATTTTACATGTCATGTAATTCATTAACACACACCTGCGGTTACCTAAAATACAGAAACTATTTATGTTTCGCACACCTCTGTTTAATTACCACACTCCAAGATTGAGAAGTTGGTTAAAGACAGGTGCATCCCAAGTAGGAGCCTTGTGATTATCCTTTAAGAACATACTCAGATTCCCACCTCAGTCATATACATAAGTCTTTGCCTGATCAGCTGAAGCTCAGAGTATTTTGGACAATTGCAGAATTGATTTTTCTTCAATTGTTATGGCAGCAAAGGCTAATCATTAAAAAGTAGATTTTGAAGCTAGACTCTGGAGACCCCAGAACATTACAACCATGATTGGTGCTAGTGGATTCTCTCTGCTCCACCAGGTCCCTGGAAGGCCAACCAAAGCTTGACCTGAAAAATAAGGTAGTTACAACACTAGACTTGCAGGACGTGTTTGTAAGCCTTCTCCTTTTTTCCCTTGCTTTCTGAAATTGATGGGTTGGCTTATTTTATTCCTTCTACTCCTCAATGTCATGTCTGTAGAAATTTGAAATGCTTTGACTGTTTTATTTCCTACAAAAACTTATCCTCATCTTGCTAATTTATTTTTAAAAAATAGTATTTACAATAAAACTACTACAGCAATAATAACTTTTTTTAGAACATTAATCATAAGTCAATCATTCTGTTAAACAATTTATATCAATTATTTTATTGAGTCTTCAACACATGATTGGCTTCATGTTCTGTAATATATGGATTGAAAACCAATTTGATGACTCATCTATTAGATGGCACCCCTATGATTGATATCCATGTCAACCAGTGCTCCTTCACAGCCTGACCTCTGTGTCAGCATGTCATATATATTAATACTTTGTACAGGTGTCCTCCCCTTCACAACTTTCACCATTTACATCCTCTCTTGTTTAACTATCCCTGTTATACAAACTGCAGAATGTTTCATGATACTGAAAGTTCCATTGCCACACTCACTTCTGTATTTAGGCCTTTGCTATTTATGTACAAAGTTTTCAGTGTAAGGGCTAAAACTATACTGAGAAACTTGAAATCTGATGTGTTGCTAGGCAAGACAATAGGTAAGGTAGGCATTTTTTTTTCTTGGTATTTTCCTGTCCTTCATACAACATAAGACTAAGGAGTAAAACCTGCTTGCTGCTTTCCACACCAAAACTTAGATGTCTTCTATTTCATTGCAACAAGGTCTTATATGCTTCTGGAGTCTAATTAGCAACAATTAGTTTATCTGAGAAGTTGATGCATATACTAAACTACCAACAGATTCCATTTATTGGAACCTATGGGTGGCTCTGTGCTAAATTCTTTACAAACATTATCTTGCAAAGTCCTGCTTAATGGCATTATCTCCTTTATAAATTAAGAAGCTGAGGCATAGGAAAATTGAGTCATTTGTCCAGGGTGTGGTTTGTAGACAGTAAAGGAGGATTTGAAATTAATTTGCATATATGACTTTCACCCCTGAGTTCTGACTTGCTTGTCACCATACTATTTCTTAAAATGTGACTATCTTTATTAGAATCAACAGTATTGTTTATTGAGAATGCCAATGCATGGAATGCTTAAAAGAGCTTTGAAATCAGAATCTATTGGTATAGGGGTATAGGGCCTAGGAATATACAATTTTTATGATTTTTCCAACTCTCCCTAGAGTCCATATTAATTTTGTTCAGGTAAAAAGCTCGTGAAGTTTTTTGAAAGTCTCTTAAGAATGAAGTGCAACAGCTATTCCAGTATAAATCATTAAGCAAAATAACCCTCTTACACTGCTGGTGGGAATGTAAACTTGTCCAACCACAGTGGAAAGCAGTGTGGAGTTTCCTCAAAACACTAAAAATCTATCTACCATATTGTAGTGCCAGGATGGGCATTGGGCAGGTTATCTATGATCCCAGCAGAATGGGTAAAGGAGAGTCCTGGGAGTCCTCTGTGGCTTTCTCAGGCTTTTATTGAGCTGTTACATGTAGATCAGCAACCAGGTACACGGCAGGCAGGGGTGCTGGGGGCCAGGAGGCCGGTAGGCCTCCTAGCACTGGCAAGTCTTCACTCTGGGCTTCTCTGGCTTCTTTTCTTCGCTTCTCTCTCTCTCCTGCCTCTTCTACTTCTCTTGCTTCTCCTCTGCTTCTCTTGATGACTATCTCAATACTCCTCCCATGGCCCACAGAAGTAAACAAGATAGTTTGCAACAATGTAACAACTGAGGGTGCCCCATCTGGCAGGGCAATCCTAATGGTGGGAGGACAGAAAAGCCTGAAAAACCATTTACCCTACACATATGAACCAGCAATTCTGCTTTTAGGAATCTACCCAAAGAATACAAAACACTAATTCAAAAAGAAACTTGCACTCCTATGTTAATTGCAGCACTAGTTAAAATAGCCAAGATATGGCTATTTTAATGCCCCAAAACAGATGAATAGATCAAGAAGTTGTAGTATGTATACAATGGAATCTTAGTGATCACTAAAGATAAACTCATCCCATTTGTGGCAATATGGATGGAAGCTGGAAGGGATTATATGCAGTGAAATAAGTCAGGAGGAAAATGAAAATGATAAATTGTATAGTTTCACTTATATGTGGAATATAGATAAACCAAATGAAGGGTCAGGAAAAATACAAAAATTGTCAGCTGACCACAGATCTGAGACACACAGCAGTGGAGGGGGATGGAGAAGCATCAAAGAAGAGACAGAAGAACTCAAGGGACTATGGTGGTGGGAGAAATACAGAGACTACATTTGAAGGGAGAAATCAATGTCCAAATGTTAACAACAATGTAAGAAAATTATTTTTTTTTAAAGTCACTAAGCAAGACAATGTTTGACAGCCAAAAGCAAATGATGACTGAAGACACCATCTCCAGGAAAATGTGACCCTGCTATTATCATTATAAGTCAGTCCCATGGTGTTTATATTTGATACTTGTAGAAAAACCCAATTCAAAGTGGAGCAAGCATGAAAAGTAATTTTTTTGCTTTTGTAAAATATTGCTAGTTCTGGGTTGCTCAAACACAATCACTGTGAACACCTTCCTCTTCATATTTTGGTTCATGTCTTCTCTGTGTTGGTGTCATTCTGAAGTAATCACTTCCAAGTGGTGATGACGTGGCCCAAACCAGCCTCAGGCTTATACTTTTATGGGATTGAATTTTCAATGGGAACACTACATCTTTCAACATCGATTCTTCAAAAGTCCTAAGGACTTTAACTCGGATTACTACCATAAATTCCCTGAATCAAACAGAAGTGAGAGGGAAGGCAGGCTCTGAATGGGAAATCTTGAGTGTTGTACACTTGAACATGGGAGGGAGAAGGGAATGAAAGATGGAATCAGTCACTCGTGAACCATGTGAACTTTCACTAAGTCAGGTTTGATTCCCAAACAGTGTGAACTGAGAACATAGGGGCGAGGTCTCCAAAGGAAAATTGGGTCTTAATACTACAAGTAAGGGGAATGGCTGTTGGATGGACAAGTCAGTGGATAACCTTCTCACCTATCAATGGATAAATGAACTACACTCTGCTCAATTGTCATTTTCCCCTAGGTAACTAGATGTACCTAATTTCTAAGCAAATATTTGTAAATGTTACCAAATCTAAATCTGATTCAGTGCTCTGTGAGGTGTATATCCATATGGATCAATACTGGACTATTCACATTAGTCCCAATTTTAGCATTCTAATAGAATTTATTTCCCACATCTTTCAAATACTTAAACAGATACAGCAGGGTCTCTGGACACTTTCAAAGACCAGTTAGAAACTACTAAAGGTTGGAGAAAGTAAAAAGATCATGAATGGAAGTTGAGAAAGTAGCAAGATGAGGGGTGACGAGAATGGAGTCTTTGTTGAAAAAGCTAAACATATGAATAGAGATGAGGGTGTTTTAGGTGAAATTTTATAGGCTCTCCTATAACTTTGAAGGTCTTTGAAATGGAAGTCCCAAAGACAAGTTTATTTTGTTTGTTTATATTTTATTTATTTTAAACCTCCAGTTATCAGAGCATTCCTGTTTGCAAAGAGGTTTCATGGGTTGGGTAAAATTCCTGTGCCAACCTGATGAGTCTATAATGTTGTCCTGATGAGATGGCTAAGACACAACCTCTCCAATCTTGAAATGTTTCTCTTTTTTTTTTTTTTTAAAGATTTATTTATTTATTTATACAAGAACCAGGGTACAGGCCAGATGCACGGGAGGGTGAGAGGATTCACCAGAGACAGAGCTGGGAGCAGAACAGGCAGACTGACTGAAATACACTGCTGAGGGGAGCAGAGGGCGTGACTGGAGAGGTCTGCCATGCCATGTGGGACCCTCGCCAGCCAGCTGGGATCAAACCCATGCTGCAGAGGCTGCGGACAGCTTCACAGCGTGGCACTCAACCGCTGCACCACCGGGGGAGGCCCTTGAAATGTTTCTTAAGCAAGAGTGTCACATCATAAGACTCTGATGAATTAGTTATCAGAACAACCCATGGAGTAAAATACTTGCATTTTGTAATTCCTATTGCCTATGTATTAGTTGAATTTATGAATGAAAAATCCAATTTTTGTAATAATAAAGCTATGCACAAACAGGTATTAGGCATACTGCACTTTTTATTTCCCTTAAATCACTTTAATTCTGTTTTTTAGCCTTTATCTTTTAGGGTTAATGAAAAATTCTATATCAGGCATTTTATTAATCAGTAATTAATGTAAACCATTCTAATAAATAGCATCTTACATTCTTAGGGGTTTAATAGATGAATTTATGTCTTGTTTTTATCATAATGCTTGACTATTTGGTCAATGGGTTCTCATGGAGTGGTTCAGAGATCCTGAATCTTTCCATCCATTTTTAAAGGTGTCCTTGGATTTCCTTCTGCATTAGCTAGGAGCAAGGGCATGACACATTAACTTAAGGAATTTAGAGGCCAGGTAGTTGTGTGCATCTTGTCTGCCCATATTCCATGAACCAGATGTAGCTGCAAGGTCCCATCTTAACGGCAATAAAGACTGAAAAGTCTGTGCACCCAAGAGGAGGAAAGGGGTTTAGGGAGTATTCAGTCATTTCCTGCTACTATCATTACAATGACTTCTTTTTACTTGTGGATTGAGAACTTAGTCACAACATGGGGCCTTTTTAGCCTGTTATGATTGCAACTAGCAGTCCTTTTGTTCAAACTCACAAGTCATGGAAGCTTGGGTTTCTCTCCTCACATATCTACATGGGGATCCTTGGTCTTCCCTTCTTAGGAGAGTGGACCTAGTATTGTTGCTACTACTCTAGGACTTGACAAGAAACACATGGATTTTTCTTCTCAGGGGGTCCACACAGGTCATTTCTCTCTCCTGTTTTGGAAACAGTTCCCCTCTTTTTCTCCTTGAACTTTTGTCATTGTCACATGACTACTGTTCCTCCCCCAGCCTTGCATACATACACACACACACACACACTCACACACACACTATTCTGAAATTATTTGGCTAATGCACCTTAGTTTCACTTCTGCTTTCTACCCTATCAGTAGTCCTGAGGCAATAAGTTTATAAGGTTTGGTTAACATTGTGGAATGAATGGGAGGAAATACAAAGAGAAAAAAATACGAATTTTAATTACAATAAATTTTTTGATTCATAAATAAACATTAAAATGTATTGCTTCTATTGGCTATATATGTATGTATGTTAGCACATATCAGGCATGGGCCTTTTTGAATTGTATTTAATCATTAAGTGAACTCTATAAACTAGAGCACATTTCTCTTTACTGTAAGACTGAGTCTTGAAGAAATTGCATTACCTGTCCCTGGACACACACCTCATTAGATGTAGTTCATGACAAAAAACATGCACTTAGACTCCTAAGTCATTAACAGCTGTTTCATGCTGAAGTGCCTTGTCAATGGGGAAGCTATACCTGTGACAGAGCCTCAGTCAAAAGCTTGCCAAACCCCTGAACTGTGTAAATGTTAGCACACAGTGGTGGCACTTAATCATTTTTGAAGCATTGATTTTGTACCTGTCAATTTGAACACTCTGCCTTGGAGATTTTCTCAAGCATTAATATTGTCTGTTTCACATAACAGGACATGGAGGAAGAGGTAGGTCATCTCTTGTCCGGTAATTTAAGGGCAGAGCCAGCGTTTAATCCCTAGTCCCCATAACCCCATGGTGCACCATCTCCTCCTCTCCTACACCTCATTGAAGACCTACCACAGTGTAACTCAAGAGAGAATTCATTCTCATCGTCTCTGAGAGAAATACATCTTCTTTAGTCTTGAACCACAAATTGGATATTAATAAATCATTTTACTAATAATGGCTGAATGGAATGGGCTGGGTGTGCACGTGATATATAGGGGTTAAGTTTGATGCAAACTGGAAAAAAGTATTTATGGAAACGTTTCGCCTTCATTTTCTGCAACCCCCAGATAGCTCAGTTTCATGAAATAATTTTGAGGTTATTAAACTATAACAACTTAAAGTTATATAATTAATTGTATTCAGCCTCAGTTGCAGTTACTAACTGATGCAAGTCTGTCAGCTTAGCACCTGGCAGCAGTCAGGAACACACAGTGATGCCAAGCAGGTGGTTGCAATAATTAGGCTATTACTGTTTCTTTTCTCCTTCAAGTACCAGTTGGCTTAAACCTGGGGGTCAGGCAGGCTGCATTTGGCCTGAGGGTATTGTTTATGGTTCTGGAGTTCATTTGAAGACACCAAAAGGGCAGAATAAGCTATAAGTATAGCTTATTATCTAATAAGTATATTAGAATAGGGTAAATAAACTTCAAGCTCCAAACTGATTTTACTGACAGAATCTGAGCAGAGGATGCAGGATCGCAGGCAAGCTTAGTGGAAGGGGAACCAGAGAAGTATCACTCTACTCTGACCTTTTGATTTTTTGGCATTCTTCTAACCAGCTGCTGGGAAGCAAGGAACAGTGAGGCTCCAAAGGTAGGCATATAATCTGAATTTATAGGCGATGTTGCTTTGTGGTCATCACCATTGGATCTGAAATCAGGTAGAGTTCTGTGTATTTACTTGCTTATCTCTGTATTGTTTAATCTGAGTATGACTGCAAATTAATGAAGTCTTGGGGTCTCTTCTTAACTTCTTGGCATTAAACTGATCAGTTTGGTCTACAAATAGGCTGAAAGTTTGGGCCATTAGAAATAAATTTAGGGTATTAAATCCCTACTCTATGCTCTGAGTAAATCACTTAGGCTCTCTAACTTCAGTTTCCATATCTCCAAAATGTTATTGAGTTATGAGTTATGAGTATGTTATTAGGAACAAAGGACAAAATCTTGGGCATATAACAGGTTCTGAAGAAATGTTGATTACCTTCTCTATCAGTTTGCTTCACTGTACCTTCTATATCCCTGGCTCACTTATCTCCTTTATTTAATTTTTAATGTGAAAACCTCAAACAGTTCTCTCCTTGATCTCTCAAAATCTTCTTCTGGTCTCCCAATATCCCTGCAGTATTAATTTCTTCCTCTTTTCCAAGGAATCTCACATCTCTTCTAGTTGCCTTCCATTGTTCCAGGGTAACTCCTCTAATTCCAAATACTAATTTGTTATCTCCACTTGAAATTCAACCAAAAACTAAACAGGACTATTAGTTTAAATATATATCTTCCCTGAGAAATTATGAGTTCTTGGATCATATCATCTTTTAAAACTAATTAACTTATTCCTCCACCCAGTCCTACCACCCTCTATGTGCCCTCATTTCATCTCTCCCCCTCCCTCTTAACCTCCGAGCACTCGTGGTGTTTAATCATGTCCACTAATTTTGGTAAGTATTTTACTTTACCAAACTGACTGCTATATAAACGCTGAATATCTGTTTCTGTTGTTCCGATTGTTGTACTGCACATAATTCTCTCATACTATCTTTATATTGTTAAAAATGACTGCATTTCATCTTTCTTTATGGAATGAAAAGTATTCCAGAAGTGTGAATTTGCCACATCTTCTTGATCCAATTGTTTATTGATGGACTTTTAGACTCCTTTTATGTCTTAGCTATTGTAAATATTGCAGAATGTCCTTTTTTTTTTTGTTTACATTGATGAGTTCATAGTCTTTGGGTTGATGCCAAAGAGTGGGATTGAGGGGTGTAAAGTCAGGACCGGCCACAGTGCAGGTTTTCTGATCCCATGCGGACCGGGTAAAGGAGGAGTCAGAGTCCTCAGTGGTTTTGCAGGTCCTTTATTGGGGTTCACCAGGCATATGGCAGGCAGGGGTGCCCCCAGCAAATCTTCACTCTATCTGGACTCTCTGGAGTTCGTTCTGCTGCTCTCGGCTTCTCTTTCGGCTTCGGTTTCGGTTTCGGCTTCGGCTTCGGCTTCGGCTTCGGCTTCGGCTTCGGCTTCTGCTGCTGCTACTTCGGCTACTTCGGCTTCTACTTCTTCTACTGCTGCTGCTGCTGCTGCTGCTCCTACTGCTGCTGCTGCTACTGCTGGCGTCCCCATGACGCCGCCCTTAAAAAAGCACAGTCTTAACTCAGCTGAATCCCATCTACCGATGCCCACACCCTACTCCAGGTGCCCACCATCAGGCGTGCATTCAGGACAAGGATCCATCATCTATCCTGATGGCGGAAGGGCGGAAAAGCCTGATATTTTCTTTACCCTACAAGGGGTTGTACAGTATTTTAATTTTATGTGTTTAAAGGTTAATCCAGATTGCTTTCCACAGTTTGTCCAGCAACAGTGGCATCCTCTCTAGCACTTGTTATTGAAGGTCTTTTTAATATGTGCCTTTCTCATGGGCATGAGATGGCATCTTGTAGTTTTAACTTGAATATCTCTTATTGGAAGTGATAAATGAATATTTTTCAAAGATCTATTTGTATAGATATCTATTCATATATCCTCCTTGGTAAATTGTCTCTGCATATCTGCTGCCCATGTATTAATTAGGTTGTTTTCTGTTGTTGGATTGTGTCAGTTTTTATATATCTTGGATATTAACCTCATATTGGTTAAAAATTTTATATAAATATTTTTTTCCCATTAAATAGGTTGTCTTTTTAATCTTCTTATATTTTCTTTCAAAGTGGTAACCTTTTTAACTTGAAGTAATCCTGAAGTTTATGGAACATATCACTAAGGTTTCCTTCTATATATTTTATTGTTCTAGGTGTTATAACTAAATATTTAATCCATTGGAAGGAATTTTGTTGTGGGTTTGTTTGGTGTCAGAGTGACTCAAAGTTCTTCTTTTATTTGTGACTTTCCAATTTTCCCAGCAGCATTTATTAAGAGAATGTCATTTCCCCATGATATGATAATAACTACTTTATGGTAGATTTAGTATTGATATGTATGTGGATTTATTTCTGGATTTCTTTATTCTGTTCCACTGAGCCACCTACTTTATTACCAATATCACAGTGTATTTAGTTCTTTTACTTTATAGTCATGTTTGAAGTGAGTGGACATGGTACCTCCATTTATTAGCATATTGTTGTTCACAGGAACCTCACAATGCTTTGTATTTCCCTGCTCTGCGTGGTAATTTCTTCTCTTTGATTTGTAATTCTGTGTATTCATGTTTTTTCTTTATTAGCCAAACTAGATGTTTATCTATTTTGCTTGTCTTTTCAAATAACCAACTCTATGTGGGATTAAGAAATCTTAACTTGAGATAGAATTTGATAAATTAGAACTTTCCTACAAAGAACGGGAATTCTTAGGAGAAATAGTGTCTCTCAATGCAAGCACTGCATACAAGTCTGTTCCTGAGTCCTTCCTATTGTCTCCAACAATCCCTGTTTGATACATATATTTTCTGATTTCCATAATTTTTTTATCTTGCACATACTTATCCTCTGCTTAGCTGAATACAGGTTAGAATACTGTTTCCTGATTTTCTGTTACTGCTGCTATCTGTATGAAAAACACACAAGTGCATTTTATTTTGGTTTTATTTAAGGTCCTTCCCTCTCCACTCCCCCCAAAACAGACTAGGATTGATTAAAGGGTCTCAAATGAACTTACGTTGATTTTACAAAGGAACAGATGAAACTAAATCAAAACAAAGTATGGATGCAGAATTGAGGATACCAGAGTGGGAGAAGCGGGTAGGGAAAACAGAGGGAAAAGGATCAGTAGTCTGTGGTGGAGAATTATGGGTGCTTTAGTGGTGAGTGTGGTGCTATAACATCCATCTGAAAAAATATGTACCTATTTCCCAAAATCATATACAGTGTTGTAAACTAGTGTCACCTCAATAAAAACACTTATTGGAGTTAAAAAACAAAACAAAACAAACAACCAACTCTTAGTTTCATTGATTTTTTTTTTTAAAGATTTATTTTATTTATTTATACAAGCACTGGGTACAGTCAGAAGAACGGGAGGGTGAGAGAATTCACCAGAGCCAGAGCGGGGAGCAGAGCAGGCAGAAGGACCGAAGTACACTGCTGAGGGGAGCAGCGGGCGGCAGGAGAGGTCTGCGCGCCATGTGGGACCCTCCTCCGGTGGCCGGGGAGCAGCCGGGGATCGAACCGGCGCTGCAGAGGCAGCGGGCAGCTTCGCAACCCAGCGTTCAACCGCTGCGCCACCGGGGAGGCCCTGATTTTTTTTTTTTTACATAGTCTGATTGATCTCTAGTTCATTTGCTTCCACTCTTATATTTACTGATTGCTTCCCTCTTCTAACTTTAGTTAGTAGGTCTTTTTCCTCTTTTTCAAGTTGTTTTAGGTATAGTGTCAGATTGTTTTCCTGGGTTTTTTTTTTTTTTTTTGCTTTTTAATGTGGTCTGTATTACAATTATCTTCCCTCTTAAGACCAGTATTGTAGCATCTCATAGATTATAGTAAATTGTATCCTTATTTTTGTTCATCTCAAGGTATTTTTTGATTTATATTACTTTAATTCAGGAGCTATTAAGCAATGTGTTGTTTAGCTCCTCATTTAAGCCTATTGTTTCCTTATTGATTCCTTGTTTTTCTGTACATAGTTATTATGGAGCATTAAAATCCTCTAGTAATACTGTTTTATTGTTACTATGTTGCTTTAGCTCTATTAATAATTGCCTCATGTATCTTGGTACAGATGTTTTATTTTTTATTTTATATATTTTTACGTCATTTTTCATTTTTGTACAATGTATGCATTTTCATCTTTGTTATAGTCCCTGTAAATTTTATGGGTACAGATGTTCTGAATAGCCCAACATCAAGTTTGAGCAGTAGCCTATTCTATAGGGAAACACAGATGATCCCTCCTTTTCCTCCCTGTCATTTCAGGCTCCAGCTATTCTATACTGAGAGTTTAGGTTTAAGCCAATTATCCTTGCTGTGTATCCCTGTTCCTGTAGTTCTCAAGCTATAGCCTCTGTCCTGGGCACCAACTCTGTATACCTCATAATCCATTGCAGTGCAGGATCTCACAGGTCCCTGATGTTGACATGTCCCTGAGTCAGTACCTGTAGGGATTCTGTTGCAATTGCCCCTCCCTCTCAGCTGTTTTACTACCCTTGTATCACTGTAAACATGGTTCGCTTTTTTCTTACCCTTTTACAGTAGATTATTGCATCTAGTATGTGTTATAGTTATCTGTCTTTTTTCTTTCAAAAGTTTTTGTTGGCTTTGTTCTGCTGTGATCTAGTAATGAGAATATAAAGGAGATAAAAACTTGAGGTCTGCACCCTGCCACTATTTGTGTGAATCCCTGCCGTCTTTTCCCTTGATATCCTTGTTGAGTGTGAGATTTCAGGCAAATTATGCCACTTACCACTAGGTCTCAGTTTCATCATCTAAAAAATGGAAGTAGATAATAGTGTTATTGTGCCCCCTAAAGGAGAAAATAAAAAAATAGGTGACATGGTGTCTGCCATACAACACTTGATCCAATGCTGCTATCCTGTTTTATGCTGTAATGTAACTAAAGAAAAAAATGGTTCAGTGATGTGTATTTCGAGTTAGAATGATTGAAACAAATAAATTTAGAAATGATGACTATTATCTTAGAATATTAAATCACAATTTATTGAGTATGAATTATATGCCAGGAATAACATCCAAATCCTCTGCTAGCTAGTTTTAATTTATGTCATTTTTAACCTTGAGATAAATATCAACATACCCATCTTATAAATGAAAAACTGAGGCACAGAGAACTTACGTTAGTTCCCTGAGGTTTATACTTCCCTATAGCCAGTGAGAAAGGGGGATGAGTTTGAACTCAGCCATTTAGTTCCATCACTCTTAGCCACTATGCTTTTCTTATTTCATAAGCCGTGGGAGAAATATACTCAAGTTCTTTGTTGCACAACAAATAAACTTTTGTGTTGGGGTGACAGATTATATTTGCCTAGCCAATATATTTTAATTCAGTTCAACTTCAGAAGCAGTCAGTTTGATAAGCAAAAAATATTCAGAGCATATTTAGAAGAATCTGGGAAAATTGTTACCACTATTTAAATTATTACAGGTTTTATTAACTTTTCTCTATTTTTGTTGTCTTTGTGCTTTAAAACATGCTTTTGAGCATTCTGTCAAAATCCATGCTAAAGTCAAAATTTAGTAGAGATAGCTTTGATAGGTCTGTGACTTAAATCACGAAGTCATTGCAATGAGATAATAAAAATAACTGCAACAGAGATGATCATTACTGTAGGAAAAACACCTGATAAATCAACTTTCTTCTTACTGGAAACTAATTTCTCCTAACTGCTGTGGAGAGGAGGAGAAAAACTAACAACCTTTTTGGAAAAGCACACAAACAGGAAAAAATACAGTTTATTTTTAAATAGTTTCAAGTCCTTTTGGAGCTGTCTTCAATCAATAGAAATGACTAAGAAATCCTATGGTCTCTTCTCCCAGGTTTTATGTTTCCCATTTATTTAACCAAGATAATAAAACCCCATATGTGGTCTCTTCAGTCATTTCTAAATAGTCTGGCATCTGTATTTTGTCTCCAAATGGCTCCAGCTGCAAATTTCATTTTAAAACTGTCTTTAGCATCATCCACGGCTAGGCGGAAGGCCAGACATCACCTGTAGTTTTATAATTAACAAAAGTAAGGCACCTTCATTTGAAAGTCTTGGGCTGTGATCGTGCAAAGCTGTATCTTGTTTTGTTGTTGTTGTTGTTGTTGTTGTTGTACAGGGAGCATCTGCGAGACCTGGGGAGCATGCCCATTTTGAGTCTCTTTACTCCATATAGAGTCTCTTGACCATAGATTTAGCAGGTTCCAGCGATCAATACCTTTCTGTTAGAATCAGCTGAAATTAAAATCCACAATGAGGCTTCACCCAACCTTCTTATGAAATCTGCCCTTAAGAGTAACCCACATATCAAGGCCCTAGTCAAATGGCTTTACTGGGCCTTTATTCTCCTGACAGCCCGAGATTGATAGGAAATAGATTTCAGATTTCAGTAAATCTTTTACACTGGCATTCTTCCTGCTGAACTTGCACAGGGACATTGCCAATTCAGAAGTGACTGCCCAGTGTATTGTATAGTCCAAGCAGTAGCTTCAGCATTTCATGGGAGCCCGTGTTTCTTATTCATTACTCTGACAATGTACATGTAATGTAGATATTATAGTGGGATGGTGTATATTGCAGGTGTTTGTTTCAAATCAAATTTGTAAGGTATAAACTACATAAATACAACTAGTTCAAAAGGTGATGAAAATTTCCCTGTATTGAATCTTGATGACACACATACTACATATACTATGGTTATATTTATGCCAGATTAGATATGGGTATGGGAACTCAGTCAAAGAGCCATATGCCCCAATTTTCAGGGTTAGTACATATTTTCCTCTTTCTTCCCTTGAATACAAAGCAAAGTCATTGGCTTGCATAGGGGACCATGTCATATGAAAAGTGCACCATTAAATGCTGAATTATGATATATAATTTCAGTTCTGAGATAAGGTGAACTAAAGGTGAGAGGAACTTACGAATTTGTAACCAAATTAGATTATTTTTCCTTCTCCCTTTTTCTTCCTTTTGCACATTCCTTCTTTCACTTTTACAAAGGAAATACCTTGAGTTAATGTAACTTAAATAAATGTAATATTAAATGTAACTTATTTAATGTAACTTAAATAAATTTAATGTAACTTAGATACAAAGAAAACACCTTGATTTAATGTAACTTAAGTAAATGCTTGCTATTACAACATATAAGTCATGCTAGCAGAAGACCTTTTGCTTATGTAGAGGTCAGGAGTGAGTCCTGTGATTTAAATGGGGAAAATCATCCTCTGACTTCACAGTTAACTATGTGAGGTGCAACTGAAAGAAAAAAATCCCAGACACTAGATAAGGACATGACTTTTGTTAATCACCTCTTGAATAAGCAACCATTATGTACCTCATTATGTGAGTTGCTTAGGACAGAGATGAGAAGAATACAAATGCTGGTCTCAAAGAGCTCATGTCTTGTCAGAAGGAGAGAAGAGTTGGTGGACAATCAGGAAGCCATGTGACTTGGGGGAGGACTGGCTATAGCATGAGAGTAGTTAATCAATTGGTGGTGGGAGGAGCTTCCTCCTGGGGTCAGGAAAGCTCACTCAAGTTCTCTCACCCCCTAACTAGCAATGGAATCAGTTTGTTCCTCTTGAATATGAGACAGCTGGACCATGAACCTGTTAGTATTTTTCCAACTGTATTCCTTGGAGAACTAGTTCTTCATAGTGTTAATAGGAAAACTGCAAAGGCAAAAAACACCAGAAGGTCTGTGGTCAAAAACTTTAAGGAAATAACAACTTCTTCTAATGAGGACTGTGCGTAGCATAGTAGCAATGGAAAACTCTGACAATCCTACAAGGTTTGTGGTGAGAACCTTATTTTATGGTGAAGGAAAGTGGGCCTGAAATATGTGAAATAAATTGCCAGATAGGTGTGGAAGATAATGGTAGCTACTATTTAGGGATATGTTAGAATAGGAGTCAGCAAACTATTTCTATAGAAGGACCAAGAATAAATACTGAAGGCCTTCTGTGCCGTAGAGTGTCTCTCAGAACTACTGACTTCTGCCATTTCAGTACAAAAACAGTCACAGAAAATATGTAACTCAAGAGATATGGCTATGTTTCAATAAAACTTTATTTTAAAAAACAGGTGTTGGTTGGATTTGACCAGCGGAACCATAATTTGCTAATTCTGTTGTATGGACTTCAGAGTCAGACCACCTTTGTTACTATACCAGATATGTCTCCTTCTGACTGAGTGACTCTACACAAGATATTTAACCTTCACATTCCTCAATTTTCACACCTATAATGTGGACAAAATAATGGTATTAGCCTCAGGATTGTTTTGAGGATTAAATGTATGTGTTTGCAAAATTATCAGAATAACGCTTAGCACCCAATAAGACCTAATAAGTCCTTGGTATGTTAGCCATTTTTTTGTGAGACTGAAAAAGATTGAGCTATTTCCCTATGGTCATACAGTCAAAACAATTGAGAGCAGAATTCCCACTTAGGTGGCTAGGTTCTGGAGACTACATTTTAATCAAACCTGCCTTCTGAGAGTTTGAGAAGGAAAGGTTTGGGCCAAACCTCATTAACCCTGGAGCTGCCTCACCAAAAATAGGCTCTCTGATCATGCCGCATATTGTGGAGATTTCATGTAGGTCAACATGCAAGTGCCCAGGTGTTCAGTGCCACTACTCTTTATTTCTACAACTTAACAAAATAATCAGAATCAGATCCTAAATTGATTTTGTTTATAAGTGTGTAACTGTATAGATAAGTCCATGCAATACTCTGGTAATGCTCTAATGCCAATGCAATCTAAATCTATTTTTCTGGAATCACTTCACTTTGACATTTCTTTATGAGTTTATATTTACCATCCTTGCAATGTCTTGCTTGCTTACAGTTCTCTTGGCACCATCATTTCTTCTTGGCGTCACTAATGTGCCTTGGTAACTTTCTGTTTCTGCCTTGAGATCCAGGGCATTAAATCCCCTAAAGCAGGATTCAGAAAACTAGTCATGTTGAACATATCAGGTTTACCACCTGCTTTTATTAGTATTTATTGGAACACAGACACCTTATTTGTGTAGGTATTGCCCATAGCATCTGCTTTTACTGTTACATTAAACAGTTGCACTAGGGGGTCATATGACCCACAGGCTAGAAATTCTTTACTATTTGATATTGTTTGACCTTTTCCAGGAATTCTTTGCCTACTGCTGCTCAAGGCTCAACAGATATCTCATAATTTTTGATTGGTAAGATAGAAGAAGAGAGGGCTGTTAATTTCAGCTTCCTAACTTCAACTCTAGCACCCGAAGTTCCACAACTTTTCTCTGCATGTGTTTCAGTGGGCTAAATCACTCTGTGCACATCAGAACTATAATTTCTTTCACCGGAATGAGGAAAATCAAAGTTTATATTCTCCTTCCCCTGTGGCTTAGTAGTGTAGACAGTTTTTCTGACTAATACATTATCCCAATTAAATATTTTCTAGTTATTCTTTTGAAGTCCCTTTAATTGTAGGTATACCAGTCCGACATAATAAAATTCTGAAAACAACCCAAGGGGGATATTTTGAGTACAGGCAAGAAAAACAAAAGAAATATACTTTTGCCTCAATGATGATATTATCTGGAAAACCTAAAGTGCTTTATAACAAGTGCTGTGTCCAGACTCAGAAGTAGGAATGACAATTTTTTTTTTGATAAATTGGTTTGTGAAATATTTATGTGTACTTTAGTGGCGCAGACAGGAGGTAATCTGTTCTGTATTGAATCAGTTTGGGACAGGGAAAAAAAGTGCATAATGTTAATGAGATTTTTTAAAGCCACTTTTAAATTCATGTTGGCAAAAGACAAATAGTAAAGCCTTTTAATTTCTATAAACTTAATGGCTAGAGAACAAATAAAGCTTTATTAACTTAAATAAAAGTAGCTTTTTCTTCAAGGACATAGCAATTTATTTTTCTTTCTGTGTAATCTTGTGAAGTACTGCTCTTATCTATTGATCAGCCTCTTCCAATGTGTTTAGTTGGATTTCAGCTAAGTACTGTTGATTCTGAGAAAAAAGAAACCATGTGATCACTGCAGTTTGATACAACTGGACAAGACAGTGGTCCATGGGGTTAGGCAACTAGCTTGTTCATACCAGTTATGTTACCATCTTGCTGCAGAATTTTGGATAGATTCTAGATCTATGGTGGGACTCAATTTATTAATTACTAAAGTCAATGTGTGGGCAGAATCAGTTGCAAGTAATATGCAGACTGTCCCTGACTTAAAATTTAGGACTTTTTTTTTTCCTTTATAACAGTATGACTAGTTCCTGAGGCTCAGCCTGGTGATAGTGAGTGTGAACAACTGGTACTCAAAGTATACTTGTGTTTTCATGTTTTCTTGATATTTTGTATTGTGTTTTCACATATCTCTGTGTCTACAAAATGTCCCCTTCTGATGGAGACATTTAGTACTCTAATATAAAATAGACTGTGTGGATGATTTTCCCAATAGTAGGCAAATACAAGTGTTCTTGTCTCTTTTAAAGTAGGCTATTCTGAGCTCTGATATTCAGTAGTCAGATGTATTGAATGCATTTTTGACTTAGGATGTGTTTAGCAAGATAAAACCTCATTGTAAGTAGAGGAAGATCTATATAAAGATCACTGATATTACCACTTTTGTCACTTTTACCTTGACAGACATCACCAGTTAGTCCCTGCACCTTCTTTCTTCATTGAACAATTTTTTCTCAATTTAGTGCTCTGTGCAACTAATATCAATTAATAGGAACTGCTATATAATTGAAACTATTTGCCAGTACACAACTAGGTGATCTCTGGATTCTGTGATTTGTAGCATCATAATGTGTTTTTCTACATATATTCTATAGTGTCATTGTAGGGTAAGGAAAAATGTCAGGTTTTTCTGCCCTCCTGCCATCAGGATAGATGATGGATCCTTGCGGTCCTGAATGCATGCCTGATGGCGGGCACCTGGAATAGGGTGTGGGCATAGGTATGGGATTCACCTGGGCTAAGACTGTGCTTTTAAGGGTGGTGTCATGGGGATGCCAGCAGAAGCTGAGAACGAACAGAAGCTGAGAGAGAAGCAGAGAAGGCCGCCGGAGAACCTAGATGGAGTGAAGATTTGCTGGGGGCTGGGAGGCCTGCCAGCCTCCCGGCCCCCCAGCACCCCTGCCTGCTGTGTACCGGGTAAATCCCAATAAAAGACCTGCAAAAAACCACTGAAGACTCTGACTCCTCCTTTACCCGGTCTGCTGGATCAGAAAACCTGCACTGGTCCATTCTTGCCCTTGCAATTGGCTTAAGTCGGCAAGATGATCCATGCAGACGGGTATTGGAGCCCTCCGAAGACCTGGAGGGACTAAGGAGTAACAGACTATTTGCCTGTGACGATGCTGGAGGCCTCATGGCGGCACATTAGAGGGACAAGGTCTGGGAGCTGCAGGACGAGACCTCGCGTGAAGGAGATGCCCAAGAGGACCAGCCAACGACCCCTGAGGCAGCAAGAATTATCAGCAAAGAGAGGACCACGATTCAGAGCTCGCCAGTGCTGATTCAGGGAGAGGCCAATGAACTTGGCCTAATAGACTTGGACTGACAATCCCGCCAGAAGGCGGAGGACCTTGGCAGGTTATGTTTTTTTTTTTTTTTTTTTTGAGCATCTGGGGGTGGCCAGTGGGCCTTGATGGCCAAAAGCAGCCTGTGTATGCCCAGCAGCCAGGTGGAAGAGAAAAGCAACTGAGAAGGCAAAAGCTGGTGCTGATGATAAGTTTGGGAAGCCCTGAGTGGCTGTTATGCACTAAGTAAGCTGAGGAAGGCCAGTGAGTCTCATAAAATCACCTTTTGGTGATGCCCTGCTTGTTCTTGAGTGAGGGTGAGGAGCTGAGGAGCCTGTCCTTGGGGGATGGATGGGGAACGTGGCTTGGGGTGGAGCCCAAGCCAAATGTAGAGTTTGTATCCAAGGATCCCCAACCCATGTGCTTGTGCAGTGGGTTGGCCTGAGTGCAGGGGTCTATGTGTTGCATTGGTGGCTAGGAAAGCTGAGTGTTGGAATGACAGCAGACAGAAACCCTGAGGGTTGGCGATTACCCCCCAACAGTAGAACAGAATCGCCAGTCCCAGAGTGAGTGCATCCTGGGGTTGGATGCTGTGTGTGGCTTGTAGCCGAGACTACAGCCAGAGAAGGACAGGAAGCCTGATGGCTCCTGGTGTGTTACAGTAGATGCCATGAGTGGTTCCCCTCCCTCGTATGAGCAGTGCCTTTGGCAGCAGATTTGGTGGCTCATCTGCTGGTACCAATAATTGTCTTTTGCCACTAAGTTGGGGCCCTGCCTGGACTTATTTGTGTTCTGTTGTATTTTGTTTCATATTGTGATGTATTTGCTTTTGTGATCCATGGCTGCAGTGTTTATGTTTGCTAAGAAAACTGTATATATGAAGACTATATGGCAGAAAACCCTGAGGGGGTGGACTGTAGGGTAAGGAAAAATGTCAGGCTTTTCTGCCCTCCCACCATCAGGATAGATGATGGATCCTTGCGGTCCTGAATGCATGCCTGATGGCGGGCACCTGGAGTAGGGTGTGGGCATAGGTATGGGATTCACCTGGGCTAAGACTGTGCTTTATAAGGGCGGTGTCACAGGGATGCCAGCAGAAGCTGAGAACGAACGGAAGCCGAGAGAGAAGCAGAGAATGCCGGATAACCCAGAGAGAGTGAAGACTTGCTGGGGGCTGGGAGGCCTGCCAGCCTCCCGGCCCCCCAGCACCCCTGCCTGCTGTGTTGGGTAAATCCCAATAAAAGACCTGCAAAAAAACCACTGAGGACTCTGACTCCTCCTTTACCTGGTCTGCTGGATCAGAAAACCTGCACTGGTCCATTCCTGCCCTTACAGTCATCTACATTTAAAAACTTACATTTTAAAAACTGTGGATGGATGCTCAGATATAGATAGAACCTGGAATAGTTACTATTTGTACCAAAAACATTACAGTCCAAATTTTAACTCTTATCCTGTCCTTTAAAAAAATCCTAAGAGATTTGTATGATGTTGCCATTATAGCTATTAAAACGCATGTGTGAGATACCTTGTTGAAGCATGATTTTTTCATGCAGTTCTAATTAAATACTATATATTCTGCTTGAAATCCTGTGCATTAAATGTCAAAAAGAAAGTCTAGTCATATGTTCAAAAGATTGAGGGATAAAAAATTAACCACTTGGGGCCTCCCCGGTGGCGCAGAGGTTTAGCCCTGAGCTGCGAAGCTGCCCACAGCCTCTGCAGTGCCGGTTTGATCCCTGGGTGCTGGGCGAGGGTCCCACATGGCGGGCAGACCTCTCCTGCCATGCCTGCTGCTCCCCTCAGCAGTGTACTTTGGTCCTTCTGCCTGTTCTGTTCCCCTCTCTGGCTCTGGTGCATTCTCTCACCCTCCCGCGCTTCTGACTGTACCCAGTGCTTGTATAAATAGATAAATCTTTTTAAAAAAAGATAAAAAGAAATTAAAAAAAAAACCTCTTGGTAATTAGCATCTTAGTAAAATTGTATTTCTTATTACATAAACCATATTTTGAGATATTTTTGTGCTCCTTAAAATAATACTTCATACCTGAAATCTTTATAGATTTTTCTCTCCCCATTCCTGTTTTCCATATTTGGATGTGGGGGAGAAGTCCCTTACCTTAATATCATGTAATGGAAAACCATAAGGTGATGTTGACGTATTAGAAGGCAACCCTGCAACTTCCTGAAGTCACTGACATGACCCAGGGGTGAAAGGCACGGGCTCCATGTTTAAAGAATCAAGAAAACTAATCATTTCAGTCCAAAAGCTTGAATTGAGCTACAGTGTCAGCAGTGTTATGCCATGATTCCATGCTTCTCTTCACTGGTGCATGCTTTTCTTTACCAAAACCTAAATTAAGGAGTAATTTGTAAACTACAGAGAAAAAATTGTCTTGATCTGAAATTGTTTTCATCCATGACTCTTTATGATACATGCTTGCTAATTTTCTTGATCTGCTCATCATTCATTACATATCTTGGAGGATGTCTGTGAATGGTGAATGTAAAATTCTAGCAGAAATAGTAAGGGCTTGATAAATGACAGCCATTATTTTTGTTGATACTGACATTTCCATCTTTCTGTGTCTTAAATGTATCTTCTGCAATGAATATTAGACTAGCATTTCAATGTAATTCAATTAAAATGCAGTGACTTTCTTGGACCCTGGTACTTCCTAGTGCTTTCTCTGGCCAACTTTGTACCACTTAAGAAAGTTACTTTACTCTGTTTCCTCAAATGTGAAATGGAAGGCAACGTAGTATCTAATCTTAGGGTCATGGGAAAATTAAGACAGTACAGGCAAAGTGTCCCAGTATAAAGTTAATACTGAATTAATATTAACTGTAATTATTATCCCTTTAAAAATGAAACTAGTGGTAATATTTGAGTTGCCTAAGTTTGCATTCTAGCCATACACTCTTGCTCTTTTAGTTTCCATTCTCAATCTTGTCCCCTGGTGATGGCTTCTACTGATAAACTGTGTACAAATTCATTCTTTTTTTTTCTACCCTTTAAAAAATTATTTCCTAATAAGTTTTACTTAGCCTACAAAATACCAGCTATTCCTTTAAATTGGAGACAGATTTTTATATCTAGGTTCTGCTCTCCTGATAGCACTCAGCATCAGAATGCCTCCAAAAATATATTTATTTTATTTCATTAGTGACTTCAAAGCCCTTTAACAAACACGTGGCTGTGAGACCAATATCACAGTCGGAGGAATAAAGCAGTGGTTCTCAATATCAGCAGGTGTAAGAATCATCTGGTGTGCTTAAGAATGCCAGTTCATATTATTCTTCCAGATTAACTGAATCTTCAGTGGGATCCAGGTGTCTGTGTGTAATAGTCACCCTAGAACTGTACAGTCTAGTTCAGTAGCCCCCTGGCCACACATTGTTTGTCAGTTTGTCGCAGACTGTTCAGGCTGCTAGAATAAAATACCACAGATGGGGTAGCTTATAGAGAACAACCATTTATCTTGCACAGATCTGGAGGTTCGAAATCTACAACGATGGTGGTAGCATGGTTTGGTGAAGGCCCCCTCTACATGTCAGATATCTCATTGTATCCTCACAGAAGAGACAGAGAGGGAAGAATCACTTTGGAAACTCTTTGAGAAGAGTGCTGATCTCACATATGAAGGCTCTACCCTCATGACCTCAGTACCTCTCAAAAAATCTTGTCTCCTATGATCCCATACTATGATCTGTGGGAATGAGGACTTCAAAATATAAGTTTGGGGGAGCTATACACATGTTTTATTCAATTTATTTTCTTTCATAGTTTTTAATTTTTGTACAGTATTTTATTTCTCCCCTCAGGTGTAATTCATGTAGTTCTCCTACCACCAAAGCTCCTTTGATTCATCACCATAGTCCCTTGTGTTTTTTCCTCCCCTGTCTTGACTCCTCCACCTCCACCTCCTCAGCTGTGTGCCTTAGATTTATGGTCAGTTATGATAGCATGGATCTTTAATATTGAAATAAAATAAAATTTAAATCTAAATCCTCAGTCACACTCACCACATTTCATAGCATGTTCAATAGCAACATGTGCTAGTGATATGTTTCATCACAGCATGAAGTTTATTAGAAAGCCCTTTACAATATGGATGAACTGGATCCTTCTATGATACATTAAGAAATAAAGGAGTAGAGGCAGAGCCATAAAAACTCCTCCCACACAAGGTGATTCCAATTTGAAGAAACATAAATACTTACATCTTAATTATACTGGAAAACAAGTAACTACAACAGCAGAGGGAATATTGCAGCTACCATTTTGTGAAATAAATTATTGAAGGTCACTCTCAGGTATATCACAAACATTATTTCCTTCTAATTTCAAAAACTTCATTGAGTTGCTATTACTATTATTCATAGGATCTCAAGGCTAAGTAACTGACTGAGGGTCAATTAGAAAATGGTGAACCAGCTTGCAGCCCTGGTCTGATTCTAAGACTTGTTCTTACTGCTTCATCAACTGATTCTATCCATAGTAATTAAACTGATTTTACTGTCAGATGAAGTTAATGTTGCACTTTGAACTTGTTTCTCACTCAAGAAAAGTGTGTTAAAGACTATCAATCTTATGGTCCTTAAGTCAAGGCTTAAATCCTCCCTTTCACTAACCTTCAGTCTGAGCCAAGTATCTCATCTCTGTGTTCCTGTAATCCTCTCTACTTTCTTATCTCTGTCATTGCATAATTCACTCTGGGATGAAATTACTTGTTGTATTAGGCGAATCACTTTGTGATTTTCTTGAGGTTAGGAATTGAATCTTAGTTGTCAAAGTTTCCCAAATACCTGCTATTTGGTGATTGCAGTATTTGTCATAGATGATCTAATTAAAGAGACAACCTTTGCTAATAAACTGAAAGATCTGCTAGACTGATGTAAATAGTCTCAAAATCTGCCAGGTTCTATGCTAATGAACACCCTTCCCCTGGAACAAAGTAGCCAAAAACAAAACAAAACAAAAATCTAATTCTGATCTAGAGTCCTATAGTTCCAACACTTAAGTTTATGTACTATATAATGCCTTTTAAATTTCCTGATCTTCTCTCTCAATCTTCACATTTATGAAGAAATCCCCTTTCTGCTGACCACTGCCAAATGCTTTAGCTTGAGCAACTGAATGTTTCTTATTTTTTATTTTTTAACAGATATGGTAATCTCAGGAGTGATGCATTTCAGCTTTAGCTTCATTGAAATAGTATCCCATTGCCATTCTGAAATTCACTGCTGAGTCAGCACCTCCATTACAATCTCTATTTTCCCGGGTTTCTAATTTGGCCATAAAAATTCACTCAGGGTAGAAATTTATCCTAGAATGTCTTGCTTCTGAAAGATATTTTTTTCAAGCCGAATCTCAAAGTACACTGTATAATGTATGTGAACTATTGGGGAGTTTACAAACATTCGTGTGGAATTCTGAAATGTATCTGTAAGGCATTGTAACACGCTATATCCTGGAATGTTGACACTTCATCATGGACATGTCATCTGACAGGTTTTGAACACATTCTTTCTTCCCCCTTTGGGTAATTGCTTTGGGTATATTATGTAGAATAGTCCCAGTTTTTGTAAACTCAACAATTTCTCATTTTTGCAGAATCTCCTCTTTTACATTACACGCTCCCCCCTTTCCAACTGCTTTAGCTCTTATTCAGCTTTTTCTTCACATTCATTCTCTTTGCTGTGTGTATGTGTGTGTGTGCGTGTGTATGTGTGTGTGAGAGAGAGAGAGAAAGAGAGAGAGAGAGTGTAAGATATCCTCTACAGGGCAAACTGAATTAATCCAGTGCTTATTAGTCAGCTCTCAAATATTTCTATATAATGACTTACCTACTTACAGACTGTAATCTGTTTTGCCTTCAATTCTACTTTTCCGAACTGGAATCTAAGTAATTTGACTATTTTCCTCACTCTAATACACATTTAGTAACTGTAGAGTTGATTGATCCTGTGAGGTATATTATTTTAAGAATGCATTTTGTCCCCCAAATTCCATAAAATTTACTGAAAGTTGGTTGTTTAAATGCTGCTCTGTATAAGCCACTGCTTTGTAGTATCTGGCTGCCATCCTTCTGTGTGGTATATAACACAGGCTGTCTGATCATACATGATCTCTTTGCACAGTTAAACATAGTGGATAACAGGGAGGACTAAATTCAGGTCTTGCATGATATGAAAACCCAAAAGAGAATTTGAAAATAGGAAATTCCTTAGACTTTTAGCTGTCCATATAGGTGCACAGAGAACCACTGACCATTAGAACTTTAGAATCTCACCTGTCTGATGAGTGACTCCAAATCAACCTCAAGTCTAACAGTAAAAAATACTGGTAAATTTGCTGCATAAGGTGGGAACACCAAAGTCCTTTCCACCACCAACAGAACTGCCCCGTCACCAGCATGAGACTCCCCTCCTCACAGATTCTGTCCACTCCCAAGTCTGTCAGAAGACCTATATTTATTTATTTAAGATTAATTTATTTATTTTTACAAGCACTGGGAGAGCACTGGAGAGCACTGGAGAGCAGAGCAGGCAGACTGAGAAGTACACTGCTGAGGGGAGCAGCGGGCGACAGGAGAGGTCTGCGCGCCATGTGGGACCCTTGCCCGGTGGCCGGGGATTGAACCAGCGCTGCAAAGACTGCGGGCAGCTTTGCAACCCAGCGCTCAACCACTGCACACCGGGGAGGCCCAGAAGACCTATATTTAGAAAAAGACCTCACAGGTTAATACTTTGATCTTAAACCGTCTCAGGACGAATAATTGTCTAACCAACTAGATTTTGATATATAGTACATGGATGTTGGGCCTTCTTGGTGGCTCAAGGGGTTAAGCACAGCACTATGAAGCTGTCCGCAGCTATTGTAGCACGAGTTCAATCCCCACCCCACCCCCAGGGAGCTACCCATATGGCACAGCAGACCCCTCCTGTCTCACCTGCTGCTCTCCTCAGCAGTGTATTTCAGTCAGTCTGCCTATTCTGCCTGTTCTGTCTCTGGTGAATCCTCTCACCCCCCTGTACCCATGGCCTATACTTGCTCTTGTATACATAAATAAATCTTTTTTTCCCCAAAGATTTATTTATACAAGCACTGGGGTACAGGCCAGAGGTGTGGGAGGGTGAGAGAATTCACTAGAGAAAGAGCAGGGAGCAGAACAGGCAGAAGGACCGAAAACACTGCTGAGGGGAGCAGCAGGCGAGACAGGAGAGGTCTGCCACACCATGTATGTAGCTCCCTGGCAGTCTGGGAATCGAACCAGCGCTGCAGAGGCTGCGGACAGCTTCACAGCACTGCGTTTAATCCCTGCACCACTGGGGAGGTCCATAAATAAATCTTAAAAAAAAAAAAAATGAAGTACATGGATGTAGCTAGACAATAAGCTTAGATAGATTTATTTAAGAGCATTTACTCCATGTCAGGTATTTGGCTTTATTCTGTAGGTGCAGATGGTAAAGAAGATGTGGCCTTATTCCCAACTTGCCTAAACTACCCACAGTCTGTTGTGAACAGATATCTGACCAGCAGCCACTAGTAAACTTCATTATTAAAATAAAGTTTCCTTGGGCCTCCCCAGTGGTGTAGAGGTTGAACGCTGGGCTGCGAAGCTGTCCGCAGCCTCTGTAGCGCCTGCTTGATCCCCAGGCGCTGGTGAGGGTTCCACATGGCACGCAGACCTCTCCTGTCTCGCCCATTGCTCCCCTCAGCAGTGTATTTCATCAATCTGCCTGTTCTGTTCCCCACTCTGGCTCTGGTGAATTCTCTCACCCTCCCGCACTTCTGACTGTATCCAGTGCTTGTATAAATAAATAAATAAATAAATCTTTAAAATAAATAAATAAATAAAGTTTCATTGCTTCAGTAAATATTCATTAAGTGCTGTATGTGTGCTGGACACTATTATAGACGTGGAAATACAGTGGGATGAACTAAACAGACAAGGGCAGTGCCTGCCTGCCTCTTAGGGAAGGTAGTCAATATATAAGTAGTTATGTTTGGGAAGCAAGTGGTTTTGTTTTGTGCACGGCTGTGTCCTTAGTCTCTTATACAATGCCTAGAACATAGCTGTGTTCAGCAGATATTTGAGAACTAAAATGAAAATAATTATGAGTAAAACAAGGGCTACAAGTGCTTCAAAAATAGAGATATTTCACATGGCGAAGTGATCATGAAGGACTGAGGAAGGAATAGTTTATTCTGTCTACAAGGGTGAGAGAAATCTACTGACTTCAAATTGGTTGTAGGAGGTGGAATAGTAGAGATGGGAAAAGCATCAGTGCCAGGTAAAGGAGGGAAAATCAAATTAAAGACAAGTGTAAAAGACCATAATGCATTCCAGGTCCCAAAATTCAGTCTCAGACCCTAGAAAGGTAGATTGGCCTTATTTGGCAGGGACAAAGTTTTGCTTCCTATGGACATGCGGTACACATAAAGACTTGCAAAGTGGATCCAGAATCTGTCTGCATTTCAGGATAAGTCCTTTCTTTCCTGAGCCAGTTTTTGCTGCCATCATTGATGGTAGTTTTTCTTTCCTGTTATTAGTGTGTTTTGTCTCTCACCTCAGTCAGTCAGACAGCCTATCAACCCTTTGAGGCTTCTTTAGACCAAGCCTATTCAATGAACAGAGTTAAATCTTAATCTCCTTCATATTTAAATAGAAACTGAACAACTTCCTTTCATAAAGCCACCTTCCTGGAGCAGCCAAAGTGGTGCATCATGCAGTGGGTGAGAGGCCAACAGCGCAATCCGTAACATAAAGAAAGTCGGCAGAGCCTGACTTCCCACATTAAAAATTAACAGTACAGTATGCAATACACAGCGAACCTGCCACACTCCTCCCTTGAGAGACCGGTAATGGGAGAAAACACCCCTCCCAGGAGAGTGGGAAAGGAACATTTTTGTACAGAGGTGCCAATTTAATCATCAGAGGGAAGTTCTGTATATCAAATGGAGGGCAGAGCTCTCCGGAAGAGGCTGGAGCTTTAATTGCCCATTTGTGAGCCCTGAAATCCCCTTACAGGCTTATATAAAGGCCAGGGGAAGTACATCCGCCATGAAACCTTATAGAGTAGACATGCAGTAAATATCTTCTGCATGATAAATAAGATCAAGGATGTAAATTGGCCAACTCTGGCAGATGCCTCCACAGTAACAATATTCTTAAAATTATTTGTGGAGATTTTACAGTTTATAAAAGCTTTCAAAAATGCTGCCATGTTTTTCTTTAACACTGGCTAGCAAAGAATTTTCACCATGTTTCAGAGGAATCCTAGGAAAATTAAGTGAGCCGCTCAAGATGACATGTTGTGCTATGACTGGGATATGAACAGAGTTCTGCTGGCTTAACAATAGGGTGTTCCTTCTATATTGTGAGCACTTCATGTCCATGCAGCAATACTCTACTTCTCCAAGTGTGTTCTGAGATGACTGCTTCAGACTCACCTTGGAGGAGGGCCTCCCCTGGTGGTGCAGCGGTTGAGCGCTGGGCTGCGAAGCTCCCCACAGCCTTTGCAGCCCCAGTTCAATTCCTGGCCGCCTATGAGGGTCCCACTTGGCACGCAGAACCTCTCCTGCCGCCAGCTGTTCCCCTCAGCAGTGTACTTCATCAGTCTGCCTGTTCTGCTTCCCACTCTGGCTCTGGTGAATTCTCTCACCCTCCCATGCTTCTGACTGATTGCTTGTATAAATAAATAAATAAATCTTAAAAAAAAAAAGAATCACCTTGGAGGAATTCAGATGCAGATTTAAAGATTTCCCTCAATCAACCTCTCTGAATGTAAGTTCCCAGGAATCTGCACTTTGATAAGAGCACTAGAGTATTCTTAGCACATAAAAATTTGAGAACCAGGATATCAAAAAACACCTTAGATCAGCTGATATTTAATGAAAGTTCTAGAAGTCTAAATGATTCCCTGGATAAAGCTTAAAAACAAAAAGTCATCAAGACATGGCATTGGTTTCCCCCAGAGTGAGTATCCAAGAGAGTAAGAAAGAAGCTCCAGTCCTTTTATGACTTAGCTTCAAAAAAGAACCTCCATAAATATTTCTTTAAAAACTGCACTGTTAAACTTAGAAGTACTTAAACCTACTTTCAGTGTCATTGGTCAAAGGACAAAATTCTCTACTTGTTCAGTTTTGACTTCAAATGTTCTGATTAATGTGTAAGTGCTTATTATGATTTTAGAAATTTTTATCTCATTATTGGTCTATTAGATAACCTAAATAAAATGAACAAGTTCCCAAGATACAAGCTACTAAAACTGACTGAAGGAGAAACAGAATAACAAGTAAACATATTAAATTAGTAATCAAATAACTTCCCACAAAGAGCAACTCAGTCCTAGATAGTTTCATTATAAATAATCCTAACTTAAATATATATATATATGTGTATGTGTGTGTGTATATACTCACACAGCAGTCGTTCACAATATCTTCTAAAAAAGGAAGATAGTGCTTCCCAACTCTGAGATCAGTATTATCCTGATATGAAACCAAAGACCTACATTACTTATGGATGTAGATACAGATATTTTTAATAAAGTAATAATAAACAGAATCCAGTAGCATGTAATAAGGTTAACAAATACATGACAAATTGGGATTTAGCCTTAGAATTCAGGCTTGGTTTAATGTACAAAAATCAGTATTATCACATCAGGAGAAATAAAAATATTTTCTATTTTCAGTTGACATGACTTTGATAGAGAAAATTCCTAAAGCATCCACTAAAAATCTGTTATAACTAATAAATGAGTTTGGCAAAATTTCAGGCAAAAAGTCAATACAAAATTCTGTTTCTATATAGTATTAATGAAATTAAGAAAGTCATTCCATTTACACTCACAATAAAAATAACAAAATATTCAGGAATAAATGTAACAAACGTAGTATAGTACTTGCACAGTGAAAATTTCTAAACGTGGAAAGGAATTAAATATTTAAAAATAGTACATGTCCATGATTGAAAGACATAGTATATATAATATACTATATAATTTGTTTAGTCTGTCAAAATACTACCTACTTTGTTGCAGAATTCAGCAGTCTAATCATACTTGGATTCCTACATTATACCCATTTAAAAATAAGTGATAATGTATTTTAGGACTAAATGTAAGAGCTAACATTAGAAAAAAATATAGTAGTAATTTTTATGACCTTCTCTTTTGTGCTAGATTCTTAGATATGATTCAAGAAGCGCAGACAACCAATGAAAAAAAAGTACATTGTACTTTGTTGATAGTTTATTATTGTCAATAAACTTTAGTGTTTCAAAGGGAACCATCAGGAAAGTAAAAATATTTTCAAATCACACATCATCTATCTGATAAACGTCCAGTGTCAGAAATATACAAAGGACTCTTACAACTTAACAATGAAAATAACTCCATTTAAAAAGGGGTAAAGGATTTGAATAGATATTTTTTTCAAATAAATTCACAAATGATCTCCAAGCACAAGGAGAGATGCTCTAAGTTATTAGTCACTAGGGAAACAGGAGCTCAAATCACAATGAGATGCTACCTTACACATACCTAGGTGGCTAAAATAAAAGGAAAGACAATAGCATGTATTGGAAAGATGTAGAAAAAGTGAAACCCTGGGCCTCCTTGGTGGTGCAAGGGGTTAAGTCTCAGCACTATGAAGCTATTGGCAGCCATTGCAGCATAAGTTCAATCCCTAGTCAGGGAGCTAACCCACATGGTGCAGCAGACCTCTCCTGTCTCACCCACTGCTCCCCTCAGCAGTGTATTTTAGTAGATCTGCCTTTTCTGCTCCCCACTCTGTCTCTGGTGAAACCTCTCATCCCCCCATACCTCAGGCCTATACCCCAGCTCTTGTATGCATAAATAAATAAAATAAATATTAAAAAGAACTCAAAACCTCATATATTCACATATTTTTGGTTGGAATATAAAATAATGCAGACAACTTGGAATAAAGTTGGTAGTTCCTTGAAATACTAAACATACAGTTAACATAAAATCAGCAATTCTGCTACTTGATATATATCTAAGACATCTGAAAACATACATTCAGATGAAATTTTGTATACAGAATTTTGTATCAGAATTATTCATGATAGCCAAAGGGTGTAAACACCTAAAGGTTTCATCAAATGTTGAATCGATAAAACATGTTTTTTTACATGGAAGGGGTTGTAACTTCACCATGAAATAAAGTGTTCCTACATGCTATACCATGCATCCACCTCAAAATTATTATATTAAAAAGGCAGAGTCAACTAATAATATTGCATAATATATTATTCCTTTTATATGAAATGTTCAGAAATAGGCAAATCCACAGACAGAGAAAATATATTAGTGGTTTTCAGTTTTCAGGGCCTAGGGGTAGGAGGAATAGGGAGTGAGTAGAGTAATTGATAGGGAGTTTCTTTGGTGGGTAATAAAGAGGTCCAAAATTAGCAGTGATGTTTGCACAATTCTAAATTTATTAACAAACAGAATCATACACTTTACATCATTAAGTTTTATGGTATTTGGCCTTGTCTCAACAAAGATGTTATTTTCAAGAGAAAACAAACTTTCCAATTCTTATGTCTTCCAAGCTATAAAACTGTTAATTTAGGTTAAGTGTATCAATCTAAGGAAGCAGAACAAAGTTATGAAAGCATTGTCCTGGCATGTACATGGGAAAAAATGCTTTACTTACATTTGCAACATATCAATATAATTGTTATCAATTGAGGCATTGCTGGTGAACACAACTAGAATTCTTGTTCCATCTCTGATTTGTTTTTGGTGACAAATTATTTCATGGTTTAGAGTAAAATGTTGAATTAAACCAGTGATGGTACAATCTAGTCCAGAGTATTATCCTCAGGAATCTTAGAAGGTAGCATACAGTGGAGGGCATCAGAGGTCAAGATACCATGGGAACCAATATAGTCATTCAAAAGCCACTTTGCAACTAAAGCAAATGTGATTGTGCCTATTTTATATAAATATTGCAGTATTCTGTTTAACTAAAAAAAATGTATACAACTCTCCAGAGTAGGTGAAGTCTGAAGTGCTTTTCAGTTCATCACTTCTAAGTCTCTATATGGGATTTTTCTATTTAAATCCAGTTCTCTGCTTTCAAATATTTTCCTTGAAACCCTCACATTTTCCCCTCCCCCACAATTACATCATCCCTGAAAGGTAAAGTATAAATGATCTGAATTAACACAAAATTTGAGGAGATAGGATTCTGATTAGTGTTGTTGTATCACTACATTTCATTTGCTATAAAGTCAAAGTTGTGAATACACAGTCATTCAAAAGCCACTTTGCAAATACTTGAGTGATAATTTGCACCTAGAAATATGTGTTTTCTGGAAAGTTGGAAATAAGATTCCTCTAATAAAAATGACAGATTGCATATTCAATTCTGTAGTACACCTAAGTGACCTTTTCACATTCCCATGATTGTTGATATTTTTAATCTTCTAGTACAATTCAATAACAGTACAAATTTTTAAGTGCATCCTCCAAGCTTACTAACATTGTGTGTGTTTATTGTATTGTCTTAAGAGTAGAAACTCAAAGCAATAGTCATAGAACAAGGGTTGATATTTTCTGCTAAGCTTTTTCATGTCATGTCAGGAGCTCAGGAACTCTTGAGTCAACCCTCCTCATAACTTTCCTTAAAAACAGTGAAATATAGGTCCTCTCTGGTGGCACAGGGATTAAGTCTCAGCACTGTCAAGTTATTGCCTGCCACTGTTGAATGAGTTTGATCTCAGACAGGGAGTAAACCCATATGGCACAGCAGACCCTGCTGTCCCACCCTCTGTCCCCCTCAGCAGGGTATTTCAGTAGATCCACCGTTCTGCTCCCCACACTGTCTCTGCTGAATCCTCTCACTCCCCCCTACACCTCTCGCCTTCACCCAGTTATTGTATGCATAAATACATAGTATACATCTTTAAAAAAACAATGAAATATCTTTTGGTTGCAAAAGAGTTAATCATCTTGTGTCATGAAACTTGAAAGAAAATGAAGAGAGCCAGAGAAATGGTACATTTCCTGGTAGGCCTGGTAAGGTGACTTTGTTTTATTTTAGTCAGATTTTAAATATGTCAGGGTCTGTATTTAAATAGAGTATTTTTGAAAATCCCAAACACTTAAACTTGTGGGACTCCAGACTCATTTTCCTTTGAGAATACATTTAAAGAATGGGGCATGTCAATTTACAAACATTTGTTCCATGTTACTTTTTTTTATTATTTATTTTATATAATTCTTATATCATTTTCATCTTTGCACAATGTATGCATTTTCATTATGGTTATATTCCCCATACAATCGCACCCCCCCTTATTTTGACTCTAGTCCTTCCTTTCCCTGCCCCCCACACCCCATAGTTTGTCTCTGGTTTATAGTTGCTTGTTGATTTTGATTTTTACTTTGTATTGATTAGTCTTTTTCCTGGTATCTTATTTAGGTTTTCTAAATTCCTGCTCTGAGTGAGACCATCAGTATTTTCCTTTTTCTTTCTGACTTATTTTGCTGAGCATGATCCCTTCTAGCTCCATCCATGTTGCTGCAAACTGCATGTGTTTATCTTTTTTTGATTGACAAGTAATATTCCATTGTGTATATGTACCACATCTTCTTGATCCAGTCATCTATTTTTGGGCATTTGGGTTGTTTCCATAGCTTAGCTATTGTAAATAGTTGCTGCTATAAACATAGGGGTGCAGGTGCCCTTTGGAATTACTGTTTCTGTGTCCTTTGGGTAAATACCTAGGAGTGGAATTGCTGGATCATATGGAAGCTCTATGTTTAGTAGGTCAAGAAATCTCCACACAGCTCTCCATTGTGGTTGGACCAGTTTGCACTCCCACCAGCAGTGCAAGAGAGTTCCTTTTTCTCCACAAGCTCGCCATCATTTGTTGTTGCTAGTTTTTTTAATATGTGCCATTCTCACTGGTGTGAGATGGTATCTCATTGTAGTTTTGTTTTTTGTTTTTTTTTTTAACTTTTTATTTTTTTTTTTTTTTTTAATTAATAAATTTTATTTTATATTCCCCATACAATTGCAATCCCCCCATTCTGACCCCAATCCCTCCCCTCCCGCCCCCCCCCAAAAAGTGTCTCTGGTTCATAGTTTTTGTTGATTTTGATTTTCACTTTCTTATAGTTATTCATTTTCCTGGTCCCTTATTTAAGTTTTCTAGATCCCTGCTATGAGTGAGACCATCCGGTATTTTTCTTTTTCTTTTTGGCTTATTTCACTGAGCATGATCCCTTCCAGCGTCATCCATGTTGCTGCAAATTGCATGTGTTTATCTTTTTTGAATGCTGAGTAATATTCCATGGTATATATGTACCACATCTTCTTGATCCAGTCATCTATTTTTGGGCATTTGGGCTGTTTCCAAAGCTTAGCTATTGTAAACAGTGCTGCTATAAACATAGGGGTGCAGGTGTTCTTTGGAATTGATGTTTCTGTGTTCTTTGGGTAAATACCTAGGAGTGGAATTGCTGGATCCTGTGGAAGCTCTATGTTTAGAAGGTCCAGAAATCTCCACACAGCTCTCCATAGTGGTTGGACCAGTTTGCACTCCCACCAACAGTGCAGAAGAGTTCCTTTTTCTCCACAACCTCGCCAACATTTGTTGTTGCTAGTTTTTTTAATATGTGCCATTCTCACTGGTGTAAGATGGTATCTCATGGTAGTTTTGATTTGCATTTCCCTGATTGCAAGTGATGTTGAACATTTTTTCATATGCCTGTTGGCCATTCGCATTTCCTCTTCAGAGAAGTTTCTTTTTAGTTCCTCTGTCCATTTTTTGACTGGATTATTTTCTTTGTTGTTGTTGAGTCTCATCAGCTCTTTGCAGATTTTTGTGATCAGTCCTTTATCATTAGTGTTAAACTGGGTCGCTACATGCAAAAGAATGAAGCTTGACCACTACCTCACACCATATACAAAAATCAACTCAAAATGGATTAAAGAACTAGACATAAGACCTGAAACCATAAAATACATAGAAGGAAATATAGGCGAAACACTACGTGATTTGCATATCAAAGACATCTTTGCAGACGCATCACCCAAAGCAGTGATAGTGAAGGCAAAGATAAACAGCTGGGACTACATCAAATTAAAGAGCTTCTGCACAGCAAAAGAGACAATAACAAAAACAAAGAGAAACCCCACCAACTGGGAGAAAATTTTTGCACCCAACACTAATCATTGTAGTTTTGATTTGCTTTTCCCTGACTGCAAGTGATGCTGAACATTTTTTCATATGCCTGTTGGCCATTTGCATTTCCTCTTTGGAGAAGTTTCTTTTTAGCTCTTCTGCCCATTTTTTGACTGGGTTATTTGCTTTGTTTTTGTTGAGTCTCTTCAGCTCTTTGTAGATTTTTGTGATCAGTCAACATTGATTTTTAACCTAATTAATTCTCTTCACTGCTATTGTTTGTCTGCTGCATCCCATACATTTAGGAAATTGGTGTCCTCCTTGTCATTCAACTCAAAGAATTTTTTAATTTCTTCTTTGATCTCATTAGTCCAGTGGTCTTCCAGTAGTGTGGGTTTCAATCTCCATGAGGTAGGAGAGTTCCTTGCCTTCTTTTTATAGTTTATTTCTAGTTTGATGCCTTCATGGTCAGAGAAGAAGTTTGGTATGATTTCAATCTTGGTGTATCTGTTGATGTTTGTCTTGTGTCCCAGTATGAGATCGATCCTGGAGAATGATCCGTGTGCACTGGAGAAACATTTGTACTCAGATTTTTTTTTGGGTTTAGTGTTCTATAGATGTCTTTAAGCCTAAGCACTCTCAATCCTTATTTAGAGCTTTAGTGTCTTTACTTATTTTTTGTCTAATTGATCTACCCATTGTTGATAGTAGGTGTTGAAGTCTCCTACTACATATGCATTTTCTCTGATGTCTGTTTTCAAAGATGATAATGGTTGTCTGATATATTTTGGTGCGCCTTCATTTGGTGAGTATATGTTAATGAGTGTTATTTCTTCTTGAAGTATTGTCCCCTTGATCATAGTGTAGTGACCGTTGGGGTCTCTTTTTACCTTTTTGAGTTTGAAATCTGTTTTATCTGATATAAGTATAGCTGTTCCTGCTTTCTTTTTTGGTCCATTTGCTTGTAGGATTGTTTTCCACCCTTTAACTTTGAGTCTATTTTTATCTTTTGTAGCTAAATGTGTTTCCTGGAGACAGCAAAAGGTTGGGTTTTGTTTCTTAATCCAGGCTGCAACTCTGTGTCTTTTTATTGAAGAGTTTAGTCCATTTACATTTAGAGTTAATATTGATGTTAGCATCTGTATTTGCCATTGTGTTTGTTTTTCCTCTGGTTTTACTTATTTATTCTTTTAATACCTTTTTTCTTTTGGCCGTCTTTCGTTGTTAGTCATCCCTCTGTTGGCTCTGGCTTTAGGACTCCTTGTAGTATTTTTTCGAGTGGGGATTTAGTCGTAATGAAATTCCAGAGCTTCTGTTTGTCTGGGAAGGTCCTTATTCTTTCTTCATAGAAGAGGGAAAGCTTTGCAGGATAGAGTATTCTTGGTTGGCATTTGTTGTCTTGGAGCCTGTTGACGATGTCCATCCACTCTCTCTTTGCCCATAGTGTTTCTTCAGAGAAGTCTGATGTCAGTCTGATTGGTTTTCCTTTGAATGTTATCTGTTTCTTTCCTCTTATCAGCTTCATTATTTTTTCCTTGTCTTGGATTCTTGGGAGCTTTACTATTAAGTGTCTTGCTGTATTTTTTCCTTTTGTCATGGAACTTTGGTATTCTTCTTGCTTCTTGTATGTCTATTTTCAGCTCCTTCATGCTTGGGAAGTTCTCTTCAATTATTTCCTCGAATATTTTCTCTGTTCCTACGTCTCTCTCCTATCCTTCTGGGATTCCTATAACTCTTATATTTCCTTTCCTCATGGAGTCGGATAGTTCCCGATGTCTTTCTTCGGTCTTTTTCCTTTGTACTTCTCTTTCCTTTTCTGTTTTGGTTCTTTTTATTTCTGTGCCTTCAAGAGTACTTATTCATTCTTCCATTTCATCTATTCTGCTTTCATTGCTTTTCCCAGAGTTCTTTAGTGCCTCCATTGATTCTTTGATCTCCTGCATTTCTTTTACTTCCCTCTTTAGGGACTCAATTTCATTCTTTTGATCATTAATTATTTTTCCCACGTCATTTTTGACTTTCTTCAGATTTTTAATCATGGCAATTTTAAATTCTCTTTCTAGAAGGCTCAGAAGTTCTTCCAAGTCACTGTTGTTTGCAATCTGGTGGGTGGTTTTCTTTTTGTGGTGTGTCTTTTTCCTTTGGAGTTGCTAGGTTGCATGTAGTTTTTCTTCTCCCTGCTGCCTGTTTTCTAATTTGCTGTATGCGTTGGGACACTGTGTTGCTGGACCTGGCCGGCATCTTTCTGGTGTGCTCTTTGTGGGATTTCGGAAACTGGTGGTCCAAATGAGTCAAATACTGTTATTCCAGAAATCTAGTGAGGCGGTGGTACTCTGAGTATGTTAATGGTCACTGTTACAGAATATCTCCTCCTGTGTTTAGTTACAAAGGTGTGTCTTGAAGTCCCACAAACTTCCCTGGAGGTGGGGCAGCTGGATTGCTCTCTGGGTTCCAAATCACTGGATCCCCTTCTGGGCTCCGACTTCCTGCCAGGCGGGACCAGGTTTGTGGGTGCCTTCAGCTCACCTCTGACTGCACAGGGAACCTTCTCCCTCTCGCTCCATGGGAAGCCTTCTGCCAGTTTCAAGCAGTCTTTATTGAAGAAAGGTCCTTGTTCTAAAATGGAGATGCAAAGACGCACTTCCCTGCGCGCCAGGTCTCTCATGCTACTTTTTTATCTTCTTGCATTAACTTTGATATTTCTTAGGATACTAGAGGGTGTGTCATAATGGCTTTTTCTTTTCTTTTTTGCCTTTCTTCATGGTTTATTTAGTCCATTCCCTTCATTTACAAAGAAATTGATTTTTATAAGCTTAATAAAAAGTATACTACCATTACTCAATGTTTAGAAAAGAAAGTTTTAGGATATTTAATTGAAAACAATCTCTGTGCCACCGGCCCTTTGTCTGGGTGACATCTTTCAGTGATGTAACTGGCTGTCTTTACTCCCACGTGGCTGTGGATATTAGTGGTCATTGTTGGGCCCTTGGGGAAACTGGTAACTGGGCTGGAAATATTCTGTATCCACCAGAAGGAGAAATGCGTGGAGTTTAAAGCCATTTTAATTGTGAGCATCCACTTGCTCCTGCTGATGTTTGAAGTCCTGGTCTGTGATAGTATGGAGAGAGGAAGCCATTTCTGGCTTCTGGTCTTCATGCTTCTCTTCTTTGTGTCCCCGGTGCCTGTGGCAGCCTGTGTCTGGGGCTCTCAACATGACACTTCCCTGGAGTTAGAAATTTGGTGTTGTCTGCATTCTCTTATATTCATTGCCTTAAGACTGGACAAGATCACCCACTGGCCCTGGCTTGTGCCCCTGTGGATTCTCCTGCCTTTCTGCGCCTGCTGGACCTGTACTCCATAGTGGGTCTGTCCTGTTTCTGTGCTCCTTATATGGGATTGCAGAGCAGCAGAGGATGTGCACTGTGGCACCCAGCTGGATGACCATTGTCATGCCTTTTTATTTATTTATTTTTTAAGATTTATTTATTTATTTATACAAGCACTGGGTACAGTTAGAAGCATGGGAGGTGGGAGAATTCACCAGAGCCAGAGCGGAGAACAAAATAGGCAGACTGACGAAATACACTGCTGAGGGGAGCAGCGGGCGCGGCAGGAGAGGTCTGTGGTGCCATGTGGGATCCTTGCCGGCGGCCAGGGACTGAACTGGCACCGCAGAGGCTGCAGGCAGCTTTGCAGCCCAGCACTCAACTGCTGTGCCACTAGGGGAGGCCATGTCATGCCTTTTGAGAGCCTGCTGGTTCACAATCTGGATGGCCATAATGCCTTCCCATGTATCTCTATTTGTCCCCCTCTGGCTGTCCTTAATCGTTCTGATGGTAACCACATTTGAACCGAAGCAGGGACTTACTGGTGGTTTGGGATTTGAAAGCTTCTGCCAGTTCCTTCTGGAAATCTTCACATTTTTGAGAGAATACAGGAATACTTTCAATGCCTTTCATCATGAAGATTGATACTTTCCAGAGTCCAGGAAAGTGTATCCTCCTACCTCCCAAATTAAACATGAGATGGATTAGAGGCCTTGTCCAGCACAGACCTGACTGGACCAGTGCTCCTCCCTACCCTGCTTATTGTTCACCCTTCCAGAGACTTTCCTGGAGCCAGAGCTCCCTCCTGGAACCTCCATCTCAGGCCTGGTTTGCACTCAGTGCCCATCAGGGACTGACCCTCAGAGGAAAATACCCCAAAACCCCTAGGGGGCCAGTCAGTGCAGGTAGGGTGAATGATGTCTATGGATGTGGAGCATGGCAGGCCTGGCCTCCCAGGCAGCAGCCCCATGCCCAATGACAGAGTGCAGGAGCCAGAGGAGGCCCTCAGCACCCAGCTTCCCACCTGCTCTGTGTATTTTTGGGCCAGGTGATGACTGGGTGCCAGCCTGGCACAAGGCTGCTCTGGGCTTCCATGGGTGATCCAGATGAACCCCCTTCTCTGACCTTGGGGACTCCCCCTTCACCCCTGCCTATGGCTGGCTGCTGACAGCACTTCCCAGGGATTCCTTAGTGAGACTTTACAGGGGGGATGACTTAAGCCTGTACAGTATTTACAAAACTCTTTTAGCATTGTTCCCCCCCCACCCCATCCCTCACCCCGCCACATACATGCCAAAAGGCAATCATAAGCCCAACTTTCAAGAAAACACATTTTTGGGTTGAATATGTATCCTGACATATTTCCAAAATGACTTTTGAATGTTATAAAAACAATCATACAATGACCCCTAAAATCTCTTATAGAATTCTCTTCCAAGTAAACAATAATAGGGAGCAGAAGCTTGTGAGAAATACAATATCCATGGCCCTACTCCATATATAATTTTTAACTGGTTTATTATTTGTAAGCATATTGCATTTTGAGAAGCATGAAACTGAAAAATGGTGCCATTTCATCACCATATATGAAAGTCACATTATTACTGGCAATGTAATAAAGAGATACTATGAACATAAATATTCAGTTCATTTAGTTACCTTCGTAATCCTGATAAATTTTTTAAATTGAAAAATTTACATTATTTCAAGTATTTTTCAAATGGCAAACGCTATCACCATTTTGATGTCATGCTGATTAAAATTTAGATTATTTGTGTTAACATTAAAGCTTCATGCAAGCACACACAAACCAATACTCCATTCCAAAAATATCCCACTAAACCCTGACCAGTGTGTTTGTACATTTAGACAATACTCCTTCTGGGATCCCCAGGCCACATAAAATAGCAAAGAGTTCATTAGAACAATGTCACCAGCATAGCGATAATTAAGGCTGTATCAGCAATTTAGGGGCTTATAACTCTGCTGTAATGTTGTACTCTGGGATGAAACTCAGCACAAAAGTTCAACTTGGGAGTAGGTTGTTTGCCGGATCTGGAAGGAATATGGGGGAAAATTGATTTGGTTGTTTATGATTCACTACACTGCTCATCTGATTCTTGGCATTTGAGTTAAGATGTTTCATAGACTGGTGATCATGGAGACCTGGTGTTTTTACTGATGTTTTCATAGACCTTAGTCAAACTGTAAATATTACAGTAACTCAAATTGCACCACTGTTTATATTACATAAATGGGGACAAATATGCATAGGAATGCAATTAAAAGGGAAAAGGAGTAATTCTAATTAGGCAGTAATGGTAACATATTTCATGGAAGTAGGATGCAGCGAATTCCTTAGTTGCCTGTATGTTTCTGCCAAAGAGACACCAAGGCATGCTCCTAAAAACTTCCCTGGGATATTTAATTGGTAAAGCAACATTAATGCACAAAAAAAGTTTCGATCCAGCTCATTTAGAAAAATGCAATTTACATTTGCTTTCTTTTAGATGTAGATATAGAGCTCTTGCTAAAGGGAAAAACCTCACTTTAAAAAAAAATCCTGGGGTTCTGTGTTCTTTCAACTCTTTTACTATTACTTTGCTCTTTTGAAGAGAAACTTGCCATCCTGAGACTTGGCTGTAGTAATCAAGACTATAATAGCAGTGAACTCCTATTATAGTCAATTTGTGATTAGATACATTGGCATTTTGGGTACAAGTTTAAATGTGGTTTTAGGCAGTTATCTGAAATATAGTCCCAATCTAAATAATTAGGAACTCCTGCTTTTTAGCAAGGGACTTAATATTAATGGCATGCGTAATAGTTACAAACTGGAACTCTTGAGTAAGATGGAACTGGGTTCCAATACTGCTCCTGTTCCCTTTACTATCTGTCTGGGCTTTGGGAAAATGACTTCATCATACATCTGTGCTTCAGTTACTCTTTCAGTAATACAACAGTGATAATAGTAACTCTTTTAGAAGATTGTCATTAAAAAAAAAAAAAAAACAGCAAAGCATGGTGCCTGCTACATGGCAGTTGTTTTTACATTAAGTTGTGCAGTGGCCTTCCCAAAATGCTTTTTCAATTTGTCATTTGTTTATTCATTTAGTCATTCATAAAACACTTACTTTTCAATTTCCATTGTGCCAGTCACTTTTTTTTTTCTTTCAGATTTTTTATTGTTTTATTTTTAGGTAGTTTTTGTTGTATAGTGATAATTTGTATTTCTATGATAGTCTGTTCTATAGGTTTAATTTTTTTAAGATTTATTTATTCATGCATACAAGAACCAGGGTACAGGCCAGAGGTGTGGGAGGGTGAAAGGATTCACCAGAGACAGAGCTGGGAGCAGAACAGGCAGACTGACTGAAATACACTGCTGAGGGGAGCAGCGGGCGAGACAGGAGAGGACTGCCATGCCATGTGGGATTCTCGCCTACTAGCAGGGATCAAACCCACACTGCAGAGGCTGCAGACAGCTTCACAGTGCTGCGCTCAACCGCCTGCGCCACCAGGGGAGGCCCACTATAGGTTTAATTTTAACAGATTTGTAAATAAAACAAGCAAAATTAGTAGTACCATTGAAAATGACTATAATTATTGAAAATCTTTAACTTTGAAAACAATAAATAGCAGGGCCTCCCCTGGTGGCGCAGAGGTTGAGCCCTGGGCTGTGAGGCTGTGGTTCATTCCTCGGCCGCCGGTGAGGGTCCCACAAAAAAAAAAAAAAAAAACGAAACAAAAAAAAAAACCAAACCAAAAAAAAAACAAAAACAAAATAGCAATTTAAACATGTAAACATGCAAGAGTTTTGATGGCACATATTAAAAAAACTAGCAACAACAAATGTTGGCGAGAATGTGGAGAAAAAGGAACTCTCCTGCACTGCTGGTGGGAGTGCAAACTGGTCCTACCACTATGGAGAGCTGTGTGGAGATTCTTCAAACTGCTAAAGATGGAGCTTCCATATAATCCAACAATTCCACTCCTAGGTATGTGCCACATTAATTCAAAAGGGCACCTGCACCCCTATGTTTATACCATTACTATTTATAATAGCTGAGCTATGGAAACAACCCAAATGCCAGTCACTCTTACTGGATTGAGGGTACAGTGATAAAGAAGGTAAGCTGAGAAACTTTTTCATTTAATATTCTAGTGGAAGGAAATAAGCCTGAATTATAACAGGTTTCAGAGAGGAAGCAAGTAAGGGGTTAAGATGGAATTGAACAAGGGGAAGATAAGCATGAGAATTAATTCAGAATATTCAGAGAAGGTGTCTAAAAGTAGACAGTACATACTACTGATTTCTGTGGGCCAAAGAGTGTTTGGAAGACCAGCTCAGAGGAAAGCACTCCTGCCAAAGTTCAGCAGATCTGTGTGTGTGAGCTGAAAGGAACTTCTTAGACCATAAGAAAGGTGAGGGGGAATGATGAGATTGGCTTTGAGACCAAAACAAGGGCAAGACAGCACGGGGCTTTGTGATCCATGTAAGAAGTGTAGATTCAATGACCACGTAGTGAGAAGCCCTATAAGATATGATTTAATAAGGTTACGGTTTAAGAAGATGCATCAAGCCGCCGGGTGGAAAATAGCTTAAAGAAAGTCAATAGTTTCTCCCTGAGTTTCTTTACTGATCAAAGGGAAATCCCCAAACTTCTGTGTCTGGGCAGTTTTGTAGCCAATTGCCCTCTGCCACTGAACTCTGAGATGTTAGCTATTTCATTATCCGTGGAGTTGGGGAGGTGCTGCTCTAAATCCATTTATCCAGTGACTAAGGGCAGCTTTTTATAACATCACTCAAGATTGCACTTAGTGTTGTTTTGAAATTCACCTCATCATTCATAATTTCACTATGTCACAACCTATTTCCAGGAAAACTATATTCTGTATCTCCCCAACCTTCTCTGCATAAAAACACCATTTTGGTATTTTTAAAATTTAAAATTCAAGGACATGTACCAGATCAGCTTATTTCTCTGATTTTCCCCTCTCTGGGTAGAAGATATTTTTAGACGTGTTACAACATTGCACTCCTAAATGACCTTCAGCACTTACTTTGAGTATATAAGTATCACAGAGTGAAAGTAGAAATTTCATTAGGATTTTTTGATTTGCACCATGTTTTGTCTGCTTATATTGTTCATATTTCCTTTTTGCTCATATCTTGGCTTATATTTTTAGAGAAATTAAAGTTGTAAAAATTGAGCTGATGGTTTTCTTTTTTGCACTTCATGTTACTGAATTATTAAGTAATAATGTAATAACAAGCACTTATCTAGGGCTTTGTTGAAGGACTTTCTATTTGCAATTCTGCCCCCAGAGAACATTGAAAATGTTTTCTCTGTAAAGTTTCCAGAGTAACATCAGCTTATCTACCATTTCTAGATACACCCCCACAATGCTATAATTTTTCATTTATCAGTTATCAGTTAAGTAAGTTGGATGGTGATATACATCAGTGAAGTAGGAAACAGTATCTCTGAGATTGAGTTTGAAGTCAAATGAAGCAAAAGTGCTTAAATGTATGTTACTGAAGTTTGAGAGTGTAGCCTCCCACATGTTCTTCATCTACCTGACCCATTTTATTCATTTGTGTTTGTATGAATGCAAATAAATCGTCCACCATGGTTAAACACATGGTGTCAACCAGTGTACACCAAATTTTGACACTTGCATAAAATTTGTTCCTGCCAATAACTGAGGACATAGAATATTTTAATTAAAATAATTAGACTCATGTTGATCTGGGCAAATTGAAAGCATAAATATCAGAGAAGTTTGTGTAAACAACAGAAAAGTGATGCTGAAAAAAACATATATTTGTCTTAATATTTGAAATTCAAAATGATTTAGCACAGAAGCTACATTTAGTCTCCCATGAAAAATCGGTTAGCAAAAAAATGAGTATTCCTGCTTGGCAAACATCATCAGTGGTTGCCCACTTTAGGAGTAAGCACATGTCCTCTAGTTTCCACAGTCCCTGTCACTCATTTCTCACAAGTTGAAGCAGTCATCTGCCATGTTTCATTCATTTGCAGTAATTGCTGGGCAACAATAGGATTTTAAGTGTGTGATCACAAGAACAATAATATCACCTACATGGTCAGCAGCTTCAAAATGATCCTCCCATCCTCCATGATGCCCTCCTCCTTGTTACCATGGCCCTTTGATGATTTCGTCTGAAAAACAGAATACAGAGGTGTTTGGGATCTTACTTCTGAGAGTAGGTAATAAAATGCTGTTACTACCATCTAGCTGGCATTCTCTGCCATGCCTTCTCATTTCCTCACTTTCATGAAAATAGATGTCATGGTGGAGAGGCACACTAGGGAAGGAATGGAGGGTGACCTCTGGCCAAGAGCCAAGCAAGAAATAGGCTGCTCAATCCAACAACCCACGAGGTGCCGAATTCTGCCAGGCACCTGCCAGTGTGGAAGAAGGTCTTTTCCCAGTTGAACTTAAGAGAAGACATCATCCCTGGGTGACACCTTAATTGCATCCTGGTGAAAGAACCTGGAGCAGAGACCCAGCTCAGTCAGGCCCACATTCCTGACTCTTATAGACTGTGTTGTTTCCTCATTTCATGGTAACTGAGGACCTCTCAACATCAGCCATTATGGAGCCATAGAAGAGAGTTCACTGTTGATTTATAAAATCCCAAGAAAGTTTACTGATATGTGCCAGTAATGCACCATCTTTTCCTGAAATAAGGTATATTCTTTACCTATTGGTATAACAAAGTACTCTGAATTTCAGAATCTTCAAAGGGTGCCTGATAGTGATTTAATTCTTGTGAGATACTGTTAAAAAGTCTGGGCCATGTAATGATGTTTGGTCTGTCAACAACAGACTACATATATGATGTCGGTCCCAGATACAGCCTAGAGATATTGTTGTAGGCTCCACCATCTAGAATGCTCTGGGGTGATTGCACAATAACAAAATTTCTCTGATGACACGTTTTTCAGAATGTGTCCCTATTATTAAGCAATTCATGACTCTACTGAAAAGCTGTTTATATGGTAATTGTCATTTTTTTCTATACTGAGTTTATATCTTTTTCTGTTCCTTTATATGTATTTTTCAAAATTCTGGTTATCAAAAGTATGACTCAGATACAAAAAGGTAACAGACTATTGACTAAGTTCCCAGAATTCCAGCCTTCTATAGGAGCTGACTACAAACAATACAGACATCTGGGTCAGACTTCTCTAAGTTAGCATCAGGAGAAGCATGGAGATTGCCTACATCAGCTTTAAATAAGATGAAATCTAATGAAAGGGGCAGACAGGGTTAAAATAATCTTCAAAGATTTTTTTGTGAGTACTGATAAACTGGGTAACCCTTAGTGGATACTCTCACTTTTTCACTTGAAAAATATGGCACTGTTCATTTTCATTTATGTATTCAGTATAATTTTACCTTTTTACAAAGGTAAAAGCCTTCATATCATACCAGTTACCGTGTTTAGTTTAGGAAATAAAATGAATAGGTTATAGATTGCTATGCATGGTGTTTTTAGCTTTGGAGGTTGTGATAGTTACATTTTAAGAGGTGCATCCATCATAGAATTTTATTAAAAATTTTCTAACAGATTAACATATTCAAATGTCAGAAATAAGAATTAGAAATTATTAGTTGCTGCTTCAGTTTGTACGTCTGTTACTTAACTTATCTGCACTTGTAGAATACTGGATTGTTCAGATTAACCTGAATATCCTTTAAAAATAGAAGTGATATTTACATACACATATATTTAATGTGTATTTTAATTTCTTGTCTTGCAGTCCTTAATTTCTTTTTTAAACCTTACATTCTTGTAAACCTATGTAAAGCAAATGCTTTATGCATTATATATATTCATTATTTATTAGCAATTTTGGCCAATTCAGTTTCTTGTTTTGTTGTAATGCTGTGTTTTATGAATGTTGTTTATATTTTATGCATATGGTGGTGATAAATATTGGTTGGCTTTAGTGGAAAATTTAAAAAATATAATTGTTATCTAGGGTCAAGCAGTTCATGATAAAACCCTAAAAAAAACATAAAACTCATGTTTCTGCAAAATCAGTTGGTGTAACAAACCCTTCTAAATAATTATCCCATCATAAAAACTTTGGAATACTCAATATATTTAACATGAGTGTGTGTAGTTTTACTATCAATCAGTAGGCTCATTTTTACCCTTGCTTTAGGTAACAATAGTGATTTGAAAAGGCTTTAATGCTACAGATATATCCACTGACTAATGTTGGTCAAGTTCACCTTTTTTAAGGTTTCCTGGTACCACTCATTGTCCATTAAGTATGTGAAGTAGATCAAAGGTTAATGGTCCTTAATTAGACTTCATTAAGTGATGATACAAGATCTAGAGTTTCTCATTATGCTTCAGGATTGGACAGCAGTGTCATAACATCAGGAAATAATGAACTCGAAGACGTGCACTATCATGCATTAGAACACTCCAGCAACTTACTCTGTTTCAGATGTATTATCTCAAGTGTGGAAAAAAGTGAGGAGCATATTAATAGGTTGGTCAAGTTCCCATTTTGAGAATACACTATATTTTTAATAGAATGACTTTGTGATTTGAACTGTTATGATTTGAAAGGCTTTTGGAACTTTTTATGTGTGATTACCATTTATTAAGTGCCCTCAACCACAAGAAACAAGAATGTTTGATCATTCCATAGTGTATACAGCCCTCTTTTTTGCTCATGTATTTTTGCTCATGTATCACCTCTGAATTTAGGGGCTGTCCATTCCTTCACTTCCTGTGTAGTGATTTCAAACCCACTTTGATAATAAAAGGGATTAACATAGCATATTTGATACTAAGCATGTTCTATTTAGATCAGATTCTGTCTCTAGTTCTCATTTTGCTCTGAGAATGGGAATCCATGTATATAGAACAATCATAACTGAAGTTACCGTGTCAGAGGAAATGAATGCACAAATGTGGAGCCTATTACCATGTGCTTTAGAGATAATCACAGTGAGGGATAACAAGCCAGATTTGGTCTTCTATAATGCAGAGCAAATATATTCCAAAGGATATTGCTCTTCATTACAGTTTAATGTAATTACTCCTAATCCATAACCTGAACAGTAAACTCAAACTTCTTTTTTTTTTTTTTTGGATTTTGAACTTTTATTTTTTATTTTATATATTTTTAAATCATTTTCCATTATTGCACAATGTATGCATTTTCATCTTGGTTATAGTCCCCATACAATTCCCACCCACCTTGTTTTGATCCTACTCCCCGCCCCTCATAGTATGTGTCTGGTTTATAGTTGTTGTTAATTTTGATTTTTACTTTATTATAATTAGTTTTTTTCCTGGTCCCTCATTTAGGTTTTCTAAATTCCTGCTATGACTGAGATCGGTATTTTTTTTTTTTTTCTTTCTGGCTTGTTTCACTGATGAGACTCAACAAAACCGAAGAAAATAATCCAGTCAAAAAATGGGCAGAAGAGCTAAAAAGACACTTCTCCAAAGAGGAAATGCAAATGGCCAAAATGCATATGAAAAAATGTTCAACATCCCTTGTAATCAGGGAAATGCAAATCAAAACTACAATGAGATACCATCTTATATCAGTGAGAATAGCACATTTAAAAAAAAAAAAAAACTAGCAGAAAGGGCCTCCCTGATGGCACAAGGGGTTAAGCACGGCACTATGAAGCAATCAGAAGCCTCTGCTGCAAGAGTTCAATCCCCGGCCAGCCAGGGTGCAACCTATATGGCGCAGCAGACCTCTCCTGACTCACCCGCTACTCCCCTCAGCAGTGTATTTCACTCAGTCTGCATGTTCTGTTCCCTACTCTGTCTCTGGTGAATCCTCTCAACCCCACATCTCTGGCCTATACCCCAGCTCTTATATGCATAAATAAAAAAATCTTAAAAAAATAAAAAAAAACTAGCAAAAATGCAAACATTTTATCTAAACTATCACTGAAATGCTTTTCTCCTGGATGTCAGTATGACACTTCCATTCACAGGCCTGTAGGGTAAGTAAAAGTATCAGGCTTTTCTGCCCTCCAGCCATTAGATGTTGGAACCTTGTGGTCCTGAATACATGCCTGATGGCAGGCACCTGAAATAGGGTGTGGGCATATGTAGGTGAGATTCAGCTGGGCCAAGACTGGGCTTATAAGGGTGGCATCACGGGGACACCAGTAGAACAAAAAGAGAGGAACAGCAGAGCGAAAGGAGCAGAGCAGAGATCACTAGAGAATATCAGAGAGCCCAGAAAGAGTAAAGACTTGCTGGGGCTGGTATGCCTGCCAGCCTCTCAGCCCCCACCAACTTTGCCTGCAATGTGCCCGGTAAAATCCCAATAAAAGCCTGAAAAGCCAGTGAGGGCTCCAAAACTCCTCCTTTGCCCCATCTGCTCAGGTCATAGATATCCTGCTCCGTTCCATCCTGCCGCTACAAGGCCTCAGGGAGGAACTGGACAGCAAAAAGTGCCTTACATGCTTTTTTTCCCACTTTTCTATACATTTCTGAGAAAGGGGAACCAAATGACTGAGTTGATACTAACATTTATAACTGAAGTGATTGAGGGAGGATAAATAGGGTGACAAATAGATCACCCCCACAAGATAATGACAGCAGTCTCATTGAAAATCCTACAGAAAAAGCAAAAAACCAGGTTTAATGGACCTTGTAGGACTGGAGGCTTAGAATATGATTAGACTTTATATTTTGCAAATACTGTGGCTATAAAATATAACAACATATGTTTCACATTTAAGATGATAATGAGCTTATGTGTGCACCTGTGGTTTTGTGTGTGACTTTATAAGAAAAACAGAGTTTAATTTATCCTTTGTAAATTATCTTTTACCCTAGAAAAAAATTCAAAATGATACAAAAACATTTTGGGGGGGTATCTTTTCTATCTCTAAATCAGGACTGTTGATTAAGTCCTGTGTGCACTGGAAATATGGAAGCTCTCATTTGCTAACAAAGCAGGTGGATAAATATTAGTTTGAATAAATGAGCAAAGATTACTACGCACTCATGTGCAAATGGTCTATAATAAGAAATGTATCAGGCCCAAAGGATACTTACTGTCATCTGTCTGTCTGTCTGTCTGCCTATCTATCTATCCATCCATCTATGTATTATCTATCATCTAGCTAGCTATCTATAAATGACACACACACACAAACACACATATAATTTTCACAGTGGCCTGTGGACTGTTGTTTTACTTGTAAAATACAGTGGCTCCTGAACCCCGTGTGGTGAAGTAGATTCTCAGGGACAGAAGCCTGGGATTATATCCTACACGAATACCCAGAAAAATCATTTTGCAGCCTTCATTTTGAACAACCATTGGATATCAATTTTATATCTGCTCAGGATGCTGTATTTCCTACGTTCAATTCAAATCAAAAAATATTTACTCTGCTATTTGATAGGAGCTCAGTCCAGTCAGTTATCTCAAAATTGCTATTCACGTGAAGATCCCAGATGCCTACAGAGACACTAAGATTCTGTTGAACCATTCCATGCAAGGATAGCGGGAAAGACATCCACAAAGGGACCACTTTTGAAGGGTCCTTTAAGGATGACTAGGAGTCCATCAGGAAGGCAAGAGAAAGGCAAGGCATTTCAAATGGAAAAATCACAACTTTGTGACCAGAGGCAAAACTGGGTGCATCTGAAACAGGAGAAGGGTTAATGACTAGAAATTTGTGAAGGAGAAATTTGTGACATAAAAAAGACTGGGAGGAGGTGGGAACTAGATACAGTAAACCTGTGCTCACCAGTCTTTGGTATTTTCATGGTTTTACACTACATGAGTTCTCCTTGTACTATAATTTCTTTAATATGTTGCTTTACATCCAGTTACTTCTTTTCTAAAATGAATTTATTTTGAAAGAAAATTCTGTATCAGCATATAATGCAATACTAGCATCACCTAATGTAAACAGGAGATTACTTTTAAAGTGAATTAAAGTGAAACAAGATTTTAAAATTCTAATTCACATAGTCATTGGAAGATGCTAAGCATGAAGTCTGCTTTCTCAAAAAGGGCGGTGAGCAGGTGTTAGGAGGGAGGTAAATCTCTTCTAGTACTGATGTGAGACTTTCTCCTTCGAAAGAAAACTAAAAGCCATACTACTTTCTCACCATGAGTTCGTGTCATAGCCATATACCACCCCTTTGGACTACTATCGAATATCACATATACTCACTCAATACTAGTGTGCATTGAACTGTTGATTTTGTGCTCAGGATGTATTGAATTGCTTTAGGCTAACAAGGAAGTTAAAGCATTTGGGAATGTCTATATATATATATATATATATATATATATATATATATAAATTTATTTTCTTACATTGTTGTTTATTTTTGTACAATATTTGATTTCTCCCTTCAAGTGTATCCCCCGTAGTTCTCCCACCACAATGGCACCCATGAACCATCACCGTAGCCCCTTGTGCTCTTCCCTCCCGTTTTGACCCCTTTCTGTCATCTTGAAGGTCTTCTACAATACATTTCCCACTATTTGAGAATAATTATTGTATATCATAAATATTTTGAATCTTGTCCTAAGGGCAATTAGAAACCATTGGAGCATTTTGAAAAAGTTCACAGTATGTTTCTCTAACTTGTCTATGGAATAACCCACAAGTAGCAAGAACCATATCGGCAAGGTGAAAATGTCTGTTTCCAAGCTCTATTTTCCTTTTCTTCCTCCCCCCCTACATCCCTCCCTCCCTCTTGCCTTCCCTCCCTTCCTTCCTCTTCACTGTCATACCTCTCATCACATGCAGAGAGACAGGCACATAGTAGGTATTCAATAAATATACATCCATAAGAGGGCAATTTCCTCATCAATAGTGTGGGCTTTGGTGATTTCTAACACATGCATTTTCAGGTTTAAAAATCATCAATTTAATGTATTTAATTATCTTTTATAATGAAGGAAAATTCTTAGATTTGTCAATAGATTGAAGAAGGCTTGGCTCTCTGGTTACTTGATTTAACCAAAGCACTTGGCTTTTATGTTTGATATGTTGGTCTCTAGAGTACATTTCCATTGCAGAGAAGATTCCCCCTGGATCTGGAAATTATTGTTGATTCTTTTTTTTTTTTTTTTTTGAGGACTAGAACATGTTTAATTACCAGTATATGCTGACATTTCTTTATATAACTACAGTTAGCCAATAGTTCAGAAGAAGCTACCTTGAGGAAAAATCTTTATTTTGTGTCTCTAAATATTCATAAAACCTGAGTAAATCACTAAATTGATCCCTTATTCAGACTCTGTAGAGAACCACACTTCAGATTTTCCCTTCGTGAGATTTGCCATTGACACGATTTTTTTTTTTTTCTGAAAGTACAGATTCTGTCAGGCACAACTTAAGTTATGATCTATCTTTTTTTTTTTGACTGAATCATGCAAAATCCTTTATTTTTATACGCCACCTCCAAGTATATTCTTTCATAAGTCTTGGTCTCTCTCTCTCCCCCTCTCCCCTTCTCCCCCTTTCTTCCCTCCCTTTCTTCCCTCCCTTTCTTCCTCTCCCTTTCTGTCTCTCTCTCTCTCTCTCTGTATCCTCCCTCTCTCCCTCTCTCCTCCCCCCTCCCTTCTTCATCCAAGCACACAATCTACCTGGGCTATGTTGTTCCCTCTTTTCTTCCTCCCACTTCCCTCTCTACTCTCTCTGCCCTTTCTCCCTGTTTCCATTCATTCATTCACTCATTCAATACTAATGTGCATTGAACTGATGACTATGTGCTCAGGATGTATTGAATTGCTTTAGGCTAACAAGGAAGTTAAAGCTTTTGGGAATGTCAATTTCCCACTTTGATAGATGTTAGCTCCTTTAAAAACATACCAGTAAACCCAGTGCATGAAATATATACTAAAAATCATCTACCTTTCATGCCTCTTTGGATAATTCACAGATTTTAAAACAAGTGAAACTTGTACACAATGAATCTGAATAACATCATAGATATCCAGCCCCTCTTTAAATCTGCATCTTTTGTTTCAGGTCAAACTCATGGAAATTAGGAGTCTCTACAATAATGAAGCTTTAAGTTCCATGCTAGTCATTTTGCCTGTCGTCACTTAGTGTGGATAAAGAAAAAGACATGAGTGTTTCCTCCTTGTATACTCCCCACGTAACTGGGACACGTTTGCTATATAAGCATCTTATCAAGGTGTCTTAAATTTTTGCTTGTAGGAGTATAACACATAGAGTACAAATCATAAATGTATAACCTAATGGATTATCCCAAAGTGAATACATCCAGATCGAGAAATAAAAGATTATGTAACTTAGATGCCTTCCCTGTCACTCCCACTCTGGCTAAAGGCATTATCCCGACTTTTAATCTTACAAATTAGCAGTGTTGTGCCAGCGAATGATGAACGTAGCCCCCAAGAAATCATGGACAGCTGATGCAAACACAAAAGGGAGTTTAATACAGACTCGAGTCTGGACTCACGACACTCACCGACTCAGCGGTGGATGGCGAGAGCTCCGAACTGGGAAATGGGAAGATATTATAGAGTTACAAGCAGTCTTAAATTTTAAAACAAGCCGGCAGTTACTCATTGGTTACTGAAAGGCATTTTTGGCGCTGGCGCAACTCAAACTCAGTTGGTTGGCCAAGGATGCTGTGGTCTCCTTATTTGGTTGTCTCCCTTTCCATTGGCCACCAGGGTGGTCCTAGAAGGTGAGGCGAGGATGAGACATAGTTCAAAAATGTTGCATCATCTTCCAGGAAAGCGAAACTTAAACCTAAAATTCTAAAATGGCGCTTCTACACACAAAATGGTGAAACAATGGTAAAGCGCGTAACAATTCGGTTCCACAGCAGTTTCTATTTTTGAGTTTTGTATGATAACCGATACACTGTTGTTGCTTTTCTTTAACAAAATATTTGTGAAACTGATTAATGTGAGTGAGGTAGTTCATCATTGCATGATATGATCTCCCAGTTTTTACACACCTTCTGTGATATTGAATTTCACTTTGGAAATTCTATAAATAACAGTACCATGACAGTTATAGTATATGTTTGGGGAACATTTATTCCCATTGGGTACATACGTAGGAGTGAAATTTTGGGTCATTATATGCTAAGCATTTGTTTAGTTTTAGTAGAAAATGCCAAGAAGTTTTCCAACATGTTATGAGAGCGTATGTTTATGCTAGAAGCAGTGCATGATAATTTTTTTGGCTTTACATTCTTACCAACAGTTGGTTCTGTCACTGTTTTTAATTTTTGCCATTTTAGTGAGTACTGCAATAGTGTTTGGCTTTAATTTGCAGTTTATTAATTACTAATGAGGTTGAGCACTTTTTCTTATTGTTATTGGCCGTTAGTTTATTCTGTTTTGTTTAAATTATTGCCTATTTTCTACTGGGTTGGCTAACTTTGTCTTACTGATTTGTAGATGTTCTTTTATATTCTGGATATAAAACCTTTGTTATCTGTGTTGCATATCATGTCCTATGGATTTCTTTATAATTGTCTTAATGGTGTTTGTTTGCTTGCTTGATTTCAAAATGAACAGAAGTTTTGACTTAAATGCTGTCAACTATGTAAGAATTTTTTTCACACTTTTTAGGAAATATTGAATCCAGAAACACAATAGTTTATTCTTCCTAACTTTCACGGATGTTGGAGAGCAAATTTACAATGCTTATTTCCCCATATCACTTGCTTGGCTAGTTATTTTAAGTAGTCATTTAGTTTTAATAAGGTATTTTACAATGGATTATTTCTCCTTTTACCTATTTTGTTTGTTTTAAAATTTCTTTCCTGTTTATAAGCTATTTCTCTAAAAAAATTTCTAGCCATTTGAAACTAGTATCTTTTATATTTGTATTAATCTTCCTAAGCAGTACTGCTCTTGAAAAGAATTCTTTGTAATTCCTTTAAATATTTAGTGGTTTAGAGAGAAAGGACAATAGGTTTTCTGAAATGCAAATTCCAAGGTCTTTTGCATGAGGACAGAACCTTGGATGGGGTAGGGAAAGAGAACTATTTTCATTCTGATCACCATTTTAGGTGATGCTTCTTTTTGATTACCTTATATTATTAAGGCTAATTTTGATCAAGTATATTCATTGTGGCCTGCCATTTCTATTTCATTAATGGCTATGGACCAGGTTTCTGCCATGGAACAGGGAGAACTTACAAACACACTCTAGTGTTTGTAGTTTTCATTCCTAGGCAATCAAACTCCAAAGTAGAATTACCACTACTATCATGTTCTCAGAGACTGCTTTATAACAAATGTAATTGTTGGAGAATGTATTAAATTTAAAATTGTGGAATGAAAATTCTGTGATGGTGGAGTCTATGATTTGTTCATCAACATATTCACAGTGGCTGGATATATGGTAGGTGCTCAGTAAAAATTAGTTGAATAAGAGAAAAAGGAAGGAAGGCCAGAACAAAGGGAGATAAGGGAAAACAAAAAAAGAAAAAGAAAAAGAATAAATCAGATGCCACAATAACATGGATGTCTCTCCCATCCTTTGGTCTTTCAATTCAGCATACTCACCCATATTCCACAGTTTTCTGGCTCAAGAACTCTAGCCCCAGAGATAAACTTTTAAGTGTAGTTTCATAATGATTATTACTGCAATTCAGCCCAGATCTTGTTCTTCTTATCTGTTTCCTAAATTCCTGACTTTGTACTCCCAGTTTAAATAATGGTTATGGTTCATTTTAGTTCCTAGACCACCTTTGGCTACCTACTCAAATCTCTGCCCAGTGTCTGGATTTCTTGGCCTCCATGAGAACATCCCACTACAATTGGCCCTTTAGAAGTTCCCAAACTGAGCCAATGGAAGATACTCTATTAAAGGAGGGTCAGCAAAATAAGATTTATAGAAGGTATGTTCTAGATAAACGTTGGCTGAATCAAGGTTTGTTCACTTAATATGTGACCTTTGTTCAAGTTATTTAATCTCTCCTGAGTCTCAGTTTCTCCATCTCTAAAATGAAAATAATAATTAGAAATTACTTAGAGAGATGTTTTGAATATGAAATGAGCTAAGGCAGTACAAGGATTTGCCACAAAAGTAGCTGCCATTAATATTGCTTCTGTCTCTTCCATAATCTTATTGGTGTTTTCAGTCATCTACACGGGGATATTTCTCCTGGTGTGTGAATAAACTTTGAAGACCTACTGACAGAGAATAAATTTGTTTGGTGAGGATGAATTACAGCAAAGGAAGCTGGTGAACTTCATAGTTACTTTTGTGAAACTATAGTGGCTAAATGAATTCTTCACTTGAAAGATCTGTCAAAAGAACCACTATTAGTCATATGGAATGAGCCAGCTCTGAATGGTATCAGAAAGAGAAACTAACATATTCTAACAATTTGTCACTCTTATTTTCCTTCAATATGCACTGTCACTCACCAAAAACTTCTTTCAAGGCTGTATGACCCTGTAGTGAATGAATGATTAATTGGGTCACAGCTTATCTAGCATTCACTACTTATAGACTGGTAGTCTTTCAGATAAGGAGAGGCTGGCTATTCTTTTGGATAAGTTTTAGGTGATACTAGCATGTCTTTGGGGAAACAATTCCAAATGGTTCCACTAATCCTTTGAACTTGATCTTCACGCATTTTGTTTTGAAGACAAAATATGGAGGTATAAAAAAATACCCTCTTAGAGTCTGTTATGCTGCTGCCTTGTGTTTCTCAAAATACATTCTTTAAATCACTGAAACCAGGGTCATTTGGGACACCCATAAAGCATGCTAATCCTAGGCTGTCCCCAGTCTTCCTATCTACACTCTATTTCAGTGACTACATCTGCATTTTTGGCAGACACCAATATGAGTCTATGAGTCGGCTGCACATTAAATTTGAGACCCACAGCCTTAACCCCAAAGTGTGATAAATAAATGTTATGTGTGTAGGTTGGACTTTGTGAGTACAAAATAGGAAATTCACCACATGGACTGTTAACATTTTTCTTTATATATCTTTATGAACCAGGGAAAGATGTTAAGTGAACTAAGTCAGAGAGTGAAAGACAGATATTGGATAGTTTCGCTCATCTGTGGAATGTAAATAGCCAAAACAAAAATACATTGACAAAATACAGCAAAAACAAATCTTGGACTTTGAAAAAATTTGCTGGTCCCCAGAGGGAACAGAGTAGAGAGAGGAGAGAATGGGGGAGGGAAGTAGATACAGTATTTGCACCAGTGAATTCATGGGGGTGACTAGAATTTGTGCACATATGGAGAAGTAAAAATGTATAAATGAATTTAAAAAAATAATAAATGAATTAAAAATAAATACATTTTTTCATTTACTCCTATTTTAATGTGTATGTGGGGCTCAATCAAACCAAGTAATATGAAAGATAAATGAAACCACAGTATGAATGAAATAAGTGAAATATCTGTCCCAGAACACAATTTTAACAACTATCTCTCATCTTGTGTTGATATCCAGGTAGTTTCAGGTCCTGTTTATATTGTAGTGCACATGTTTTAGGTACCTTAAAATCTTATTTGATATGGCTGGTTCAGTTCAGCTATTTGGATTCAGCTGTTAGATTTCAGGCACACCATAAACAATGCGAGTGACCTGTAAGTACATGAAGAGAAGGGAGAAAGGAATGCTGTTTTATGATAATCTTATGGTTTGCCTATCTTGTTTTTCTGTTTTTCCATTTTTTTTTTAAGATTTATTTATATATACAAGAGCCAGGGTACAGGTCAGATACGCAGGAGGGTGAGAGGATTCACTAGAGACAGAGCGGGGAACAGAACAGGGAGACTGACAAAATACACTGCTGAGGGGAGCAGTGGGCAAAGCAGGAGAGGTCTGCCATGCCATGTGGGACCCTCGCCTTCCGGCTGGCCAGGATCAAACCCATGCTGCAGAGGCTTCGGACAGCTTAACAGCGCTGCGCTCAACTGCGTGTAACACCAGGGGATGCCCTGTTTTTCCATTTTTTAATTCATTAACAAACACATTATAAGATTTTTGTCATTATGGTGTACTTTCTTTTCTCATATTTCTCCTATGGAATCCACAGCAACAAGGCCAAGGCATGAGTGTCCACTCTAGATAACATGTGTTATTAATTTAGAATTTAAAAGCATTTCCCATAGGAAGTATAGGACTAGCATAATGGAATCATTTATTCAACCTGTTGTAGCAGTGGAAAACCTTGACTATAGTATAAGTGAATGGCATTCATGGGTATATTGGAGCTGAAGTGTGTGGCACAAAAAAATGCCAACCTAAAGTTGTATCAAATTATCTTTGCTTTCCTCTCTATCTGTTGGTTTGGTGTTAGTGTGGTTTATTAGCTTAGGACTGCTGGAGTAAAGTATTTGCAGAAATGCTATGGGTAGGTTAATTTCTGTATTAATAACTGAACTTGACTGGTTTGCTCAGCCTAATCCTATAGTTGCCACAGAATTTCTTTTATTACGGCAAAGACAGTCAAATAATAATAAAAAAAAAGAATAAGGGTACTTTTTATAATGGGGCCACTGCTTAGCTTAAATCACAACATAAGGTTTGTTTTATATGGCTTTGGTGCAAATTCTCAGAGGTCCAAATGATAATGGGCAATTGGTTTTTCCCCTGGGAAATTTGGGAGATCTGATGGATCCTGTCATTATATAAGTAGTAACCTTCTCAATGTCACAAAAGTAAACCTTCAAACCCCAATAAATTGATCATTTATTTTCAGGTTCATGGGTTTACAATTCAATTGTGGTTCAGCTGCTATTGACTGCGTTTGGTTGTGTTAAGATATAGTTCAGGGCCTCCCCTGTGGCACAGCGGTTTAGCCTGGGCTGCAAAGCTGCCCGCAGCCTCTGCAGCACCGATTTGATCCCTGGCCACTGGGCAAGGGTCCCACATGGCTTGCAGACCTCTCCTGCCATGCCCGCTGCTCCCCTCAGCAGTGTACTCCCTCAGTCTGCCTGTTCTGCTCCCCGCTCTGGCTCTGGTGAATTCTCTCACCCTCTGACACTTCTGACTATACCCAGTGCTTGTATAAATAAATAAATAAATAAATAAATAAATCTTTTAAAAAAATTTTAAAAAAAGACATAGTTCAGTTTTTGTGTCAGATTCAGATTGGCTTTATGTGTCTTTATTCTGAGACACTTAGAAAAATGTCTGACACATAGTGTTTCTTAGTAATAAGGGCTTGTTAATGCTTGTACTTACAAGGTCTTGAGTAGTTCTGTCTTTACTTGCTGTAGTGGATTGAAATGCATCTTCCCAAAGGGTAGGTTGAGGTCCTCACTCTCAGTACTAGTGAATGAGATTCTTGTTTGCAATATGGTCTTTGCAGATATAGTCAAGTTAAAAGGATGTCTTACTGGACTAATGCTGGTCTAAATCCAGTGACTAAAATGGGACTGTTTTCTTTATAGGGGCAGGACAACTTAGAGTTAGATAGACAGACATCCGCACAAGCATGCATACAGATGACAATGTGAAGATACAGGCAAAAATAGAAATGACAAAACTACAAGCCAAGAAATGACATGATTGCAGAATAACCAGCAGCAAGCAAGTATTTTTCCTAGAAACTTCAGGGGGAACATTGTCCTTCCAAAGGCTTGATTTCAGATTTCTAGCCTCTAAACTATGAGAAAATAAATTTCTATTGTTGGGGCCTCCCTGGTGGTGCAGGGGTTAAAGTCTCAGCACTATCAAGCTATCACCAGCCACTGCCACATAAGTTCTATCCCTGGCCAGGAAGTTGACCCACACGGCATAGCAGACCTCTCTTGGGTTACCCGCTGCTCCCCTCAGCAGTGTATTTCAGTAGATCCACCTGCTCGCCACTCTGTCTCTGGTGAATCCTCTCACCCCCCTGCACTTCTGGCCTATACCCCAGTTCTTATATTCATAAATAAATGAAAACAAATCTAAATAAATAAATAAATAAATTTCTGTTGTTAGCTACTCAGTTTGCAGTAATTTGTTAGGCATACCTAGGAAACTAAAATGTTAACTTTGCAAGTTTGGGCACATTACTTTGGGGTATGAAAGCTTTTCTTTCCATAAAATGACACTGACACCTGCAGCTGTCCTAGTGTCTGTGTATCTGGTGCACCCCCAGCCACAGCGCTGAAGGGCGCTCCTCTGCACTGGGCACCCACAGATTCCGCACAACAAGCCTCCGTCCACAAGCAGCCATCTCCCGCTCCGTGGGGGTCAGTCCTGTATGTAGTGTGGGTGTGATGTTTTATAGGTGAGGTGTATAGCATTGTCACTGTCATACAGGAAGTATTCATCACAGGTTAGGTTTTGTTGTTACTGTTGTCATTGTTGTCATCATCACTGTCATTATTAATTATTAATGGTGGTTGTCTGCATCCTGATTATCTGTAAAAGCCAGTCTTTAAGTAACAATTTAATTTCCTACAATCCTGTTTAAAGTGGATATGTGTCTTGTCTGCTAATCTATGTCTGGGTCCTCATGTGCTTCTTCATTGTTTTCTGGATGGCAGAAAAGTATTGCTTGAACAGGTTAAGATTACAGCCTAAAATAACCCACAGCATTTGGAAATGTTCTTTCAAGCTTCTAATTTGAGTTTACCCTGAAATATATGCACATTTGTTTAAATACAAATGTGTGTGCTCTGACTTACTACTTAACTTACTTATATCCTTCTATTTCTTCTGGGGGGCCAATCCATGTCCTGGGAAATTACAACATAAGGTTTCTTGTTCCTACACATGCCGCTGAACCCAATACTCTTACAAACTATAGTGCTTATCAGCATCCTAGTATATTAATTAGAGTTTGAGAATTTATTATATGTAGATGTTTATGATCATGTCCACGTTGGAATTTTAAATTGTGATCTTTTCCATTGTAACCATCAGTACCACTAGGTAAATGGTTCTCAACCAAGGGTCACCTTCCCCTAAGAGGCCTTTGATAAAATCTGAAGATGTTTTGGGCTGTCATACTGAGGATGTTACTGGCATCTAGTGAGCCCAGTGCACAACATTTAACAGTGTACAACATTTAACAGTGCACAACATTTAACAGTGCACAAGAGAATTCATGAGAAAGTTATCTGCCCCAAGGTGTATACTAATGAAGTTGAGAAACCTGGCCCCAAGTCATGCTTATGATTATCAAATTGTGTGTTTGGCTATAATAGGCAGTAGAAATTTCTGCTTTTCACTGGGCTGATTCCCATCTAATCATCGATTTTTTTCCCCCTGTGTGATTCTATACACAGATCCATATCTTTTGTATTTTTGTTTACCCTTTAACACCTAACACTGATCCTGAAAACTAGTAGGTGATCAATAAATGTTGAAGGAACATGGCTATCAACATGTCCTACACTCAGATCACTCTGCCACTCACAGGTATAAAATATTTTCCTCCTTCTCATAGTTCAAATAGCATCAGAAATGCATAGGAATTCAGAGACAGCAGCAGAATTCTTAGAAGTGGGTCACACATCACAGAGCTAAGGTTTGGGGAGAAATGATCCTTTAACAAGATCAAGAAGAAAGCTGGTGGATAATCAGGGAAGCGATTTTGTATCTTCCTGGCAGACCCACATATTCCTCTCTTCTATGTAACTTTTTGTTTTCCCTTAAGCCTTCAAGAGGAGTAAAGTGGCAATAATATTCTTATATCCAGAGTAACTTGTGTTTATTTATTATGTGTGTCCCAGCCCTCCTGGAACCATTTCCTAACTTCCTTGACCTCCAATAAAACTCTCATCAATCTCTAAATCCTCTGGGTACTTTATATACTCAACTAAAGCCGTCATCACATTGTATTAAAATAGTTTTTTGGTATGTCTGCATGCCTGCCTTTCCTTCCCACATTGAATTCCTGAAGGGTTTGTATCTTATTTATTTTCCCCAGTGCCTGGGAAGAGTTGGATGCTCAGGGCATATTTGAACAGACACAATCAATCAATTGATAAATCAGTCAGTCAAGTTTGGTACTTTACATAGTGTCTATTTGTTCTGACTTTTCTGTTTGCTTGTTCATAGTTACCATACTTTTAACTGAGGAAATGCAAGTCAAATTAGTTTAAGGAAAACATAATAGAAGGATTTTTACCTCAAAGATATTTGAAGACCAGAGTATAATAGCACCTGAAGAGCAAACATGATATTGTGATATTTCTTTCATTCCTCTTCTTGTGTCTATTTTTCTATATTTCATTTATGATTGGAACTGGGGTTCAAACTGCCTCGGTCAGGGCTTTGTGTCTCTACCTATTTCACAGACTGGCTCTTTCAACCTGGTGGATGATGGCCACCACCAGTCCTTGCCTGCATTTTTAGAACTGTCCTAAGCAGAACTTCAGTTCATCGCCTTGGGTCATTTTCAACAACTGAACCAATCACTTTGGCTGTAGGGACTGGATCATTTGCTCATAGTCAGTGGTAGGACCCATCTCTGGCTGAGGAAGATAGAGAGAGCTCTAACTAACTGCATGGTATGGATTTCAGGGAGAAAAGAGGTATTTTATCATTAGGGGGAAGCACAGAAATGACTCCTGGGCGAGAAAGCATAGTGAATGGTCAATATATCAGATAAACTATCACAGCCTCAACATGTGTACTTCCCCTTTCTTCTGTGGCCGGGAATTATGCTTTATATCCCAGCAGTAATCAGTAAATATATGTAACTACCAACTGAAGAAAATGTATAATAATTTACTGTGTTAAGTATTGCCAACATGCTAGTTTATTTAGGATCATTTTCCAGCACAGTGCATGAAAAATTTCCTACCCCATAAATAGAACATTTATGCTCTGTGAAAATATGTTTTCCCCAGCATACTCTATTGCTTTTCTTAATGAAAAAAGTGGTGAAATTTAAGAAAACTAAGTGTGTATGGTATGAATTGTATGCATTCACTGAATCAAGCACATCTTCTGGATTTGAGTTGAATTTTTACCTGGTGGGTTTTGTAATTCCTCTGTGGTTCAGGAAATGGAATGAGCATTGCAATAAGCAACAGCTGAAATTCAGGGGCATGTTGTCTTCATTCTCCTTATCAGTGGCAATATCTAATTATCAAGAAGGAAATGTCACTGATTTTTTTTTTGTTGTTTTGCTTTTTGCTGGCAGGATTGGTATATTAAATCTAACTATAATTGACAGGGACTACTCAAAATTATCCTACAGAAATGTGCATTCAGACAAGGCACAAATATATCTTTGTCAAAATAGCAAACAGTAACTCTTGTTTAAAAACTTAACAAATTTTGTGCCTTCAGGCTGTGAATGCACACTTGGTTCCAAATTCACTGCTGAAGAAAAGCATTTGGAAAGCTGCTATCTATACATTATATAGTATTATTTTGTATTCTGGATTTAATTGTTCCTGGATATAGTCAATTGAATGTTTCTGAGATTTGAATTATAAGTAAATAAATATAATTAAATATAACTCTGGTACTGCAAGAATGTTAGTTCAGTGGGTGAAGAGATTTTATCTCCTTTATTCAGTGCTGCATCCCCAGGGCTTAGCATCTAAAAGTTGTTCAATAAAGAATGAATTAATGAATGGAGATTAGTCTTCAAAGATGAAACTGTCCACATGTTTCTTAATGATACCAATTTAAATATTGAACATACATACATTTCCTCTGTATGTAAAACCTTTTAAAGCATATATTCATTCATTTATTTTATTAACTCATATTTAATGGACAACTACTTCATTGCAGTATAGTACTCAATAGTAGAGATTAAATAACATAATTTCTGGATGAACTGATTAAAAGTAGATCAGTAGCAAGCGACCAAAACTCAATTAATTTTATCTTAAGGGAAGAAAGGGAGTTAGTTGAGTTATGTTTTGGAAAAATCCTGAACTGTACCTGGGTCCAGAGGTCCTGATGATAAAATCTGGATTCTGCCTCTCTCTGTTTTTCATCCAGAAAAACTACTCCAATCCTCTATCCCATATAGTCATATGAACTTCCAAAAGTGACTCTGATAGTCCCCTTTTCATGATAGTGCTCACTCTGAACCAAAAACCATGTTCAGAAGGATGGAGGGAAGGTACTCTGATAGAGCATCCTGAATCATGTGCCGTCACTGGAGGAAGGAAGGAATAACCAGGACTGGCAGCCCATGAGGCTCACATCAAATAGAAATGAGGCAGATCCCAAAAGGAAGGCAGAAATAGAAACAATCACCACAGACATCCAGATGTCCACTATATTCCCTGTAATAAGCTTCCTATATAGAGTTAATTGATTTTAGCTGTGAACTTTTCCAACTCCCTATGAGCAAACTGAAATTCTCAAGACTAAAGTGATTTGCTCAAGGTCAGCCAGTGAGTTAATGACTAATCTGAGATAATCAAGATCTATAGTGTCCTAGTCAAGAATCTATTCCCAGTGTATCATTTGGCCTCCCAGAATCTCTATAACCCCCCTTTTCTTTTTGCTTTCACTTCAAGCATGAATATTTGCTTTTAGTAAATCATATCCTATTACAGAATTATAAAGTTAATTGGTCAATAGCATTTACACAGGCAGTATAAAACTGACCTTGTATGTAAAGTGATGAAATTCCATAACCTGGATAAGTTCCCTAAATGACCCATGATTTAAAAACACTGTAGTATAAGAGATGAGAGAAAATTAGAATTTCTTTTAACTTGCCCTATATCATTGATTTTCAAATATTATACTGTTACTGAAATGATTTCAATCAGTTCAGTAACAGGAGTTTTTGTCTTATGAACTGAGACTCTTAGTCAGTAAACCAAATGGAAATCATTGCAAGGAGCAAGGCTTTGTTTGTGTTCATTTCCCAGCCCCTTTTAACAGTCTCTCTCACCCAGCCAGAAGCCACTGTCATATCCCAATCATTGTCCTCAAAGCTTTATGAAATGGTAAATGACTATGGAAGAGTATAGGGAATAGAAAAGAATAGAGGGCTGGGAGACCATGAGGACTCTATAACTCTGGGCAAGGTACATCATTCCTGAGTTTCACATTCTGCTTCTATAAAATGTGGATATTTTGAGCGTACATGCTGGGTAATTCCATCAGTATTTGGTAGCTAGATTACTATAATGAGGCAGAGGTAAATAGCCTGACTTTCGACTCATCGAGGCCGAAAAGTATCCCTAGATAATCTTTTCTTTAAATAACTGCATTTGTTTGTAATTAAAGTGAATTTTCAGAGGAACATAATCAAGTGAAATATATTGGTAAGTGATAGAATTGGACTTTTAGTGGTGAACTTAATGTAGTGTATATATATGTTGATTTTTAAGGATGTGTACCTGAAGCATATATAAAGTTTTACTTCAATAAAAAAGAAAACTTACATAAAATACTTTATTGCTAAAAAAGGCTAACCAAAAATATTTAAAAATAAATGTTATTATAAATTGTGTAAAATTACTGCTCACCTAAGGCAGGATGAGGAAAAATAATTAATCACAAAATGAGTCTTTTGCACACTAAGTAAATATACTGGTAGCAAAATATTAACATGGAGAAAAGGTTAAAAATTAATTATCACTCTTTATATGTTTTGTTTTAAAGCTACATATTACCACATCTATAACCAATAGTCTATTGAGTAGTAAGAAATTTGGGGTAGGTTTGAAACTGTGTCTAATAATATGACAGAAGAAAGATACACTATTAAGGGAGTAAATAATGGTTGGTTTTGGATTGACTATGTAGAGAATATATTATACTCTTTCAAAAATAAAATATGTAATGTGATAGTGACAAATAATAGTTGACAACCTTCAAATGAAATACATGTTAAGATTTTTTTCACTTTTGTATGTCTTGAATCTGTCTTAAAATGCTGTCAATATTATCCACTTTGTGTTGTTATTAAGATACTCAGGTTTTATAAGAATATAACAAATTCAAAATGATATTGTTCAGGACTCTTTCAGTTGAGATAAGATAATCAACATAAACTGGTATAAGCAAAAATAAACAAGGACTTTATTGACTCATGGTTTCAGGCTTAGTTGGTTCATTCAGTGTTATGTATCATGTGTCATCTCTGAGTTCTGCAAAGCTTTGAATAGGTCTTGTTATCTGACAAGACCTGTTATCTGACAAGGACTTTTTGTGCGGAGATAAGACAGCTAAATCTACTTCCTATTACCAGATTACCTTGATCCCAAGGCAAAAAGGTTTTTTCAAGTCATGTTAACCAGAGTACTAGTGTTGTATCTTGTTTGACCAGTTGAGCTACATTCTGATACCAGATAGTGAAGTTAGAATGACTTGGTCAGACCAAGATCACATGATCTCTGTAGACAGCAGGAGCTGGTATCAGTCATACCCAAACCATATTGACAGAGACTAGAGAATATGTGCCCACCAAAGTTAAGTGGATGCTTTTCCAAGAAAGTAGGGAAAGCTTAGCATGAATAAAACCCAGAAATTTTATGCATGTAGTATGAAATAAACTAATTGGGTAAGGTCAGAATTTGAGTTACCTGATAAGGATTGCTCTGAGTGCTCTCAATGGAATGATTAATCATATTCAGAATATTAGAAAAATGGAATTTTCAGCACCAATTATAAATAAATGAAGTAAATCCCCTCTATTGAATAATATAGAATAAATTCTCAGAATCCAAGATTCAGGAAACAAGGCCTCAAGATCCTGTACACTATTTTTTTTTTAATTTTTTTTTTTTTATTGAGGTAATGTTGGTTTACAAGACTGTACATGATTCAGAGGTACAGGTTACAGTCTTCAGATGTATGTTACCATGCCGCCCACCACCAAAGCACCCATGATCCTCCACCATGGATGTCTGTGACCCCATGACCTCCTCCCCCTCCTCTGATAGTTGCCTCAACTCTACAGTCATATTTCTTGGCTTTGTTTGGTTTTGTTTTGTCTTTTCTTCATTTTCTTGTGTTTTTTTCCCTTCCTATGTGTTTTCAAAATTAAATGGTATTAAAATGTTACAGTTAAACCTAGTACTGTTTTTAGACTATCAGAAAAACCTCATAAAAGTGATAAAAAGATGACAAGTTAAAGGGTTATCGATGCAGTAGACTAGCAAATAACACTTTTATTAACTATTCATATTCCTCTAGGGAAGTAACAAACTTGACACCATAAACAATGATAATAAGCATGTCAAGTTAATTCTTGGGGCCTTACCCCATACTTGCCCAGACTTAATGAATCCAAAACTCTAAAAATGGGTCCCAGCACTCTGTGTTGATTCATGTACTCCAGGTGATTCTGATGCACATGAAAGTTTAAGAATTATCACTGAGTTTCAATAAGCAATTTTGTTGTGAACAGTTTTATAGCAATAAAATTCAATTAAAATAAAAATGGCTCATATTAAAAAAACAGGAAACAACTAATGTTGGTGAATGACACTGATTAATTTATGCATATTGAGCCTTTCTTGCATCCTTGGTATAAATCCCATTTGGTGATGCTATATGATTACCATTTTTTTAAAGATTTTATTTATGCATACAAGAACTGGGGTACAGGCCAGAGGTGTGGGGGGTGAGATAATTCACCAGAGACAGAGAGGGGAACAGAACAGGCAGATTAACCGAAACACACAGCTGAGGGGAGCAGCAGGCAAGACAGGAAAGGTCTGCTGCACCATGTGGGTAGCTTCCTGGCCAGCCAGGGATCGAACTTGTGCTGCAGTGACTAATGATAGCTTCATAGGTTGTGTCTCAACCCCTGCGCCACCATGGAGGCCCTGTATGATTATTTCAATGTATTGTTGCATTTACTGTGCTAAAATTTTGTTGCAGATTTTTACATCTCTGCACATCATGCATATTGGTCTATAGTTTTCTTTTTTTGTGATGTGCTCATCTTTTGGTATCAGAGTAATGTTGGTCTCATAAAATGTGTTCATAACTATTTCTTTAATTTTTTTGCAAGAGTTTAAGAAGTATAGGTATTAGTTGGTTTTTGAAGACCGATTAGACAATAGTAGTTAGTAGAATTCACTAGTGAAACCATCTCATCCTGGGCTTCTGTTTTTTTGTCTTTTGCATCCTGTTTCAGTTTTGTTGCTTGTGATTGGTGTTTTCAGATTTTCTGGGTTTTTTTTTTTTTATTCAGTCTTGGATGATTGTATGCTTCTATTTTTTTTTCCTTTTATTCTAGTTATCTGATTTATTGTCATAAAAATTTTCATTGTGCTCTCTTAGAATCTTCTGTATTTCTGAGATGTCTGTTTTAACTTTTTTTTGGGTCTAATTATTTGTTAAAGTTTTCTTCATTTTTCCTTAATGTAACTAGATAAAAGTGTATCTTTTATCATTTCACAAGATAAGATTTTTGGCTTTGCTGATGTTTAGAAATTAAAAAAACGTATTTATTTTAGTTCTAATTTTTACTATTTCCTGCTATGTTTTTGAGTTTCATTTGTTCCTTTTTACCATTTTTTAAAATCTTATAACACTTCTCATGGTAAGACACAGTTTGCCAATCACTGCTTGTTGAGGATGCAGAGATTAGGAGTCCTCTTCCATCTGATTGTGACCCATGCACCAGTACAAACATTTTCATTATATTTCAGTAACACACAGGATACACAGGTGCCATGAGCTCACCATATTGATTATATCCATGGTTTAGTCAGATTCCTACTTATTTCAGCAAGGTATTTACAGAATTGGTAGAGTAAATTTTCTCTTAGCCCCGAGTCCCTTCCAACATGTGTAGTTTTAGGAACCCCTTTCTCTGCAATAGAATTCTGCCAGAAAGCAGAATTCTTTGAGTGAGGAAAGTACTCTCTTGTACTGCTGCCCTTTTTAAATCTCTTATACCACCAGTCAGAAGTTACTTAAATAATTTGACTTCTTTCATTAACATAGTGGTTTACTCTTGAATGAAATCTACCCCAATAAGAGTTCATTCATAATTTGAGAAGACAGGTAGTTTCAGTTTCCTCTGATCAAAATTTTAATCTCCAGCTTTTCAGTGTTCCAGAAGGCTCATTTTCATAGAGTCACATAGAAAGGACCCAGAAATGATCTCTGAGTCCTATGGTCCCCAACCAAGAGCTGTTTGAACCCCTGAACCTCTGTGAAATGTGCCAGACCTCTAAAACAAAGAAACTTAAAGGAGATAAATTTGGTGTTATTTGAAACAGCTAACTTTGTGTGGATTTATTATACAGCAATAGAAAATGAATGCTGCGTAGAACATGCTTAACCCTTTATTCAGAATTCTATGTTATATAGTTATAATTTCCAAAACCAGTTAATATGGTTTCACAAAATAAATGGCTAATGTGGTTTCATAACAAATGGAAAGTAACAAGTAAATGTCGTGATTCTCATAGACAATTAAGTGTTAAAAGTAGCATATCCTATTATCATTTTCTCTTCTTGCATCTTAAGTGGTTTGTCATCTCCCATATGTAGTATTATATGTTTGTTCCTTGTGGTTTTAATTCAGAATGTTCTTGATTCCATTGTGTTCAGACGCTGAGTCAAGATGGCGTTATGTTATGTGTTTTGACTTGTTGAATTTTTGTGGTTCTATCAACAAATACTGCAAAAACCCTAAGACTTTTCTCTTTATGTTGCTCGCATTGGTTGTTTTGGAGAACTTATTTTTTCTTATTTATATATATATAAAACTATAACAAATGGCATAAAAGCCATTTAAATCCAGAAGAGCCTTTCGTATATTCAACCTGACTTTCATAAAAAAATCATGTGGCTTTTACCTTTCTTAATTTCAGTTGGTATTATCATATATAAAACTGTAACTGTATAAAAATGATTTAGCTTCAAAGCCTGTATTACTTTTCTCAGTGTCAATTGTGTGTATAGGTGTCTACTGTACTATTCCATTGCGTAGTGTTGAAGTTGCTTCTCAGTTGTTTCTGACTGTCACAGTTAAACACATTAGCAGTGGTTTCTTGGATTAGCTTGTTAGGATAGATCAGCTAGGGTATTGATCTTTTCCTTGATCTGGATCGACAACTCAGCATTCAGCATGGTTCAGATGCTTTTGTCTGTCCTCATTTTTTCTAGTTTGTTGTAGAATACAAACATTTCCTTGATTTGCCAAGAATTCTTGGAAAAATATAGCTTTACTTTCTAAAATGATCAGAATTTGAGCTCTGTATATAAAGGCTAATGCCCTGTCACTTTCCTGGTCACACAATATACTTTTGGGGTCAAATTCCAAAATCGTCCCATCTAATTCCTTAGGTGCTTCAATGTCTTTCCTTTGCAAGCAACTTGTCATCATTAAGTCCTCTACTTCTAAGCACAATAGTCCCATTGCACAGCAGAACAGATGCTTTGGATCACAGGCTCTGGCCTGAGCAAAACCAGAGTTCAGATCTTCTTGCCATTTCTCTCTTGCTCTGTGAACCTGCACAATTTAATTTCTCAGTTACCTGGTTTTCAAATATAATAATAATGATAATAATAACTGAGATTATGTAAAACAGTTTGTGTTAAATTCTTGTTACTGTGTCTAGCATACAGTTAGGGATCAAAACTCTTTTATAAGCAGCAGCTTCATTTTTACCTTAGAGCATGCTTCCCAACTCTTGCTATATAAACTGCTTTTGGTTATATATTGTGTGCATAAAGGAATGCTTGTTTCTGACTTGTAAATAATAAATGCCAAATGTTTTCTTTTGAAAGTAGTAAAGAAAGACCCAGAGAACAAGTGGGACTTCTTTACAATTTTAGCTCAAGTGAAATAATGGTAAGAAAAACACAGTTTTCCTTAAAGATTATGTATACTGTTGCTGATGTGTAGAATGAAAGGCACTCAGTTTCTGCATTATTTAATTATATCAATATAAATTTCCATAAAGCTACTTTAAATTCAATATTGCATCATTAGCCAAGTATGCCAAGGAGCGTTCACTATAAATTTGTCAGGTTAGAGCTGAAATCAAAATCTGAGATAAGGGCCTCCCTGGTGGCGCAAGAGGTTAAGCACAGCACTGTAAGGCTGTCCGCAGCCTCTGCAGCACGAATTCAATCCCCTGCCAGGGAGCTACCCACATGGTGCAGCAGACCCCTCCTGTCTTGCCTACTGTTCCCCTCAGCAGTGTATTTCAGTCAGTCTGTTCTGTTCCCCACTCTGTCTCTGGGAAGTCCTCTCACCCCCCACACCTCTGGCCTGTACCCCAGTTCTTGTATGCATAAGAAATAAATCTTAAAAAAATAAATAAACTGTATATTTCAAAAAAAAAAAAAACACCCTGAGATAATAATATGCATGCTTAAGAGGAATAATAATAATAACAAAAACAAAAGACAGTAATAATAGATTATACTCAGTATAGCCTGGATAACTTCTGTGCATTACCTCATTTAAGCTTATACTAAGCACTATGGTTCTCAAGAGGCATAAAAATATGGTAAGAACATAAAAAATATGTGTAATTCTTCAAAAATGGAAGGTTGGAGAAAATCTAGGTTACAGTGGGTTTGGTGTTAGGTTTTTAAATATAGTACCAAAAGCGTGATCCATGAAAGAAAATAATGATGGCCTAAACTTTATCAAAGTATCAAAATTCTGCTCTGAGAAAGAATGTAAGAAAGTGAAATGACATTCCACAAAGTGGAAGAAAATATGTGTAAAACAACTATCTAATAATGGGGAAGTCATTAGAATAGCTGAAATTTTAGAAGCCGACAGTAGTTGCTGGCAAGAATATGGAGCAACCGGAATTCTCATTCATTGTTGGTGGGAATGAAAACTGGTATAGCCATTTTGGAAGACAGTTTGGCAGCAGCTTACAAAGCTAAATATAATTTAACCATATGGTCTAGCAGTCATGCTCCTAGGTATTTATCCAACTGATTTCCAAGTTTGTGTCCACACAAAAAAAACTTTATATAAATGTTTGTAGCAGTTTTATGTATACTCATCCCAAACTGAAGGCAACAAAGATACCCTTCAGTTGCTGTATGGGCTAAACATACTGTGGAACATCCATACAGTGGAATATAATTTTTCCATAGAAAGAAATGAGTGATTGAGTAAAAAGGATATGAAGAAACCTAACATGCATATTGCTAATTGAAAGAAAGCAATCTGAAAAGGCTATGTATTATATAATTCCAATTATATGACCCCTTGGAAAAAGCAAAACTCTAAGGACAGTGGAAAGTCAGTGATTGTCAGAGATTCCGGGGGAGGCAGGATTGAACAGATGAAACACAGAATATTTTTTTAAGGTAGTGAAACTACTCTGTGTAACAATATAATTGTGACTATATAATACTATTTATTTGTCAAATCTATTGAACTTTACAAAAAGAAAGACTAAGTCTTAGTATATGCGGATTCAAAAGGTCATTTCAAGGTCAGAGGAGCCCCAGATTGATATAGAAAATGATAAAAAAGAAAAACTAACCATATTAAAATATATGAGACAGACTCACTCAAAGGAGCAAGGCAACACAATGCTAACCTAAGTGATTTTGGAAATAAGTGGAGTGTAAAACTAAAGGTAAAAGAAACCTTATAAATACTTTTTGACATAGGTATATCCCACAGAAGTATGGGTTAAATGTGTATATCCATGGGTTGGATATACATACATGTATTTCTTTGCAGTAACAGTGAGCGTACCTAGCACCCAGATTTTGGTTTCAAACAGCATTATCTAATTAAAGGATCCAGGGATCCTTGAAAAAATGATCAATTGTACTCCTGAAGTAGCAAATACACAAGATGAGCCTGGAGCCCCTGATATGCCAGAACGTAAGGAAGAACTCAAGAAAAGAGCACCGACACTCCTGGAGTCAAATGAAGTTTCACAGGTATCAACCAAAAGAGCTCCAGTGAACAAAACTAGAACAACTTGAGTAATAAAAAAATAATAAAAAAATTAATAAAATAAATAGTGGGTTGAGTAATAAAATAAATAGTGGGTTGTAACCAGACATTTAAAATAAACATGGGGCCTGCCCAGTGGTGCAGCACAGCGCTGTGAAGCCGTCTTCAGCCTCTGCAGCACAGGTTCAATTCCTGCTGTCCAGGGAGATTCCCACAACTCTCGGCAGACCTCTCCTGTCTCGCCTGCTGCTCCCCTCAGCAGTGTATTTCGGTCCTTCTGTCTATTCTGCTTCCTGCTCTGTCTCTGGTGAATTATCTCACCCTCCTGAGCCTCTGGCCTGTACCCCAGTGATTGTATAAATAAATAAATCTTTTTTAAAAATAAAATAAATATGCATGAGTTCACATTGACATAAAGAAATGACTGAATACAAGGATAAATGGATAAAAATAGACAAACCCACCCATGACGAATTCCAAATTGTTTGTATAGAAGCTCTGTTCTCAAGCAGGTAGAGCATAACTCCCAACTCATTAAGTGGGTTGTGCATAGGACTTTCTTGCCAAATGAACAGTGTGGAAGAGGGATGAAAATTGGAACTTTACAGTGGAGAAATCTGAGAGTCATTATATTAGCTGGGTGATTAAGGTTAACAGGAACGGTGATGTCCTGATAATAACACATAACTTTTCTATAATGCAAGAAAAATGACACTTTGCTGTGAACTTCACTTTTAAACCCACAATCCTGGTCTAATAATGAAAAAAAGCATCAGAAAAATAGAATTGAGGGACTTTCTACAAATTATCTGACCAGTGCTCCTCAACACTGTCAATTTCTTCAAACATAAAGAAAGTCTGATACTGTCAGTCAAGAGGAACCTAAGGAAGGAGACATGTCAAGTAGATGTAATATTCTAAGACAACCTGGAATACAAAAGAACAGTGGGGGGAAAATAAGTAAATTGAATAAAGCATGGATTTTAGTTAATAATATATCAATATCAAATTGCTAATTGTTAACAAGTTCTCCATGCTAATGTAAGATATTAAAAATAGGGGAAAAGAAGTATAGAAAATGTCTTCACAATTTTAAAATGGAAGATTAGTGTGATAATTGAGATAATGCATAGCCCAAACTGTCTGCATATACTTTTACAGCTATCATTTTTATATCTATCTGGATAAATGCACTTATCTCATTTAATTTTAACAATAGTCTTTTGATTGCGTAATGTGAATTAGCTCTTATTGTCACTGTCACATTATCTTTTGAAGGATATTTATTTATTTATTATCTATTTTTTTAAATATTTATTCACACAAGCACTGGGTACAGTCAGAAGCACGGGAAGGTGAGAGAATTCACCAGAGCCAGAGTGGGGAACAGAACAGGCAGACAGACGAAATACACTGCTGAGGGGAGCAGCGGGCGAGACAGAAGAGGTCTGTCGCGCCATGTGGGACCCTCACTGGTGGCCGGGGATCGAACCTGCGCTTCAGAGGCTATGGGCAGCAGCGCCACCAGGGGAGGCCTTGAAGGATATTTAGATTGGAAGAAAATGAATAACCTTCAGGGCAATGGGTGACCTCCAAAATTATATGCTAAGTGCTATGTACTTATATGACTTCTTGGGAAGAATCCAAAGCACCTAACCATGCCTTTAGATCTTTATGGCTGAGGGATCTTTACACAGAATGTTCCCTGGAAAGCTAATCAGCACCCCACAGAATTTGGTGTTTCAATTTTCTGACATGAATATCAGGTAAAAAATTCTAGCATTCAGACCATAATTATAGAAATCCAATGAAAATTCCCAAAATTTATATTTCTATGCATTTAAATTGATGTAGATCTTAGTTTATCTTCTTAATTTGGAATGACAAACAGCCTTTTTTAAAATTTATTTTATTTTTTTTTGCAATATTTGCTTCGCCCCACCCCCTCAGGTTGAGTCCCCATAGAATTTCCTTCCCCAAGGCACCCGTGCACCATCACCTCAGTCCCCTGTGCTCCTCCCTCCCTCCCTCTGATCCCTCTCCCTCCTCCTCCCCTGCAGTATGTCTCTGGTTTATAATTGTCTGGTTTGCTTTGTTGTGTTTTGTACTATTATTATTTTTTTACACTGATGTCTTAATGTGGTTCCCCTATATTCCTGTTATAAGTGAAACCATCTGATATTTTTCTTTTTCCTTCTGACTTATTTCACTGAACACAATTCCTTCTAGCTCCATCCATCATGCTGTTAATGGCATAAGTTTATCTTTTTTGATTGCTGAATGATATTCCATTGTGTATATATACCACATCTTCTTGATCCAGTCATCTATTTTTGGGCATTTGGGTTGTTTCCAGGTTTTACCTATTGTAAAGAGTTCTGCAATAAACATAGGGGTACAGGTGTTCTTTTCAATCAATGTTTTTGTGTCCTTTAGGTAGATCCCTAGTAGTGGAATTGCCACGTCATATGGTGGCTCCATTTTGAGTAGACTGAGGAACCTCCAGACAGCTTTTCACAGTGGTTGGACTAGTTTGCACCTCCACCAGCAATGTAGGAGAGTTCCTTTTTCACCATATCCTCACCAACACTTGTTGTTGCTTGTTTTTTTTTTTTTTTTTTTTTGATATGTGCCTTTCTTACTGGTATAAGGTGATATCTCAGTGTGGTTTTGATTTGCATTTCCTTGATTATAAGGGATGTTGAACATATTTTCATATGCCTTTTGGCCATTTGCATTTCCTCTTTGGAGAAATGTCTTTTAAGTTCTTTGCCCATTTCTTTACTGGATTGTTTATTAAATACCATCCTAAAGTCTCAGTTTGTAACATGTTTCAATGTATAGGTGCACTTGGGAAGATCTAATGTGATTTATTTCTCTTTTTTTAAAGATTTATTTATTTATGCATATAAGAGCTGGGGTACAGGCCAGAGATGTAGGGGGTGAGAGGATTCACCAGAGACAGTGGGGAACAGAACAGGCAGATTTACTGAAGTACACTGTTGAGGGGAGCAGCAGGCGAGTCAGGAGAGGTCTGCTGTGCCATGTGGGTTGCTCCCTGGACACCCGGGGATCGAACTTGTGCTGAAAAGGCTACAGATTGCTTCATAGTGCAGTGCTTAACCCCTTGAGCCACCAGGGATTTCTTAATATGTAAATTAATTACAGTTTTTAAAGCAGATAATTTTATTCTTGATTATCCAGAAATCTGGTTTGTTGTGTTTAATTTCAAATTACCGTGTGTGAGTAGTGAATGAGTAGCTGTTGCCCCTTTAGGTTGGTTTTACAGATTGTCACACTCCCACTTTCTTGTATTTTTATATTTTTATATGTCATTTTTGAGCAGTTAAGTGTTCAATGTGTGAAAGATAGTAACAGCAATCTTCAACTATAGAAAACTGAAAAAACATACAGATAGAAAAGAGTTAGAACTTACTCCAGGAACTGACAAAACATAACTTATATAAAGGTTAACAAGATGAAAATGCATACATTGTGCAAAAATGAAATATGATGTAAAATATATAAAATAAAAAAAAATTACATAGCGATATATTTGTGTTTAATTTACCTGAGGAATACACTGATTTGTGAAGTGACTAGATCTTTGCCACTTATAACTCGTGTAGGGGAGCATCTGAACTTAGGTTGAACTGGATGATTACTCCTGTATTTCCATCATGTTGTGTTTCACTTTTTAACTTTCATTTTTTACTGCCCGTGACCATCACGATTATAACTTCATTTCATGTTCTCAACTTTGAATGTGAAATCATTTGAATGTCCTTGATATTGCTGAAGGATTTCTAAATAGGACTACTCAGCTCCTAAGCATTCTTTTTTTTTTTAAATTATTTTAAACCAAGATGTTCTCTAAAAGGATTTACAACTTACCATTAGAAATCCTCTTCATTGCATTTTAGCCCTTTAGGATTTTGTAGGGATTACTGAAGGGATTTCTTTTTATCACTAGGGAAATATGGCTGCAGCTATTATATCTTAAAAAAAAAAAAATCTTAGGCATAGTTTGACAGTGAGGAATGCATTTGTATTTCTTTTCAGAACAGGTTTCCTTATAAACCAAAGACATTGTTTAAAATTGTTTTAATGTGATGAGAACTATAGTAAAATGAAGCCCAGAGGAATTAAAGTCACATGTGAGTACAGTTCAGTAATATAGACATTATTGAATATCAAAATACAGTTTAGAATGTACAGTGCTTGGAAGGAGTGATGTCTTAGTACTCTGTCACTCTGCTTTTTTGCTTTGCCAACAGCAATTGTACATGAGGGAGTCTTGTAATGTCTTACTCAGCATCCCATAGTCTTCCTTCAATATTCAGGTCCACTTAACCAGCTTCCTTACTGTCAGCAAAGGTTACTCCCCACCCTACCCCCAGGCTCTCCTATTCTCACACTTGGCTGTTTGCTGTCTTCCAGGCCTTCCAGATAGCATGTATCTAATGCTTCACCTTTAAATGGCTCACATGATTTGATCAGGCTCATCCAGAATATTTTTTAAAGATTTATTTATTTATGCATACAAGATCTGGGGTACAGGCCAGAGGTGTGAGTGGTAAGAGGATTCACCAGAGACAGAATGGGGAGCAGAACAGGTGGATTGACTGAAATACACTGCTGAGGGGAACAGCGGGCAAGTCAGGAGAGGTCTGCAGCACCATGTGGGTAGTTCCCTGGCTGGGGATCGAACTCATGCTGCAGTGACTGTGGATAGTTTCATAGGTTGTGTCTTAACCCCTCGCACCACCAGGGAGGCCTGTCATCCAAAATATATATATATATTTTTTAATAAACTCAAACTCAACTGATTAGTTACCTCATCACAGGAATGCCATTCCATCACTTATCTTGCTCACACTCAAGGGAGGGGAGTCCACAGGGTGTGTAGACCAGATAGTAGAAACCTTGGGGCCCACCTTCACTTCTGCCCATCACAGGTGGGCTCCAGGTGCAGTTTGCATTGGTTATGAGCTTGGGGATTACAGTTAGTTACTGTTAAAAAAAAGAGGTGAACTTTTATATTCTGGGTAAACAGAAAACATGAGCTGCAATAACTATCAAAGCATATGAAGATTTTGCTGCTAGAATCTTTTGTGAATTTAATATATTACATCAGTTTATAAGTTATACATGACCTCAATTATGTAAGTCACAATATGATTTGCAGTAGAGCACAGATTAAACTTTGAAACAAAACATTCTTCATTAGAGAAGAATGACATTTAGCTTCTAAATTCAGTAAACTTATTAACTCAGTAAGATGAAAATTATATGATCCCTGGGATAGGTGCCCTCAAAAAGCTTATAAATTTATGACACACATAGATATATAAATACTACCAGCAGTGCAAGGCTGAAAAGTCAGTGCTAAAGTGAGATTATATGGATCTGAATGGGCATTTGTGCTGAGTCTGGGAGCAGAGCTGGGTAACAAATTTAGTACTCACTACAATTGAATGCACAGAGAGGATGTATTTTTTTTTTATTTCATCTCTAACTAATATGGCCTTCTTCCCAATCTTACCCACTCATCAATGATCAGAGAGAAATAATTATGGGTGATTGTTGAATCAATTATAAGTCTATAATTGTATTCAAACAGACCAATAATGGGAACTCAATCTTTTCATCAAAAATTGTTGAGGACAAGTGCTTAGCCTCTCAGATTTGTACTACCACCTCTGAATTATTCTCCACGACGGTGTCTGTGATTGTGGGTGAAAGGGTATGGCTCTCTTCATCGCTTTATGGACAAGATGGGTTGCAGTCCTTGGGTCATGGTGTTTTCTGTATCTTCTGTCTACTGAGCATTGACCCTTGGTCATCTGTTTCTTAGTTTTGCTGCTGGCTCTGTTGGTGGCTGATTGTGGGATTCTTAGCTAGATCTCCTTAGCTTCACTTTAGCTCCTGACTGGTTCAGCCCTGTGTTATCTCCACTGGAAGCAGGGATACCCCTGCAAATAGGTCTTCATTGAGGGTCAGTGGTTTGTGCCTAGTGACAAAGATGTATTTCTCCTGTTAGAGCACCCCTGTGGGAAGCCCCCCTCATATCCTCAGCTTCCAGTTCTGTTGCTAGCACACGAGTCAAATGTAACTTAGGAATGTCAAGCCTTGGGACTTTCCTCTACCTGCTCTTATGCCATGCTCTATCTTCACGGGGGTGAGCAAAGGCTCAAAGGGCCTATTATTCCAGTACCGAATGCCCTTTTTCATCTGTAGTTTTACTCTTGGTCATCTAGTCAACTCCTCTGAGAGTATAGAAAATTGAGACACAAGTTTTTTCTCATTCCCTTTCTTTTTCTCCTTTCCATTATTTCTTAGGTCCTAAAAACAAACAAACAAAAACCCAAAAAACAAAGGGTGGATTCGTCCCTACTCTTTTTGTCTGAATCTTGTATAAAACCATATAAAACCATAACACAACGTGACTTCATTTCTTCTTCATATGTTTAATTAAAAAAAGGAAATATTTTTTCAAGAAAACATTCTGGCTTGTAAGGTAATTGTTTTGCAACAGCATAGATTCATTTTAAAGTCAGAAAAAAAGATTCATTTTAAAGTCAGAAAAAAAGTTATCTTTTGCCCTGCATTGCTTCTGTTCCTACACTCAAACCAGCCTTTCTCTCCTCCCTCCAAACAGATGGATACACTGGTTAATACAAGGTAGAAATGTAAAAGAGTTGAGGTGAAAAGGGGAAAGGCATATCAATGCTTTTGAAAATCAATTCAAAAGTCAAATAGTATTTCAAGCAGCAAAGTATCTAAATAGAATAGAAGGAACAAATAAACACGGGAGATTCTCAATAGATATGATACACAATATATGCTCTTTTAATCCCTTCAGATGCATCACTAAAAGTCATAATATTTGCAGCACATAGAGAACCCAATATTATTACTCATTTGTGTGGTAGAATAAACACTTATTGTGTATGTGCTGAACATAGAAATATAATAGGGACTGACACCAGGAAGGTGCTTTTAGACCAATCTTGGAAAGCTTATTCATTCCCTCAAGTTGCATGGTATTGGTTCTATACAAGCCAAAATCCTCTGTTTCATTTTATTTTCGTGTTTTTATTGAGGGTCAGAGGTATGCACACTTATTCAAGTTTGTGGTTCTGATTTACAAGTTAAAAGTTAACACATGAAATGCCATGCACTTTTGGAACTGTTGCCAATTTAAGGAATAACGTATAACATAGTTGATCTAGCCCTCAATGATACTTTATCTGGTATCATTGAGGAAGAGGCCTGCCTTTATATAATTTTTTTATCAAGATAAATTTCATGCTAGATAGAAAAGCACCAGGATTTCCCACTCCTTGTTCTGCTATGTTTTTATTTGCAGAGTTTCAAGTCAGTTAGAGTTCAACTCTTACCTCATGTTCCCTTTTCTGACAGTTTCTGAGTTTTATAAAGAGTAGGGCCATTTTCCTCTCTATTCCATGCCATGCTACCCTCACAGTTCCTAGCCTAGGTTGTTTTTTCCCCCTAGCTAGAGGGTGCTCAATATCTGTTTGATCAATAAATTTCATTGAATTGACTTTCTGGAGTTTATTTGTACAGGATCTTTGTTCTGTCTCAATGTGGCAGAGTAAACACTCACTCCAAAGGAAGGATCATTGCTCTAAATCCAAGCTTAAAAAGCCTTTCTTTTTTTGAGGAGTGGAGAACATTGTCTTTATTTTTTTTTTTTTTAAGATTTATTTATTTATTTATACAAGCACTGGGTACAGTCAGAAGCACGGGAGGGTGAGAGAATTCACCAGAGCCAGAGCGGGGAGCAGAGCAGGCAGAAGGACCGAAGTACACTGCTGAGGGGAGGAGCGGGCGGCAGGAGAGGTCTGCGCACCATTTGGGACCCTCCTCCATGGCCGGGGAGCAGCCGGGGATCGAACCGGCGCTGCAGAGGCTACAGGCAGCTTCGCAACCCAGCGCTCAACCGCTGCGCCACCAGGGAGGCCCGGAGAACATTGTCTTTAAAATATGAATCACATTTTATGGAACATCTTAATTATGACTTTTTTTCCCATCCTCTGAGGCTTGATTTCCCTTTTGGAAGAAATCAAGTCATTCAGACCCAAGTTTATTAACTAAGGGATGTGATCAGTATAGGTTGTTCTCTTGCCTATTGAAATACTCAGTGTGATTTCTTTGTGGGTCTATTAAATGATCTTTTTATGCACTTATGAAGACTTAACAGTGTTATAATTTACCAATCCTCTCTATATTTCCACATAAACTTAAAAGGAGATCTCTACTCCTACTCAAAGTACTTTTCAATACATGTCCCAGATGCTATGCTAAATAGTTTATACATTATTTATTAATATTATCCAATACCTACAAGGTTACTGAGTCATAGAAATAAACTAAAAACTGTATCTAATTTTGTTCAATGAGTATGTGTGTGTATACATCTACATATAAGCTTCTGCACATTTCTTGTTATCACTGTGCCCTTGTAATAAAAACCTAAGCCTTCACAGAATTTAACCTACCAAGAAAAGGACTACATACAATTGTTGAGAGATCTTCCAAGCTTCTGAAGTGATGTCCCAAACATTTAGCCATCCAAGTTGTTTTTCCTCTAGTCCATTGACAGGATGAAGTTTACACAAATGGCAATGTCTTATCAATAATGGTTATTAGATTGGGACTATGATGGATACTCATCAGGACAAATGTAATTCATAAAACACTTGAAGTTGTTAGCATTCTTGGACTGAACTCTGTGACTAATCAAAGCATTCTAGGTTTCACCCTACTTTGTAATAACTTCAACATTTAAAATTGAAGACACAGGGCCTCCCAGGTAGCACAGTGGGTTGAACAAAGCGTTGTGAATCTGTCTGCAGCCTCTGCAGCACGGGTTCGATTACTGGCTGGCCAGGGAGATACTCACATGGCACGCACACCACTTCTGTCTCACTGCTGCTCCCCTCAGCAGTGTCTTTGGTCTGGTTGCCTGTTCTGCTCCCCTCTCTGTCTCTGATGAATTCTCTTACCCTCCCGCGCCTCTGGCCTGTACCACAATTCCTGTAAAAATAAATAAATATTTAAAAAAAAATGCTAACTTAAAAAAATAAAATTGAAGACACAGCTATAGGGCCATATTTATGTGAGTTCTTCAATACCAGATACATTAATTTGATTAAACCTTAATTCACTGTTTTCTGTTGCCCAGAATACAGTTAATGAGAATAAAATTTATTGAGCACAAATTTTATAACCGTAAACCACAAGAGCTGCAGTATTACAGGGTATTTTTAGTGCTTCCTCCTTGACCACTGTTTTTTGGTAAGCTGTCCACATTCAGTATAAAAGATATAATATTACAGAAAAGTTTAAATGCATGTACAAATTTCCTTCAGTAAATAAAAGGTAGATGCAGGAAAATTTAGAACTTGTTTGTATGAAGTAATTAATACCAAACTGGCACTGATGACTCCTGGAAGCGGATCCTTCCCTCCCAGTATTCTGATCTCTGACTTATTTAGCTCAACTGCATATGCAAGAGATTATGCTGATTTACTTACTCTTTAGGGACCAGACTCTGATAGAGGAAATCACAAAAATTAAATACATTTTAATCCTTTTGTTTTTAGGTTTGTGAAATTCTGAACTAAAAGGCTGGTGATTTAATTTTAGTTTATGTTGCAAACTGTTTGACATTCCAGGCATCCAGGAATTGGAGGAATAGTAATTTTGGGTTGTGTGCTTATTTCTTGGAAATGTGACCCATGTATTTTCATATGCAAGTCAACACAGATGCAGAAAGACTGGTCACCAGCCCTGCCCTCCAGGTTAGGGTTCACAGGCTCTCATTTCCCACAAATCCTTTCATTCCTCTAGACCTCAATTTTCCCATTTTTTGAAATGAGGCACTTAGCCTGAATGATATCTGAACTAATATTAATGGTCAATAATAGAAAAAGACTTGTAGACTTGTAGTGAGGGTGATGATGGAAGACAGAGTCATTTATACTCCTTGATATTTCTCATTTTAGAGGACTTTGGTATTTTGTCATTTGGGTGGCAGTTTACTAGGTTTAAACCAATGTCATATCATTTGTGAAAAGGGACATGAGTGGGATATTTTCAACAACCTATAATGTCTAATTAGGACTCTGCCCATGTAGACTTAGCAGCTAATACAATGTCATTGATTTAAAGTAAATTTACCACACCAAAGGTATCCATTGAGAGCAACAGTTAAAATAGATGACCTTATCATCCCTGCCTATTGTGGCAATATGGTGCCACAGAAGGAGGGCCAGCTGGTGACCTTGGAAAGGTCACATATGCTCTAAACATGCCCACCTTCTCTGCCTCAGTATATGGCTACTGATAGTTATGGAAAATAGTAAGTACTTACTATTCGCCAAACTCTGAATCAGGCACCCAGCACACAGGGTAGATAGCAAAGTGACAAGAGAAGAAAGCATGGATTTAGTCTCTGCATTCAAGTCCTGCCTCTACTACTTCCTATATGACCTCAGGCAATGTATTTCCATTCTCTAACTCTCACTTTCCACATCCTAAATTCTTCCATGTTTTTATTCTTTCTTGGCTGCTTGTAGAATCTTGAGCAAGACTTGGCCAACCAGTCTCTGAAATAATAATAATACCTGCATCTCAGGTTTGCTGTGAACATCCTTATGAAAATGTTTTGAAAACTGTCTGGCTATATGGAAAGATATATGGAAGATATTTATATGTTCCATATAAATTTGTCTCATCTAGTTGAGACTGACTGGAAACATCATTTTACAGAACAGAGTACTTATATCAAAATGCCCATTTGACAGAAAATCATTATGAGAATTGAAATTCAGGTCCCATTTTCAGAGTTCAGTTTACTTATGTTCAAAGAAAGACTCACTGGTTGATGGGAAGATGTGATTTTTCTTTCTCAAGTGGCTCACCTTTCTTCACTGTCCCTTAGAGCTTCTTGATCAGACAATTAAAATCCAGGGGTCAGGTCATAGCTCAGTATGAAATGATTTTGTGCCACATGCAAATACTTTTCCCTTAATGGCAGCCCAGTGTGCTCAGAAGTGCTTGACATACTTCCGTGCCATTAACAAGGGAGATGAACCTCCATACTATCACAACCACAGGATTTTTATGCTTTCTATTTCATGTTCAAATGAATAATTCTCATGTCTCTTAGGGAACTTTATATGGATACATAGACTATCATTTCAAAATGTTTATTTGCCCTCCTGCCGCCCCACCATGTACTCACATCTCTGTCATGTTTTTCTATGATACACAGGGGTTAACAAAAATTTGAGACATATTGTCCTTAACCTCAAGAAACTTGCTAAACAGGAAGAGAAGTACTAATCATTTATTTCTTCTTTGCTCTACTCCTCTTCGTATTGCTTCCATTGTATAGCACCATGTACCAGATACTTCCATGTATTGTTGTATCATTTAAGACTCTCAACTATACTAAGTTGTAGGCAAAACATCTTTCTTCTAAAATCTGAAATTCTGAAGCTCAAAAGTGATTTGGCTCAAATCACAAAACTGATTCTCAAAAACCATTTTCCAGCTCAACCCTCTTCTGATGTCAGTGCTTCCTCACTCTGACACACCTGCCACACAGTCTTGGGAAAACAATCCCTGGAAAAAGCAGCTATTGCTAATGAGTGCCACCAGAGATGGACTAGACATCAGGAGGAACAATCCCAAGCTTTCCTGGTATTTAGTGACACATAAAAGAAGCTGATTTGACCTCAATTTAGAGAAATGTTATTATGATGGAGGAGTTGGGTGCACACATGGAACAATGAACTGCCACCAAAATAGAATCAGGTGGTTATTGTTACTGAAGCAGCTTAGTCTTTAAATATTTCAAGATGGTTTTTCTGTTGAATCAGAGGAAAATATTTCCAGATAGTGTAAATTATATGCAAATATTCATCTAGAATATACATATATATATATATATATATGTATGTGTGTGTATGAACATATGTATTTTTAAATGTAGATTAGTTTGTATCCCAGGCAATCTTTGTTTAAGTTTATATCTTTTAGGGTCTTATTTTACATCTATTCATTTCCTTTCCTTTTAAAAACTAATGAAATTGTAGTTTGAATTGTGTTAAGAACATTTTATGAAAAATGAGGAGAGGGTGTAAAAGAACATAATTTTGGAGGCAGGAATTTAGTGAGGGCCTTTGCAGTCTTGCCAACTTAGAAACAGCTTATCACCAGGTAAACTTGGTGGATGAGTACTTCTGACTCAAAATACCACCTCCCACATAGGAAGTCTCCATATGGAAATATTGGGGGGAAATTAAGCGAAAGATTAAATGGAAAATGTAAAAATAATGTTGATCACTTCTGTATTATAGAAGAGAGTGTTTGGTATTTTTCTCCAACTTTGGTCAGAGATATTAACTTTCTCTCCACAGATCTGGCTTAAGTCCTTGGTGAATTCCCAAGCAGGGTGTGAATTTATCACTCAATATTGGGAGCATCTGGGGTTTTTAGTTTTATTAAAATTATTCTTTTTTTTTTCCATCACAGATGCTCCATGGAGCAAGGTCTGTACATTATAAGTGAAAAGTGATTCCCCAGAAGAAAATCTTTTATCACTGGCTGTAACTTAGAGTTGAGCATGTACTTTATTTTAGAGCCTGCATGGTAGAGAAAACAGAAAAGAGTTGAAATTGAAGACAGGTTGACAATATATGAGCATCCAACTTGCAGCTGAGTCTCTGGATAGAAAGAGAGAACATAGCCTATTTCAGCAGGTATACATGAGGTTTGCTTACAAAGGTGTGATGATAATCGGTTATTGTGGAGATCAATGAGATACTATATGTAAAGCATCATCACATCACCTGATGTGTTGTAAGGTTCGATAAATACTGCTAGTTGTATAACAAGACTGCCAGATAAGCCATATTCCAAGTCCTTCTATAGAAAATACAGACTTACTGTACAGTTTATGTTCTAAATAACAGCACCATATGGCTCTGTATGTTGACTTGTTTCATGTGTTATGACTCAGCTGGCTAGTCATTCATTTTGTTCACCTGCCCATTTCTCCTATTCAGCTGTGACTGTCTTAGGAGCCCCATTAATTCCCGTTAACTGTGTAGTCTGGTGCCTAGCCCAGAGTGCAGCATTTACTCATCTTCGATCTACACGAGTTGAATTGACTTGGGAGTGGTTAACAGTTTGTTTCTCAGCAAAACGTGCTTTAGGCTATACACCAAGACTGGAATGAAACCAGATGATCTAATGTTGAATAGCAAAGAACCAGAACTGGATGGCCTCCTTCTTTCCCCTACATTGAATCATATTCAAAGATCTTAGGGGAAGTGAAGATAAAAGAAAGGAAGAGCACTTTGGGGGTGAAGGCAATAGGCTGGACTCTGAAGTGTGTATTTTGCCCAAGACAATTCCTACTCACCTCTGTCCCCACAGCCTCCCACTCCCTGTGTCCTCCAAAACCAGCATCTGGTTTGCTTTTGTAAAGTAAGTGGTTGGATAGTCATAAAGCTCAAGAAATCTTGGATACTAACTTTAGAGTTTGGAGCCAAACAGGCACTAGCGCCTTAGCAACATTTTGTGTTGGAGTAGATTTGGAAGTCACACTGAAGTTTTCCTCACTGGCAGTCAAGCAGATAACTAAGATTTTACATGGTGCTTTCATAAATTTTTCAGTGTTCAAAAACAACAGTGTTAACTCTGTGAAATAAACATATATAAGAAACTATTACATGTTAACTGAAAAAAAATACATAAATCTTTGCTAGGATATTTTATTCTAAGACACAAAAATACCTTATGCCCTACTATAAAAAATATCATCTCTTTCTATACACAAAAATTAATTCATAATGTATTAAAGATTTCAACATAAGAACTGAAACCATAAAGTATTTGAAAAAATATAGGGGACACACTACAGGGCATCTACCACAATGATGTATTTGGGGATATATCCACAACAGCAAAGAGAACAAGAACAAAAATTAAAAAGTGGGATTATCAAACCTAAAAGCTTTTATTCCTAAGAAAAACTATCATAAAAACAAAAACACAACCTACAGGATGGGAAAAAATATTTGCACATCACACATGTGATAAGGGGATAACCTTCAAAATTTACGGCCTTTACGCAATCCAACAACAAAGAAAAAAATGACCCAAATTAAAAAAAAAATGGGTTAAGGACTTCAATAGACACTTCTCTATAGAAGACAGTCAGATGGCCTACAGACATATGAAAAAATGTCCAATATCATTGATTGTAAAAGTAAATGCACATTAAAAATAGCATCTCTTAAATGTTCTTAGTGGTTTGTGATAGAGGCTGGGTATATGGCCCTAGCAAGCAAAGTAGCAGCATAAAACACCAGTTTTAAAATGCTTTCTTTTTTTATTGCTAGTAACACCAAATACTTTTCTAATGTAGATGATGTAGAAAGAGCTTGGAACGACTGCATGGTCAAACTGATTGTGACACAGTATAGTTTTTTCCACACATTTTTGCATAGTCTTTGGTGGGTGAGGGAGGTGTAGATTCATGTAATTGTGTCATTGCCATGCATGAGCAGTCCCCAATGCTCATTCATTAGAACAGAGAATAGTTGATTCCTTCAACTCAGATCTGTTTCAGATTCCAATTTACTCAATTACATGTGCATTTTAAACCACTTGAGCCCTAACTTCTTCATTATAATATATATATATATAAATATAATGCCTGCCTTAAAAAGCTATTTATGACAACTAAATGAGATAATGTTTGTACAGTCCTAAGACAGCCCAAGAAATATGTCTGTGACTACTGAAAAACTGTTTAAGTATCATTCGTGCACTGTATACTGAGTGCTGTCTCTACCCATAAGATCCTTACTATGGTGTATTTTTATGAAAGACTATAAGGGTTTGATATTTACATTTTGTTTATTTTAAAATATGCATCCAGGAGTTGGCAAGAGGGCAGCAAAACAAAGAGACCAGGCTCGCCTCCTCCTCTAAATTATAGCAGAACAAAGTGAACAACCTCTGAAAGATAAAATGACAACAACTGCATACAACGGGAGTGACAGTGAAGTAGAAAGGGGTAGGGAAAACTGATTAAACTGGGTTTGCAGTAATATCAGGGCACTGTAACTCATGAAAGTGAGGAGATACTGCTATGCTGAGTCCCTCTGATAGTAACTCAGGGGCACATGTCCACATCAGAATCATCACAGACATGGCACTGCCCTGGGGATGGGCATGCACAGATTTGGTGCCAGGACATTGGGTGCACTACCAGAGAATTATAAGAGCAGGGGTGTAGTGATGATTGCTAGCTTAAGCCTAAGGCTCCCAATCTAGAACAGTTGAACCCCAAACCTGTAGGGAGCGCCAGTTGGATCACCTGGTCACCTCAGAGAAGAGGTTACTATTTGCAGTCTGAGCCCCAGGCTGTGATATTCAAAACATCTGTTTTAACCTCTCTGCCCAGGACAAAACTGGAACAATGAATGCACTCACTAACCAGAGCTTCACCCCCTGGATCTTAATAACAAGAGCAAATGTCCCAGGGGAAGGCAACAATAAAATATATGGGAGAAAACATTGGTGATACATTTCAAGGACATTCAACCCCTGTGGAAAAGGAAATAAAAGCAAAAATAAACAGTTGGGATTATCTCATATTGAAAGCTTTTAGACAGTGAAAAAAAATATAAGTAGACTAAAATTACAGTCCATTGAATGGCAGAAAAGTTTTATACATTACATAGGGCAAGGGGTTATAGTGTATATGTGTGTGTATCTATATATATCTATAAGGAATACAATTTAACAATATAGAACAAACAAGCAGTTAATAAATGGGCAGCCTATCTGAATAGGTCCCCAAAGAGGATATCCCGAAGGCCAAAATACATAAAAAAAAGATCATCATCACTTTTAATTTTGATGAAAGTCAAAATTATGATGAAATATTGCACGCCATGAGAATGGCACATATTAAAAATTGTATACAATTTAACAATATAGAACAAACAACCAGTTAATAAATGGGTAGCTATCTGAATAGTTCCCCAAAAAGGATATTCCAAAGGCCAAAATACATGGGAAAATGATCATTATCACTTTTAGTAAGGGAGATGCAGGTCAAAATTACAATGAAATATTGCACACTCCATGAGAATGGCACATATTAAAAAGACCCCCAAGGATAAATACTGGAATGGAGGGAGAGAAAGAATAACTATATTAACACTATTGGTGGAAATGTAAACTGCTGCATACGTTCTGGAAAGTGATCTGAATTTACTTTTAAATCTACAAGTAGAAATACCATACGACCCAGCTTATTCCGCTCTGACATCTAGCCAAGATCATAAAATCAGCAACTTAAACAATTATGTGCTATACAGTGTTTATTGCTGCCTTTTTTATAATAGCTAGCATAAAGAAACAATCTAAGTATCCACTGATAGAGGACTGGGTCAAGAAGACAAGCTATATCCACACAATGGAAACTATTTGAATATAGGCAAAGAGTAAATGTTGCCATTCACAGCAGGATGGAAAGCAATTTTTTTCTGAGATGAAGAGGGAAGGGAGAGTTAGATAGGATCGAAGGGCTATAATGTATGGTAGTGGAAAGAAAAGAAAATAGATACTAAAGTGGGATAGATATAATCTAAAACATATTTTGTGATCTATATAATCTAAAACATATTAAGAAAAGAGAAACTGTCATAGTATAGAAAAGTATCCAGATAATGTAGGTTTTCAGAACATATACTTTAAAATGTATGGAATTAGGACACTTCTGAAAGAAAGGAATGGTCAAATGCACACACGTATGCGCGTGTGCGAGCGCACACACACAGCCACACACACTGTTTATCATTATCATAAGAGAAGATGATGATAGCTTGAGTCTAAGGCTTAGAAAATGTATGATAGAGAGTAACTCCTAAGAAGAATTACCTAATCAGACAAAAAGAAAATGTGTTTATGTATTTACACAGAAGTAAACAAAGTGAAAGGTCTCACCCTTTCCACCAAACCCAGAGACACCAATTTTTGTACATATATATTTTATCTGACAGTTCTTTATTAAAAATTCAAATATCCAGAAAAGTAGAAATTTTAACAATGAACACCAATTAAAAACACATAACTTGCACAGTTAACATTTTATTTTACTTGTTTTATCATAAATCAGTCACCCCTCAAATCACCTTAATTTTGATAACAGCTTTATTTAGAGATAATTTATGTCATAAAATTTACTTTTAATATGTATAATTTAAGATTTTTACAGTTTGTGTAACCATCACCAAATTGTGTAACCATACTCCAAATGTTAGAGCATTTTCATCATCCCAAAACGTTTCCTCATGTCCAATTACATTAACTTTCTATTCTCACTCTCAGTCCAATCAGTTGCTAATCTACTTTCTGTCTCTATAGATTTGAAAGACCATATATTTTAACCAATATAAAAAGAATTCATCCTATGCTCCTGGACTGTGACTCCAAAACTGCAAAAATCTTAAAGAAACTGTCCCAAACCAGAATAGATTTTTCTAATGATTTTTCATGAAAGAAAGGTTATATACAGGGAAAATTCTCCCTGTATTGTCTTAATGCTCACTCTTATTCCTTATGTCTAGAGCACCAAATCATTCTCATTTTACCAATGAGAAAATAACAAGACTAGAAAGGGCAGAAGGAAAGCCTGAAATTGGCCAGAAAACCATGGAGGTGGTGGATTCAGGTCAGGCGACTCCTGCTGTTAATTATTTCACTCACTGCTTCAAGGTTGGCTTTGTTGCTTATCACTGTACTTCCAAGGAAAGTTGCTGGTTGGGGGGATATATACAATATTATCCAGCAGCTGATATGTCTGTGGGTTATTGGCTGGAGTGATGATTGCTTGAACAGATTCCTCACTATGGCATTTGAGAATGAAATCATAGAACAGCAGTAGCAGGTGTTTGGAAACTGCATTTGGAATTGGCCTCCTACAGAAAGGGGCTAGATGCAGACTTTATGGGTGATAAGGAAAGTCAAAGGTGTTCTCAGTGTGATGTCTCTTCTCTGGCAGGTTTCCAAGTAAAGAGTCTTAAGTTTCTTTCACAATGAAATCCCCTAAAGATATGTGGGGGGAGGAGAAGCAGTAGGAAGAATGACACCTCATATGTTGAATATCTTCTTTTGTGTCAGTGCTAACCCAAACAAGTGCATTTAGGATTCATCAACTCTGGGTGTGTTTAAGATAATAAAGCACCAGATTTTCCAACATGCTGTGCAGCCACAGTTTCCATTTTTCTATTTCTAGAAAGATTGGCTCCTAAAAAAGTGACATTGTTCTGGGTTCCTAGTTCATGACTTTCACCTGGCCCACCAAGCTCTGTTTGGCACCCCATGATAGGCATGTCTTTCTCCAGATTTTTCACTAACATTAACTTCTCCTGCACTTTAATTTCAAACTTAGGAAGCTAAAAAACAAAACAAAAAATCAGCAAAATTGGTTTTGGAGTAAATACTCTAAGATTAGTTCTGACTATTCAGTCTCTGAAAACCACTTGGTTAAAGGCAAGATGGCAGAACAGATCAGTTTTAATTCAAGCAATATAGCTTGGATGTCTATTTAATGCAACGTGCTTTGAATTTCTAGCATAGTGTCCATGCTCAGTAAACACTCTTGAATGAACGAATGTGGAGCACAGCTAAACACTCTATTATGGTGAATAAACGTTTGAGTCATTTGTAACTCCCTGCTCTTCCTCTTGTGTTCCCTGGGTTTTGGAAGACCTTGTCTTGGAGGTCCATATATACCTTCATCTCAGTTCAAGGTAAAGAAGCTGGTGTATTGCCTCTGTAAGGATCATAGGTATTTCACTGGCTCAACTACAAAGACTGAATTCAGCTAATTCAGGAGAAATCTTATTCAAATGAATATAAGTGGATTTAAAAAAAATATTTTATATATATTTTTTCATCATTTTCCATTTTTAAACAATGTATGTACTTTCATCTTGGTTATATTCCTCATACAATTCCCACCCCCTTATTTTGACCCTAGACCCTCCTCCCCTCCACCCCCTCATAGTATGTATGTCTCTGGTTTATAGTTGCTTGTTGATTTTGATTTTTACTTTATTACAGTCTTTTTCCCGGTCCCTTATTTAGGTCTTCTAAATTCCTGCTATAAGTGAGACCATCCGGTATTTTTCCTTTTCTTTCTGGCTTATTTCACTGAGCATGATCCCTTCCAGCTCCATCCATGTTGCTGCAAATGGCATGAGTTTATCTTTTTTGATTGCTGAGTAATATTCCATTGTGTATATGCACCACATCTTCTTTATCCAGTCATGTATTGTTGGGCATTTGGGTTGTTTCCATAGCTTAGCTATTGTAAATAGTGCTGCTATAAACATAGGGGTGCAGGTGATTATTTTTAATTAAACCCTTCTCTCTCCCATATTTCACCATCTTAGAGGTAGAAAACATTTTAGAGATTATGCCTTTATGAACAAGGATGCTTCAGGAGCTTTGCTTTGAGTCTATTATGTTGATAACATATAAGGGTACATTGATAGCAACTCTAACACCTACCAATGATTAAATCCTAGCCATGCTAGGGCCTCCCTGGTGGCGCAGCGGTTGAGCACTGGGCTGTGAAGCTGCCCTCAGCCTCTGTAGCACCGGTTTGATCCCTCACCGAGGGCGAGGGTCCCACATGGTACACAGACCTCTCCTGCCGTGCCTGCTGCTCCCCTCAGCAGTGTACTTTGTCAGTCTGCCTTTTCTGCTCCCCGCTCTGGCTCTGGTGGATTCTCTCACCCTCCCGCACTTCTGACTGTACCCAGTGCTTGTATAAATAAATAAATAAATCTTAAAAAAAAAAAATCCTAGCCATGTTATTTAATTTTTTGGAGCACCAACTATCTCTCATCTATAAATTACATATAATGATTCTAAGCTTAGTACTTAGTTAAAATTTATAGCAGTTGCTGAAAATGGCGAGCTTCTATTTGTTTGTTTGTTTGTTTGTTTGTTTCTGTGTTGAATGAGGATTTCCATATTCCCCAGAGTCTCGCAGTTCTTATGATCTTGTTGTTGCTGAGCCTACCTGTGCCCCATACGTCAAGTGTGCCTGGACATGAGATCTCCCTGTGACCCATAGTAGTCATGTGAGAATCAGACATCAGAACTGGGATCTTGGTATAAATGTTAATAAAGAGAAACTGTCTTTTCAGATGGACTTAATGCTGGGAAGCTGTAAAACTGGAGACTGTAAGAGCTATGACAGATACTGAAACTTATTGAGAGTAGAAATATAGCAGAGAAAATAGAGCCAAAGTGTGGCAAGGAAAATGGTGGAGTCCTTATCACATGGGTTGATGATAGCCAGCTCTCAAACTAGAAACTTTCTAGGCCTTTTCTAGTACAAATGCTATAAATTTCCCTAATTTGCTGAAGATGGTTTGAGTTGGGTGTGGCCTCTGCAACTGGGAATCTTAATATACTTCTAGAATTATTAATAGTACAACTACTACCACATCACCTTCCTCTGTCACCCTGCCCTGTGGCACATGTTTGGTCCTTGATAAAGGCTGAACACCTGAAATCTCAGCATTCCATGGAGTAGAACTGAGGGAAAGGATCTTTATAAAGCAGGAATTCTAGAGCCTCTCAATTATTCACACCTTGAATTTCTCAGGGCATGTGGATAATATTCTAAATTTTTTGTTAAATTAAAAAATAGAAAATTGCTTTGGTTGTAGGAAGATATTAATAATTGATACTTTAAAAATAGATTTCACAAACCAGTTTATTCAAAATGTAATTATTTATTGCTAGCATTACCAAAATTAAGATATAGCATTCTCTTATAGACCAAAATACTGGGCTGAGACCAGTGAAATTCATGCCCTTTCATTATTTGATAATGTACTCTGTGACATTGTGACAGATTTATACTAACAATAATATGTGAGGAAAGCATGTATTAAAGGCCCCAACCTGCTGGGGAGACTGATATTAGCCAAGTACATGATGGAAGAAAATGATAGGGTGGAGTTGTTGACACCATCTCTATTACACTAAATATTTCAATGGCAGCCTTTCTTATTCAGAATGAGTTAATATTATTCATGGAACAATGTACATCTTAAAGTGGGCTTTAATTATCTTTGGAACTAAGTGTCTATTAGACTGTTCTTGTCTGGTCACATAAAGTGACTTTGTGGGAGAATAGCAGTGAAAGTACTTTAGTAGGCTCTGTTGGTAAAAGTTACACCATCTCATGATGTCATGATCATGGAATCCTTGTGGATATTACTGGCAGCATATCATTAGGAACTTATAAAAGCACATGCTGGAATTAATGTGGCCTCAACAGGAATATCAGAGATGAATTAGCTGCTCTAATCAAAATTTGATTGTATTCACTCAACATTAAAACTTTGAATAATATCTCAAGCATATGATAGCATTGTAAGACCTGATTACATAACATAGACTATTGACCCTCGAGTAGATTATAGATCTCAAGTTAATTTGCTGTAAATGATAACCGTACATCAGATTTAAATGGATAAGTAGGATATATGAATGAATGCACTTGAATGTGACCCATGACAATCTGAGGAATGACACATCTTAGAGGCAGATTATATTCTAATTACATTTGATTAGGATCAATATTTTTAACTAATTTTTTGCTTTAAAATTTTCTTTGTTGGTTTTTGTTCATTTATAAATATATTCCTTATTCATTGTACAAAAGTGTCAGTGTATATACAAAGATTTTGAATTAATTGGCGTTCAAAAGAGAAAACACACAGTAATTAGAACAGGAAGTTTAACACAAAAGATTTATGAACTGTAGTAGGAGATTGGAATATCAAACCATTGGCAACAAAAATTAAAAAGAACCCAAAACAGTACAGGCACAGATTATATAAAGAGCAGCTAGTACCCTCTTGGCTGAGATCTAAAACCTTCTTCCTCCAGACCTTTTTGGGTTTTCATGAACCTTGTTTATTTTAATGGCTATTTCTCTCTGTTGTTTATATACACATTATAAAGTTGAGGACATTCTCCAAAAAGGAATTGACAATGTGAAGCCAATGTAATGTTAGGAAGCAAGAATCAACTACCAACTAATGTGTTTCCTTTAGGTGAAATGTCCAGGAATGAAGCATTAATTTTGTATGCTTAATATTATATGATCCATTCATTCAGCTTATTTTTGAAAATTTTATTTTTCTGATCATGACAACTTGGTAGGAGTTTAAATGAGACTGTTTAATCAAATGCAAAAAGTGACTAAATACCAAAGGGAAAGGTAGAAATGTTTTGTTAATATTTTCCTTTGCCAATTTGGTACTTGATGGTTAAATGCTTTATAACATCTTAAGAGAAAGATGGGCATTTTAGATAACTATAATATTACACACATTTTTTGGTCTCTCTTCTTTCCATGTCCTCAATCAATACACACTTATTTCATAAGAGAAAATTTACACTGATGGGAAATGTGACCTTATTAATAAGTATTTAAATCCTTAGTTTACTGTTAGTTTACCTGGGTAGATATTTAAGTTTGAAATATGAAAGTTAACTGTATGGAGTTCTTCTGAAGTGAAAACTTTAAGCATATCTCTTGTTTTTCTTACACATGCATTTATTTAGGCTAAATTTCAAGAGATTTTTCCCAGGTGAAAATATTTTAGCTAAATATTGCCTTTTGCATGTTATATTTTTGCTGAAGAGTGGTTTTGTAAGACCCAGACTTGAATCAAGTTAGAATTTAGAATTGCTTATATTTGGACCAAAATCAATTTGTATAACTATCTCAATCAAATAGGTACTAAGGAATCTTCTTAGTTTTTCTTCTGTCCCTTTTATCCCACTTTCCATTTGTCAAGAATTTAGTATTAAAATGTTATAAAGAAAAAAATAAAGACCAAGAACTAATACAGAGCTGACTTAAGTTGATTTTAGAAAGTTTATGAATAAGTTACTGGGTCTTAGGAGTCCTGAATCTAAATAAACTTAGTTTTTGTTTTTTGACAATTAATGTGCTTGAGTTCTAGTTCTGTTAGTTCTGACTATCCAATTTATGGTAAAAAAAAAAAAAAAGATTCCATTCTTTCTTCCCTAATGTTTGGTAAGAAGTTATTTATTTATTTATTTATTTTTTAAGTTTTCTCCATAATTGACCCAGGAGATGCACCTGAAATTCTTGATGAATTGTGCCCCTCTGAACTCTCCCTAGCTCCAAATAAAAACAATAACTGAGGTGATAATACCACTAGCATTTGAAGATGTGTTCATGCCTCTTAAGTAGTGTTCTAGTCACACATAGAAGAGTTCAGGTAGTGTTTAGTGCTACTTTTTAATCACCCCAAGACTTAGTTGTCCCCAAACTAGCAGATTTAGTCAGGAGGAAGGAAGCAGCCCAACTCCTGCCTTTGTGCCATTTAGAGCAAATAGTGAACTGATAAACTGAATCCCTCAGTTAGAACCATTTGCAGCCCACACTTCCCTGTGACTACCTCATTGACACTCATAGTTGAGAAGACAGATGGTTTTGTTGGAAATGAACTTGCCTTTTAAATATATAATAGCACCTTATAAATAAATAGTGATTTACCACTAAAAGGTTTCCTTATGTATTCTGAAATCTAATGGTCACAGCAGTTCTTTTGTAAAATGAATGATTTTACAAATGAGGCAACAGAAGTGAAGTGGTGGTCCAAGTTTGAACAAGAGCCAGGATGACAAGTTTCTGTCTTTTGACTGCCAGTCCAGTGATCTCTCTATTTTTAATATAATTAAATTTATTCATTACATCATTGTTCATTTTGGTACAGTATTTGATCCAGTGCTCTCTTTATGAGACTTTTAGAAACAGTGAAAGGAATGGAGCCTTTGTATGTTTTATGCAGAAGGATCTAAGAATACTCATATGCTGTCCTCAACCATCCCACCCAGATTTATGATGTCTCTTAAGAGACAGAGGAGAAAGGGAAACTGCTTAAGAACATAGTAGCACTTCATTTTCAGCTGAGGCTGTGCAAAACAGCAGATCAGAACTTGTCAATTAGTTGCAAAGGGAATCTTTCCTTCTGCCCCACACCTTAAATCTTTATTGAAGAAAAATTGGTTTATAAACCCATTGATTTTATGGGTTACAGGTCAGTATATATGTCTGTGTCAACATCTGTGTTTATTACATTATGGTCCCAACCAAAACTTTAGTTAAACTCCAAGATAAGTGTGAGTCTAAGGCCATTCATTGGTCATACAAGAGACACAGGAAAGAGAACATGAATAGAAGGGAGAGCCAGAAGATCTGTGACTAGGAATGTCATGTAGCCCTTCCCTTTTTATCACTCTAGCTACACTAAAAGACACACATTTACATGATATCACGTTTATGTGACATTTTACTACACAGCAACTCTGCTATAAACAAAGACCATTCTGTGACTTAGGCATGGGAGCCAGAGTGTGTATCACTCTCCTTTGAACAGGAGCAAGATAGACAGGGAGTAAGGAGAGGTTGTATCCCTTCTTTAGAAATCAAAATGTTGGGCTTCCCCAGTGGCATAGTGGGTTGATCGCCGTGCTGTGAAGCTGTCCCCAGGCTCTGCAGCACAGGTTCAATTCCCTGCTAGCCAGGGAGATTCCAACATCGCGTGGCAGACCTCTCCTGCCTTGCCCGCTGCTCCCCTCAGCAGTGTCTTTGGCCCGTCTACCTGTTCTGCAACCTGCTCTGTCTCTGGTGAATTCTCTCACCCTCCCGTGCCTCTGACCTGTACCCCAGTTCTTGTATAAATAAATAAATCTTAAAAAAAAACTTTAAAAAAAGAAAGGAAAATGTCTTCTGAAGTGGCTGTACATGTCTAGAAATGACCAGTTCCTTACTGACTTGTACTTCCAGAGAAAAAAAGTGTATCTGCTTCTATTAGTCGAGACATTGTTGCACAGAGACAGAAAGCAACTTAGTAATGGACAGCGAATTATAATTAAATAATTTTGTATTTTGAACACACATTTCTTTCCCAAGACAATGTTTGGAGACTCTACTTTCTGTTGAAAGTATTCTCACATTTTTCTTTGATTGAGAGGGAGATTTCCTCAGCTACAAACCATCACTGAATGTTTTGGTTCTGTATATAGAACTGGAATATGAAATTATATATTCACGATGGTTAGGTTGCTTATCAGAGGCATAAGGAAAAGTTGGGGTTGCAAAATCATACTTATATTTTTCATAGAACTGCCCATTTGAATAATTATTTCATATGAAAGTTTTCTACCTCTTCCTGTTGGAAAGGGCAATAAATAAGTGAAGTCTGTTTATTAAAGAATTAAATGGAAGAAAAAGAATGCAGCAGTTGCCTGGTGATATTTACGGTTATTTGTTTGGATAATCTGAAATAGAAAAAAATAATCTTTTAATGATATTATTGAGCAAATAATATGAATTCCATGGAATTTTGTTTCTCTAACGTTCTTTGAACTCAATATGCAATGAAAGAAACTATTGATAAATTTCTATATTCATGAATTTGGTTTTTTAAATTATATTTATTGAGGTCACATTGGTTTACAACATTGCATATGTTTTAGGGGTATAGGTTCACACCTTTACAAATGTATACTATTATAGCACACCCACCGCCAAAAATGCCAATAATCCTTCAAGTTAGTCCATTGACTTATGTTTTAAAGCTCTATATGTTTATTAAAGCATTATTTTTAATAGCCAGCACATGAAAACAGTCCAAATGCCACTTGAAAAAAGACTAAATCAACAAGATGTGGTACAGCATCTTCACAGAACACTATATAGGCAGAAGGAAAGACAAACTGTTGCCACTTACAGCAAAATGGAAGGTGTTCAAGGGAATTATGTTTAATAAAGCAAATAAGAATGACAAAGACAAATATTGGACATTTACCTAGCAGATGATTTGACAAAGTAAAATACCAAAAAATTAGTGGACATTAATAAATGAAGTGTGATCTCTGAAATTAAGAGGAAGGAGACAGGGAGAAGTGAGCAGAGGAATGTAAGGGATGGTGTGGGAAGAATAACTATGCATTTAAATATATGTTCATGGAGTGAGACTTAGAACATAATCCTAAACACCAAATAAATGTGGTTTTCTAAGGACATACGTCTCTTCCCAGCCTGGTATACATCTTTAATTTCCTGTGAACTAATTGCATCTTTAATTTCCTGTGAACTAATCATTGTATTTCCTGTGATTCTATGAGAATGGTCCAATTTTACTCATGTTTTAGGAGGCATAAACTAATTGAATATTTAACTGTGGTGGACATATATGACATTTACACTTATCTTAATTCCAAAATTATTATTTTTCATCCCCAACAGAACAAAAAGTCCAAAAGTCCAAAATCAGAACCAACAGGAAGCACAGAGTACGAGAAAAAGTTTTTTATAATTGGTAATTAGAATTCCTGAAAGTTTTGGTACTTCGTCATGTTAATAATTTTTTAAATTCTATTAGTCCTAGGCTTGGTGTGACCAACTCCTTGCTCTGCCTATACCAGTAGTAACACAGCCTAAGACCAAGTTAGTAGACCCTGGAGTTATGTTTCATAGCAGCAGATTGGAGCTGGAAAGTGATTTCCTTGTCACGATGAATTTAGGGGAATCTCTTTGTTTAGTCTGTCCTCCTATATTATCCTAAATCCCCATAATCCCATAAATAGGTAAGAATGATTTCTAATAAGCTCCATAGATTCTTGCAGATACACTAGAACAGCTATTCACTGATGTTCTAAAATGTTTGTTCTCTTTAAATATTCTTAGACTCTTTTTGCACAATTTGTCTAGTTAATTTCTCTTTCATTAACCTTCAAGATAGTAGTACTTAAAGCAACCACCCTAACTTGTTACAGTTCTAAATCAGTAGAGTCTAAATTAATGAGGTTTTACTGTACATTAAGTATAGTACATCTCTAGTGCTGGTATCTAATGGATTTTGCTCCTAGTAATTAGGTGTTATTTAATTATAGTTAGAATCTTTAGTATCTCCTGGTTTAATCACCATATTAAAACTATTTTGAGCACTGAAGTGATTTACCTACTATCATAAATTCAATTAAAGGAAAAAGTTGTGGTTTCTTTTCCCAATTTAAGTGTTATTGGTGAGAATTTGAGTGCAGGCATATATTATATAAACTGTAATTTTGATATAGACTACACTATATCTCTCACTATATGTGTAGTATGTGACACAGCATATGGTGACTCTTAAATAATGGTGTGAAATGTGTGTACATGTACAATGGAAGAAATGTAATGAAATATAATTCCATTTTCATCTCCTGCTTCCTAGGAATATTTTAAGTTCTTATTTAGGGCCTCCCTGGTGGCGCAAGGGGTAAAGTGTCAGCACTATAAATTATCTGCAACTATAGCAGCACGAGTTTGATCCCCGGCCAGGGAGGTGACCCACATGGCACAGCAAATCTTTCCTGTCTCGCCTGCTGCTCCCCTCAGCAGTGTATTTCAGTCAATCTGCCTGTTCTACACCCCACTCTGTCTTTGGTGAATCTTCTCATCCCCAACCTCTTTGGCCTGTACCCCAGCTCTTATATGCATAAATAAATAAATCTTTTTTAAAAAGTGCTTTAAAAAGTTTATTATTTACTTTCCTGAACACCGCAAGTGCCATTGAACTTCAGGATTCATTGTGGAATTTTAAATAAACTATATATTTTTAGAGTACTTACATAAAACAATCAGCAATTTTTTTTTAACTTTTCATTTTGAAATAATTATAAGATTCACAGGAAGTTGTTGTGAAAAGTGCAGGGAAGTACCATGTACCCTTCGTCCTGCCTCCCTCTCCGTTACCCTTGTATATAATTACAATATGAATATCAGCAAATAGACACTGGCACAATCTACAGTTTATTTGAATTTCATCAGTTATACATGCAGTCATTTGTGTGTGTGTATGTGAGTGTGTGTGTATAATCTATGCAATTTCACATGTGCACCTCTATTAACCTCCGCCACAATGAAGATAGTTAAGATATCTTCATGACAAATCATGCTGCTACCATTTAGAGCTACCCCTACCCCATCCTCCCATATCTAGCCCCTCACAACTGTCAGTCTGTTCTTTATTATTATAATTATGTCATTTCAAAATATTATATTAATGAAACCATATAGTGTATAACATTTTGTGAGACACTTTTCCATATAGCAGAATTTCTTTGAGGTTTATCCAGGGCATTTTGTTTATCAATAGTTCATCCCTTTTTACTGCTAAGTAACATTCCATGTATGGACATACCACTATTTGTTTAGCCACTCACCTATTGAAGAACATTTGTCTATCTTCCAGTTACTAGTTTTTATGAATAACAATTCTATGAACATTTTCAGAAAATCAAATTTTCATTTCTTTCAGAAAAACACCCAAGTGTGTAATTTATGGCTTGAATGGTAAGTCTAATTTTTGCTTTTAAAAGAACTGTCAAGCTATTTTCCAAAGTGTCTTTACCATTTTACATTCCCAATAGCAATGCATGAATAATGGAGGTTCTCAGAATCATCACCAGCTTCTGGTGTGACTTTTTTTTTTTTTTTAGCAGCTTAAATTTGCATTTCCCTAATGGATATTCTTGTTAAACTTTTTTTTCATTTTCCATAAATATATCCTCTTCAGTGAAATATGTTTGTACTTTTCATCCATTTTCTAATTAGACTGTTTTGTTTTGATCATCTAACCCCTTATCCTGTTCCTCCCTCCTCCTTTCTATCCTTGGAGACCTCAGGAAATTTATTGATCCCCACTAGTTTTTGAAAATGCTTTATGGTGTCTAATTGTTTGCAATTTGAATGCCCAGTAATTATTTTTATCTTTTTGACTTTGCTGTATACAATTCTCTCTAAATCCCTTCATTTTGTTGAAAATGGTGCATTTCATTGATTTTTATGGCTATATAATATTCCATGGCATGTATATACCACATTTTCTTGATCTGCTTGTAAATTGAATGAGATTTATCTTGTTTCAGTGTCCTAGCTAGTGCAAGTAATGTTGCTGTGAATACTGTGGAATATATGGGGCTTTGTGTGGATATATACCAAAGAGTGGGATTGCTAGATCATACAGTATTTCAATTTTTAATTTTTTGAGGTAAGTACAGATTGCTTTCTGTAATGGTTTTACCAATTCATATTCTAATGATAGTGTAATAAAGTTTCTTTTTCTCTGCATCCTCTCCAGCACTTGTTCTTAGAGGTCTTTTAGTATGTGCCATTCTTATGGGAGTGAGTTGGTGTCACATTGTAGTTTTAATTTGCATCTCTATTAAATATTAGCAGTGACAATGAACATTTTTTCATATGTTCTCTTTGGTGCATTTTCTGTTCAGGTCTGCTATCCATCTTTTAATTGGGTTATTTGTTTTTTATTGTTGAATAGATGACTTTTTAAAAATATATCTCAGATAGTAATCCATTATCAGTTATACATTGTATCAATATTTTCTCCCAATCAGTAGAGTGTCTGTTAATTGCCTTGTATTTTCTCTGGCTGTATAGAAGCTTTTTAAGTTGAGGTAATCCCAACTGTTTATTTTTGTTTTAAATTCCCTTACAATAGGGATAAATCACCAAATCTATTTTTATTGTTGACATCATGAAACCTATCACCAGTGTTTTCTTCTATTTTTTTATTGTTGCAGGTCTTATATCTAAATCTTTAATCCATTTGGGATTTATTTTTGTATATGGTATTAGTGAGTAATCCAACTTCATTCTTTTATATGTTGCACTACAGTTTTCCCAGCACAACTTATTAAAGAGCCTGTCTTTTCCCCATTTTATGGTATTATAAATGTGTGTTTTATCATAGATTAGGTGCTGGTATATGCATAGATTTATTTCTGGATTTTTCATTCTGTTCTATTATCCATATATATAGTTTTGTGCCAATATTATATTGTTTATAATAATTTTTTTCAGTACAATTTGAAGTCAGAAAAGATGACACCTTCATTTCTCTCCTTTTTTTTTTTAATGTTGCGTTTGCTACTTCATAACACTTTAGGATTTCTTTAAGGCTTGGTGAGTTGATAAATTCTTTTATTTTTTTCTTTTCAGTGAGGCTCTACTTTTCCTTCTATCTTGATTGCTAATCTTCCTGGGTAAAGGATCTGGCTTGAAAGTCTTTTTCTTTAGTATATTATGTATTTCTTTCCAGTCCCTCTATTCTTACAATATTTCTACTGAAACCTGTGCTAACAGTCTACTTGTTGTTCCCTTAAATGTTACCCTTTCTTCCTCTTAATATTTTTAAACACTCTCCTTGTGATTGGTTCTCAACAGCTTTTTGTTATGTGTGGTAATGTATGTCTTTCTCAGATTATTTTGTTTGGAATTGTTTGGGTCTCTCAGATCACAACTACCAGTTCATTTCCCAGATTGACATGGTTTCCAGTGATTCTTTAAGTTATTTTTCTGTGACTTTCTCTTTTTCTTCCTTTCTGGATTCCTAGTTATTTCTCTATAAGTTGTCCCAGAGAACTCTTGTAATGGTTCCATTTTGCTTATTCTTTTTCTATAGCTTGTTCTGTTCATGTGTTCTCCAACATTGATTTTTTTTACTATTTTTTATTTTATTTTATATCTATTTTTACATAATTTTTCATTTATGCACAATGTATGCATTTTCATATTGGTCCTGTCCTCCTTGTTTTGATCCTACTCCCTTCTCCCCCTGTCCACCACCCCCAGTAGTGTGTCTCTGGTTTATAGTTGCTTGTTGATTTTGATTTTTACTTTATTGTAATTAGTCTTTTTCCTGGTCCCTTACTTAGGTTTTTAAATTCCTGCTATGAGTGGGACCATCCGGTATTTTTCTTTTTCTTTCTGGCTTAATTTCGCTGAGCATGATCCCTTTCAGCTCCATCCATGTTGCTGCAAATTTCATGAGTTTATCTTTTTTGATTGCTGAATTCCTTTGTGTATATGTACCACATCTTCCTGATCCAGTCATCTAGCTTTGAGCATTTGGGTTGTTTCCATATTTTACCTATTGTAAATAGTGCTGCTATAAACATAGGGGCGCAGGTGCCCTTTCGAATTAATGTTTCTGTGTCCTTTGGGTAAATACCTAGGAGTGGAATTGCTGTATCATATGGAAGCTCTATCTTTAGCAGATTGAGGAATCCCCACACAGCTCTCCATAGTGGTTGGAACAGTTCGCACTCCCACCAGCAGTGCATGAGAGTTTCTTTTTCTCCACATCCTTGCCAACATTTGTTGTTGCTAGTTTTTTTTGTTTGTTTGTTTTTTAATATGTGCCATTCTCACTGTTGTAAGATGGTATCTCATGGTAGTTTTGATTTGCATTTCCCTGATTACACATGATGTTGAACATTTTTTCATATGCCTGTTGGCCATTTGCATTTCCTATTTGGAGAATTTTCTTTTTAGCTCTTTTGCCCATTTTTTGACTGGGTTATTTACTTTGTTTTTGCTGAGTCTCTTCAGCTATTTGTGGATTTTTGTGATCAGTCAACATTGATTTTTAACCTAATGAATTCTCCTCACTGCTATTGTTTGTCTGCAATTGAGGCCTTCAATTTTAATTTTTAAAAATCAGCTGTAATGTTTCTTAACTCCATTACTTCTGCATGTTACTGCCTCATATTTTCATTATCTTTAATCTGTGTTAAAAAAAAAAAAAAAATGGTGGAAGCACTGTTTTTTTTTCTAAATTCTGCTGGCATCACCAGGATGGTTGCCGTGATTTCCCCTTCTGTCACACTCTACAACTCCACTGAGTCAGGGCTCCGTTCAGGATTTTGTTTGTTTGTTTTTGTTCTGGCATTTGTATTGTGGTCTTCTGCCTTCTCGTTTTTTATCTTGCATGGATTTTAGTAAAGATAGATTTTCAGGGTCTAGTGGTTGAGTGCAGCGCTGTGAAGCTGTCCGCATCCTCTGCAGCACTGGTTTGATCCTGGCTGGCGGGCGAGGGTCCCACATGGTGTGGCAGACCTCTCCTGTCTCGCCCGCTGCTTCCCTCAGCAGTATATTTCATCAGTCTGCCTGTTCTGTTCTCTGCTCTATCTCTGGTGAATCCTCTCACTCTCCCATGAACCTGGCCTGTATCCCCGTTCTTGTATAAATGAATAAATAAATCTTTAAAAAAAATAGATTTTCAATTGTTGTTTTGTACCTATTAGAGTAGTCAGGGGCTGATACCTGTGAAGGGTGGTATGTATTAAAGAGGACCAGAGGCAATAGGCATCAGAGCATGACCTCCAATAGACTTAGGAGTTAGAACTTCTTATTGTGAAACATTTCTTTGTGAGGAATAGCAGGTGTTTTGGGTAGTTCAGCCTGGACTTCAGTAGTAGCTTCTTCTTTAGGAAAGCTCAGGTACTCTGATGCAATTCAGGCTTTAAGTCTTCCATGTTATGAGCCTCAGATTCAAACTAGTCATCCTTGCTTTGTGCCCCCCACCTCTGAAGTTCTCCAGCAATGCACTCTCTATCTTGGGTGCCTGCTCATGCCATCTTATACAGTTCAGTGTTGGATCTTAAGAGCCCCCATGGTGACATATGCCTGAATCACTAACTGTAAAGGTTCTGTCTTGTCTTCCACTGATCTTATGGGTAGTACTGTCCTGTTATCACTCTAAACAGAGTTCACTTAAAGTTTTTCCTTTTCTATCAAGCTGATGCTCCTACAGATTTTTTTTTTTACTCTTTTTTCATCAGTTATGTGTGCTTGTTTTGAGGAGGTGAACTGTGCCTCTTCACTCTGCTGCCTTCCTGCTGGACACCTTTTAAAAAAAAAAGTTGAGTTTTGAGAGCTCTTTCTCTGTTCTAACTACAATTCCATTTTCAGATATGTTAGTTGCATATATTTTCTTCCAGGCATTAATTTTTCATTTCAACCTCTGAAGTATTTTTAAGAGCAGCAGTCTTTTACTTTATTAAGGTACATTATGTCAGTTTTCCCTTTATTTGATTGTTGTTTTCATGCCATAGCTAAGCACTCTACCTAAGCCTAGGTTTTGAATATTTCCCCCTATTTTTTCTGGACAATTTAGTGTTTTATATTGTACATCTAAGTCTATGTTCCACATATAACTAATTTCTGTATGCTTATTCTTATTTCTTTCTGCCTGTGATATCCAATAACTCCAGCACCATTTCTTGAACAGAATTTTACCGTTCCATCAAATTACATCATGATTTTTTAAAAAAGATATATAACCTTTAAATAAATGATGTGTCCTATATAAGAAGATATATGTGAGCACCTACACTCTACCAGGAATGTTTCCAAACACTCTGCTTGCATTATTAACCATTCAATGTTTGCAAAAAAAAAAAAAAAAAAAAAAAAATATATATATATATATATATATATATATACCCTAATACTCTATGTGGTCAATATTATTATATTCATTTTAGAGATAGAAAAGCTAAAATCTGGAAAATATGAAGTGACATACTCACCATCACAAAGATAGTGCAATGCAGAGATAGACTAAATCTAAGTCTGTCTGCCTTGAAAGCCCTTGATATTATTCTTACCAAAGGAAGTTTAAGTCAAGGCATTTCACTTTTAAAGTCTTTATCATGTTACACAGTGAGGATTGTTGACTTCTTTGCCGGATTCTTTTTTTTTTTTTTTTTAAGATTTATTTATTTATTTATACAAGCACTGGGTACAGTCAGACGTGCGGGAGGGTGAGAGAATTCACCAGAGGCAGAGCTGGGAGCAGAACAGGCAGACTGAAGAAATACACTGCTGAGTGGAGCAGTGGGCAAGACAGGAGAGGTCTGCCATACCATGTGGGACCCTCGCCAGCAGCCGGGGATGGAAACTGCGCTGCAGAGGCTGCAGGCAGCTTCACAGCCCAGCACTCAACTGCTGTGCCACCAGGGGAGACCCCTCTTTGCTGGATTCTTAAAATTGCCCACCTCAAGAATTCACCTGGATGTTTGGAAAGTGGTTATGAAATTCAACCTGGCATTTGCTATATATTTTCTAACAATTCTAGAAAGTTAAATGGGATCTTTATCCAGAATCAGTTTTTAACAATACTCTGTGCCATGCCAGTTATTTTAACCAGAGCTTCTAACATATTTTTGCTCCTCTTTTATTCAGTTTGTTTTTGATAGAACTTCTTTCAAAGTCATGTTAATTTTTAACAAAGGGCATTTAGCTAGAGATGACTTTCCTTATTTATTGCATCTCTAATTCCTTTAAAATGTTTTGATAGGCTATTTTCCCAGACATTAACCCATTGTAATGATTTTATCATGATTTACATATTACATCCTAAATTGACATATATTTCTAATGTACTATATTTTTGGAGTCTTGCTTAAGTGTGCATATTAAAAACTGAACAAGAGTGTCACCTAGTACCACATGTATCTTGGAAGGGAATTGATAGTGTTTATTTTATTTTTTATCATAATTCTACTTTTTTTCTCATAAACATTTGGTCCTTGGTCAGAGTTTGCAAATCGAAAACCTCATGGATAGAACAAAATTAAGAAGATGAATTGCTTTAGTTCCTCTACTGATTACTTCCTGAATGACCTTGAGCAGCCTCTAATTCTAAACCTGTCCTTACAGTGCCGATCACAAAGGAAATAAATGTCTTCTTCTTGAGGGTTAGCTTTTGTTGTTTTCTTGTTTCATGAAATGTATGAGCTGGTCTTTAAAAGCAAGCATACATAATGAGAGTCTTTTACAAGCGCCATCGGAGAGTAGCCATCTAAAGCAGCAGGCAAGATACAGGCACAGAGAAAAGTGAGTGTGACACAGAAGAGCCTCCGGTATAGAAACAGTCTGAGGACAGGAAATCATTGTGTTTGGTTCCATGCCCTATCTGCAGAGTCAGCAACATTTTCTGGCACTCTCCACTGTGTGTTATTTATTGATTTGTTTCCATACCTCCATGTGGAGCTTCTAAAGTAAAAAATCAACCAAGTGTGCCTTTGCATACCCCAGGCAGCCATTGCCTTCATTGTACCCAAACAGACCTCCCAAGTAGTCCTAACCTTCCTGGAGAAACAAAATTGAACCAATAGAAAAAGAGTCTTGGATAACCTTGGCCAATCTGTTTCACCGTTTTTGGTCTCAATGCTCTGTCTTATAAATTATGAAATAATTCCAGGCCTCACTGGTCTTTTATAAATATGGAATGATACTGCACAGAGAAAGTCTCAAATGTTTCAAATGTTTCAAATGACAGAGCACTATCCCCAAACTAAGGAGGTAGTCCCACAACTCTTTTTCTGTTCAGGTTGATGGGTTCAAATCTTGGTTGCATTGCCAAGATTTACATACCTTGAAAGTAGAGAAATCCTATTTTTTTGCCATATGTAAAATTGGGGGTAATATTGGGTAAATCTGAAGATTCAGAAGGATGATAATAATAAGAACATGAAACTAGGCTGCTGGCCCTGTAGCATGTTGAAGTTTTTATTGCCTCAGATTCTCTGTCATTAAATGCCATATCATGATTCTTACTTCAGGGGGTTGATATGAACATGAAATGAAATTATATAAAATGATTAACAGTATGCCTGGTACATAAACTTAGATAAATCTGTGTTACTATATGACTATTTATAACACCTCCAACTACCCTGTCTTGCCCAAATCTCCTCCTCCTGCCTTTCCTGTCTTGGGACATTGAAAGATTAGTGTGATTAGAACACAAAAATTTTGCTTTATATCATCTTGAAGAAATTTCATCTGGAATATTCCCTCAGAGATTAACTAAATCTCTTTATTTCATATGCATGCTTGGAAGGAGATTCCTTTTGCTAGTAATCTCTAACTACTACTCCTGCTCTAAGGAAAAACAAACAACAAATAATGTGCCAGCATAATTTTTTTGTCTTCAAATGTTACCAGAGGTAACAAATGCCTAGATCTGGGTCTGGGGTACTCCAGTCTACCTCCTCAGGAGAACAGCATTTGGATTTTTGTCAGGTTCACAGTGATGTTTGCTTGAAGCTACCTAAAGTCCTTAATGCTATAGATGTCCCTGAGAGACTTCAGGTGACAATCTGATCAGAATCCCTGCCCAATTGGGCCCAGGCTCAGCAGAACCCCAAAGGTGATCATGTTTTACTCTGTCCTCTTCCCAGTCCTTGTCATTTTTTTATTCATACTTTCTAAATAATTTCCATTTTTATAAATTTCTTTTAGCCACTATCTGAATACAGCCCTGCATGGGAGAAAGTAACATCAGATATGACTTTTAAAAAAGCCACAATGCAGCTTGTCACTGTATCCTGGAATGGAAAGGGAAAGTGTCTCAACTAGATGATTTACTCAAATTTCATTGGACTCCACTCTCTGTGGTGTTCTGCACAGCACAGTTAAAACTTAGTCATATTAATTTCTATTAACCATTATGCAGTGGCAATATTATACAAATATATATTTGTAAAGTCTTAGATGGAGCTACTAATTTCATAAATCTAAGAAAATCTGTTTCATGTAAAACCACAATAAGAATCACAAAGTAAAAACACTTGGTAAAGCTATATAATTAAAAATCATTAGTAAAAGCTAAGTAATTGCAAATCATCGATTTGCCTTAGGTTTGATGTTTCTAGAAATAAAATGAAACTCTTGGGAACAGATTAAGTATGAAATAAATCACTTGGAAAGAAAAATGTTCGTAAAATCCTCAATATCAAAGTAAATATCTTATTTCAGTTGGCATGCCCAGGTAAAAGGTAACCCACACACAAGTCATCCCAATTCAGTTTGGTTTATACACTAAGGAAGTGTAAACATCTAAAGTGTATAAAATTATCCAGAAATAAAACCTGATCCAAGAATTAAATAATGTTATCAGGGCTTGATCTCTCACAGTCCCTGTTTTCCTCATCTGGGCTTCACTACTAGGCAGAATTTTTCTATTAAGTTAAAATAATTCAGAATTTTAAGTCTTCAACCCCACTATCTCAGCAGTTCCACTTGGGAGAAAATATCTTTCTCAGATGTGTTAACAGCAGTAACAGTTCTGAGTCTAGGTTACCTAGTTCAGGTCAAATGACCATCGCTTTGTGAATTACAGTCACAGGGTCTGATTTCAGTGTTGTTTGGCCCTTGTGTCAAATGGCATAAGAATAGAAAAAAAGATTTTTCCAGAGGAAATTGCAGTTTTGTTACCAGAAAGCAGTTCAGCAGACACACACTAGTAATTGTCCTCCACCACCCATCTGCCAATGCTGGATTTGAAAGGCATAGCTCAAAATGTAGCCTGAAAGGGGAAAACAAATATTATAAAAAAATGAACAATGATATAAAATATATATAAATAAATGAATGTAAAATAAAAAGAAGGTAGGACCATGAGCAGATAGACCCCAGAAGGAAAAGGAAAAAGGAAAATGAGAATTCCCTCCTCAGTTCCACTCCACCTATTCAGATGTAAAGGTGTAGAATTACATTAAGGCTGCTAATGGGAGAGAAGTTACCTCATTGCCCAGATGTAAATTCATGCCTGGAGACTTGTGGAGTGCCTTGGGTGTAGCCTCGAGTCAAATGTGGAACATCTACTCTAGTGCGCACACTTGAGTATGATGCATGTGTTTCCCCCAAAGGTCATGTATCTGAATAACGCTGAATAATGCCAAATGACTCTCTAAATATTAATTGCTTTTTCAGCTTTCTCTGTTTCCCAAATACAAATTATTAAAGTTAAAGCATACAATAAGTTCATTGGAGGGAGGGACGGGACCTATTTCAGTGAATTACGATACCCACACATCACCTATAGTTACATTCCCACCTCATTATCTAATGTAATGATTCTCCAAATTTGTCTACCTGCTAACTGTGTAACCCTGAGCAAAATAGGGTCTTATGGGGGTAATACTATCATCCCCTGCAGGGATTCGTTATCACAGTACCTGACTGAGAGTAAGCAAGTCTTATATATAATTATTCTTGGGGCATTTTGGCTTCATTTGGAAATGATTTGATAACTAATCAGGTATATTCAATTATAGTATCCAAGAAAGTCAAATGCATGTGTTAGAGGATTGGGAATTAAACTAGGAATTACGATGCTCTGAACTCATCCTCACCCCCGGCATGTATTTTAGCCTAAAGTGGTCCCCTTGTCTATCAGGCTTCCCAGGAATAACCCATGATATTCCAATTCTCAAAAGACTAGCTCATTGCCGTATTCAGCATACTTTTAAATTCCCGCCTATTATTTCTTTTTCAGGCAATCAAACCCTAAGGCAGGATGAAATAACTTGAGTGGGGATTCAGGCAGGGATTCAGAGAAGAAAAGAAAATTTCTAACCAAATTGGGCAAGCCTAAGTGATCCTTTAGTCATTTTCTAGCAATTTCCTTCTTCCCTGGAGCCTGACCCTGCAGGACAAGGATCTATTTTCAAGTCAATTACTATTCGTAAAGGGCATAATTACATAAAATTCAGAAAAGGGACCCTATTTCTCTTATTATGATAATATATGGTAATTTTGAAAGCACTACAATACATTTGATAAAAATGGCATTTGCTTTCTCTCAGCTTCTCATTACTTTTAGTTTAATACCACACCATTCCCAAATCTCCAATATTTCAGCAAAGCAGCAGTAAGTGACAGTTTATAGATTATCTTCAAGAAAAAACAAAAGGAAACAAATTATTAGTTTATAACATACCATGTAGCTAAGCAACTTCTCATTGGATAACGTTCAAATTCCCCCAAGTTTGGAGACAATAAACGTTCGGGACTTTAGGTGGACAGTGGATACAAATTTATTTGCCCAGATGCTTGCTCTGGATCCCAGATTCCAGCCCCAGAACTCACATCCATTTCTCTGCCTTATATTTCAAGGCATTTCCTCTCATTTTCAGCTACTTTTTTTAAAAAAATGTTTGCTAGGGCTGTGTGCTAGTGTTTTACACATTGCATCACTGAGTCCACATACCACTTCTCTGTTCTGCATTTGCCTTCTTTTGGCACTATCATTCTTTATTCATTTCCTTAAGAGCTATGGCTATAGCTATGAGGAAAAATATAAGCCTGGCATTCATTCTAGTGGTGGATAATGAGGGTGAGCAGAAGGGGAAGGAGGAGGTTCAGGAAGAGGATAATAGAGATGATATTTGAGCAGAGTCCTAAAGGAAGCAATGGTGTGGGGGTGTGAGTTCAGGGGAAATAATATTCCAGACAGATGAATCATCATGTGTAAAATGTCCAAAGGAAGAAATAATGTTTGTGAACCACAATGCGTAGACTGTATAAATGGAATGTATTGAGAGTGACAGCACGGCCAGGAGCTCATAAAAGGGGCCAGAAGCCTATAAGCCAAGTAGACTCTAGGTTTCTTTCTGAAGATTAAGGGCATCTCTATATGGGTACTTGCTCTAGTAATTTAATCATCCTAAGTTAGGAAGTCAAATTTCTCTCTAATTAATGGAAAAGTAAAATAGTTTCAAATAATATGATTATGGATACAAAACAGTTTTTTTTTTCATCCCTTCTAGTATAACTGGATATGAATTGAAGGTTATTATTGTGTGACACTAATTCCAAATTGAGCATTATTATGTGGCAAATGTCTTATGGTTTAGTTCAATTCTACTTTGTAGAAACTCAAATCTACTTGGCAAATTTGTAAAAAAAATGACCAAGGAATCAGTTTCTTTGGCAATCTGAAAGTCATGCAAAAAATGTATTGTATATGCATATATTATTTGTGTGTATATATATATGCATGCTTATTTGAGAAATAAATGATTATGGTTCATAGAGGGCCTTGGTCTTCAACATGGATAAAAAGCAAAACATGGTAATTCAACATATATTAGTTTATAAAATGAAATGATGAAAATTATTACCAGGAAAGTATAAAAGTATTACATCATGATTGAACCATTTATAATTGCTAGTGGGATACAGGAGATTACAAGTGTGCTTTTTCATTAATGTCAGTAAATGCCTTCCTAAAATTCAGCTAACTTTCAAAAGAACTTTTTAAACCTAGAAGGAAGTTACTTGTGTCATCATTTGCATAAATCTTTGAAATGAAACTTTTCCTTAGGCCTTCATGGTCGGGAGTGGAGCTGTAATTACTGAGGTTGCTTTCTAAGTACTATTGCTGGAAGCCATCCACCTGGTAACTAAAGAGGTCCTGTGATGGATCTCTGTGAGGGAAAGCTAAAGATGTGTAGTGGAATATTACAAATAACCCTAGGTTTTAGCTGTGGGTTTACCATAATTAAGTGCCTATTTTCTGAAAGTGCCCTTTAGAATGTTCCTGTCTTACTCTATTCCAGCAAGTGCCATGGTGTGATACAGGAGGAAAGGATTAATGAGATATTTTGATTGATCAGAGAATGCCAAATTAATCTAGCTGGCATCAAGCCAGACCCACAGTGCCAGTCTACAAAGTGCAATAAATAGAAAAGGTAATTTGACCCTCTGGCAAAAACTAGCTGTGGAAGTGGCAGCCACTTGTCCCCACTGAGAAGGTGGGGAGGAAATGAATTTTGTAATGAATTACTTGCCTCTCAAAAGAGATTTGGTTTTACAATAGGAAATATAAAACCCTCCAAAGAGTGATGATTTTGCCATAGCAGGAAGCAATAAATCAAATAAGTGTTAGTGAAACAGAGAAAGGAAATTCATTCATCTTTAGGTCATCTACAACCTTAAACTATTAGATTAAAGTAGAATGATCCAATTTTAGAAATGTGACTGGGTAAAGAAGGAATATAGAAAATTCTTCGGTTCTCTCATGACCCTCTATTAAATATTATTCTTTTTCTTTTATTAGGTTTGACTTTAGAGCCTATATTTTGTAAATCTGGTTTGTGTCCAATTTAGAAAAACATAATCCATTTACATTTATTGGTTTTGTTTTGATAGCAAGTAATATTTAAGTCTGGATAATGAAAAACATTTGCAAACTCTTCAGTGTACGAAAGCACTGAAAATCGAAGACCATATTAAAGGCCTTGTTGTAATTGATTCATTAAAGCCTTGATCACTAGTGATATTTTTTTGGGGAAATGACCTATATATCGCACTTTATTTCTGGTATTACCAGCTAACTATTGTCTATGAGTCCATTCAGAGGATTCTAAAATCAATCACCCCAGCACAGGGAATCACTAAAGGATAACTTAAATCTGCCATCGATCTCTTCATAGTTGTTTGTGTGTTTTGTGAGGAATAATGATTTATCTGTTTAAGGGACTCTGAGCTTTTCAGTCTTTTACTTTTTCTTAATGTGTCTGCAAAAGGGATGTCGGAAACTGACTGAATAGGAAGTGAAAGACTAGTCCATTTTCTCTGGGCAGTTAAACCTCTAAAAACCTGTATTTCAGTTTTAACAAACATTTTTCATTAACAGAAAAAAATGGTAATGAACCTATTCACTAATGAATAATTTGTTAATGAATCTGTTTACTATTATTGCTTTCTTTCAGAATACTATCTCTAACTTCAATACTATATGGCTTTTATCAAAGTCAGAAAAATACATTAAAACATTTTCTTAACAATTGATTCTAACAGTGGACCAGCTGGCTACTCCAGTGATCCCTAAATTGGGGCTTCATAACAATCCTTTCAGGCTTGGAGTAGTGTAAAAAGATTTTTATTCTCATTTGATATTGGATGACCTCTAGCAGGAGATTCTAGTGTCCTGATAAGCAGTAACGACATCTTCTCAATATGCCTAAATATATCTCCTCATCTTGAAACATCTTTCTCATGCTATAGAAATAATGATAGGGGCTCTCTCAAACCAAAACTTTGAGTGCTGAGATATGGCATACTGGTTCAAAGCCAATGACAAACTGTGAGAACATGATATTAAGTTACCTCATTTGTTTGTGCCTCAGTTACTACAGCTGTAAAGTAGGAATGACAGTTGTACCTACCTCCTTTCATTTTAGTATAAAGTTACATTTTAAACAGTGCTAGCCCTATCATGTTATTTATGTCATAGTACTGTCTTTTGAGGTAAAAATGTCTCTGCTCAAGTCATAAGCAGCATTCTTTGTTTAATGTGTCAGTGTGTAACTGGACACATGAATAGAATCATTGAAAGTATTCTATTTGGAAAATTATTTTGATTTTTTTAATATTCATAATTTTGTAATATAATTTAATGTACATGACCTTGACTTTGTGAATATTATTTGGAGACTGGGGAATGGGAGGCCAGTGAATTCTACTCTAGGGTTGTAAGACCAGAAGGTTCTCTCTCTCTCTCTCTCCCTCCTCTCTTCCCCCTTCTCTCCCCCTTTTTCCTCCTTTCCTCTCTCCCCTCTCCCCACTCAGCTATACTTTTGGTCCCCTGACTGTCACCCATCTCTTTGTACTTCCTCCAGTCCATTTTCCACAAATTGCTCAATGTCTAAATTGCTTATAGTAAGGAACCATAAAAAAAGGGACAGGCAGGTCTCAGAGAGGTGGGACCCGAGATACCATCTCAAGATATAGGCTGCCATTTTCAGCCTCCTTTTATATCTCTCACCCACATCTTCCTTCTAGATATCTCTTCCAAATGCCTCTCTTCCATATATCTCCTCTAAGTCCTCTTGTAAGTGAAAGCTGGAGAAGTAAAAGGGACCGGCTCACCTGCCTTCTGTGTTATATAGACTCACCTGGCTACTCAGCTCTGCCCCTATTTTCCAGGAGCTTCTCTGTTCAGAAATCCAGTTCGTGGAATACTGGGATTTATAATCCAAGGCAGATGCCTATAAATTGAGATGGGGAAATTGGTGACTTCCCTTATCTGTTACAAGTTCACAGATCACCAGTAGCCCCTGGAAGCTTTTTTGAAATAATGACTCTCAGACCCCATCCAAACTCACTGTGTCAGTATCTACAGTTTATCAATGAGAATTGAGAATCTAATTTAAAACATGGTGAATAGAGTTGATCACACTGTAGTGCATAATTGAAATTTAGTAGAAGAGGGTAGAACTTGAATATTATCACAAAAATATATGTAAGGTGATGTACATTTTAATCCACTCAGTTGGAGGAAACTTTCATATTATTTGTGTATATCAAATCATCATGTTGTACATTTTAGATATAAAAATTTTATCAACCATGCCTCAATAAAGCAGAAAAGATGTTATGATTTTATTTTTATTAATATCTTCTATAGTAACATGTTTCTATAAAATTAGAATATTTATGTGAAAATGCATGAAAAGTTGGAGGACTAAAGTTAGAAATTCATATGCTCCATACATGTTGCAGCAAATTGCATGAGTTTATCTGTTTTTGATTGCTGAGTAATATTCCATTGTGTATATGTACCACATCTTCTTGATCTGGAAGGGATCATGCTCAGTGAAATAAGCCAGAAAGAAAAAGAAAAATACCGGATGGTCTCACTCATAGCAGGAATTTAGAAAATCTAAATAAGGGACCAGGAAAAATACTAATTATAATAAAGTAAAAATCAAAATCAACAAGCAACTATAAACAAGAGACGCACTGTGGGGGCTGAGGGGGAAGGATCAAAACAAGGGGGTGGGAATGGTATGGGGACTATAACCAAGATGAAAATGCATACATTGTGCAAAAATAAAAAAAAATGATATAAAATATATAAAATTAAAAAATACACTTTTCATGGAAAAAAAATTCATATGCTGCTTACTTGGCAATGGAAAAAATTCATATTCAACTTAATATACTCCCATAATCCCAATTTTTATTTTTACCTCATCATGATTCTGTTTAACTGGGAAGCTCTTTAAAACCAGTCTCATTAAAAGCCCTTTTTGAGGCTCTGATTACTTAGATCTCAATCTGCTATTTAATTTTCCTCAGTCATTATTAACATGTGTTGATTTCATTTTCTTTGTTTTAATCATTTCTTGCTAGAAAATCCAACCACAGCATTCTTGCTTTGTATTCCAAAGGGGCCCAAGCCCTGCTTCTTTCAACATCAACCTAATTTGAGAGGTTCTTTCATGTGAAAATGATTCCCCATCATCAAGGGCAACTCATTCATTAATTAAAGATGATTTAGTATGCTCACCCAGCTTCCTACCTAGACCGGCCTGTTGACTCCTGGCAAGGCTTGGCCATATCACACTTGATATTTCCAGTGGGAAAGTCTATGAATTTTGAAAAGTCTCAGAAAGATGTTTGATCTCTCCCTCTGGGGAAAAGAATATTTCTAGACCACAGATGTGATGTGAAACCTAAACTAACTAGATTCATCTCCAGATTAGAGTAAGAGCACATGAACAGAAATACACAACTTTGCAGCCAGTTACAAAAAACTGCTTCCATGAAGTTTGTCATAGACCTGGCCCAAGATACCCAGGTCCCTTCATTTTGTAGTCTGTGGGTGCTACTGAGTGTTCTAGAAGCTAACTCCACCCTCTGTAAAGGTCCAGGCGGCATAATAGTGCATGGCTAGTTAAAGTGCCATGCTGGATAGCACTGGATTGTTTCTCCAGGAAACTTCACAGCTCTAGTGTGTAATCTTAAAGGGATTTATATCTGGAAGTACAAGTTTTGAATCTTAAGGGGAAAAATGACTCAGTGGAATGCTAATGTCTTGGTTTTCTAAATTGAATGGCACTGTTAGATTAGTGTACCCAGACATAGACAGCAAGTTCTTATTTTCTTTGTATGTGCATGGCTGCCACACTTTCAAACATAAAACATTTCCTTTGTAAGGAAAAGAAAGCATCTGTGATGAGGGTAGCATTAAAAACAAAGCTAGTGTTAGTGCCGAATTGAGACGGAAGTAAAATGTCAACTTTTTCATGTAGTGCAATTTAATTTACGGCTAGGATGGTCATTTAAATTTTTATACTCATGGCCTCCCTAGTGGCACAAGGGGTTAAGCACCGCACTATGAAGCAATCCACAGCCTCTGCAGCATGAGTTTGATCTCCGGCTGGCCAGAGAGCAACCCACATGGCGAAGCAGACCTCTCCCATCTCGCCTGCTGCTCCCCTCCGCAGTGTATTCAGTCATTCTGCCTGTTCTGTTCCCTACTCTGTCTCTGGTGAATCCTCTCACTCCCCCATCCCCCAGCATCTCTGGCTTTAACCCCAGCTCTTGTATGCATAAATAAATAAATCTTTAAAAAAATTTTTTTACCCATGATAAAGGTATCCCTGCAGTTGGTGGAGAGTGAAGTTTGATCTTTGGTTTAAAAGAATGATCTTGATTGAAGATTGAGATAAAATTATGTCTTTAATTGAGGAGATCTGTATTACATGTGCTATAAAGAAATCTAACTACTGTTTTACCCAAAAGAGGAGATACAAACATGTTGTGTAAGTAAATTCCTAGCTCCCCTCCAGTATCATCATGAAACATACTGACATTTGCTTCTTTTTTCATGGTTTACAAAGAGCTTTCACAACAGAAGCTCATTTAATCTTTGTATTGGTCTGATATACACAGTATTATTATTCCTTCTTTACCAAGACTTCTTTTAGACTTGAAATTCTGTGTTTCTAGAACACAGGCTTGAGAATTATTTGATGTGGTTTGGGACTACACACAAAAGCAGACTATATGGCAAGGGCCTAGTTGCCAGTTGCTTTAAGAATGGGCTGCTAAAGAATCTGGCTGCCCTTGTCCAGTAGTCTGCCTTCTGCAATCCTCTCCAGGCGAGACTACCCAGGGCCCAGGGATAAGTGTGTGGTTTCAGTTGGCTTGTTACCATAATTTGAGGCTAGGTGTCCTGCCTAACTAGTTGTTAATGAGGTACATCCTCTCTTGGGCTCTGTCAAACAGAAGGAAGCTTCGCTGGATTAATGTACTCAATTTTCCCCTGCCAATATTGCCAGAGGTACAGGGGACTTTGGGTGCTAATAAAAACAGATTTTCTCAGTGATAGGCTCCCCACGTGCAAATGATCACCCTTTCCAGAGAAAGCATTTACAAGAGAACCCTCATCCAAGATATCCTTACCCATTTGTGTAAGGCAGTCCATCGAAATAAATAAAAACTAACTGAACATGTACAGATGTACTAAGTACTTAAAGTATTTTATTCAAACAAGCAGCCCTTTATCAGGACTGCAGTATTTTATCACTTAGAAAAAGGTAACCAAACTCCAACAGCTCAAGATGCTCACATAAGCTACATAGAAAAATCAGGTGTGAAGTCAAAAATTTAAAGTATAGCTGTGGGATTTAGACCCTGTATTAATAGTAATCTCAAGACCCTGTATTACTAGTAATCCCAAGTAGACCCTAAAGAGGGAAACTTTCTATACCCACCTTGATTGAAATGACTTTGTGTAGCGAATTTGTGGAGACTATTTTTTATTAAAGAAAATTGAATATGTGAAGATTTCTCTGTTGACTCCTGGAAATTTTGTCCTATCCTGCATAGGTTGTTTGAATGATTTCTTTTTTCATATTTAAGGGGGTAGGGAGTCACATTCTTTGTCAATCATAACTTTCTTGTGATTGCTTTTCTTGGTGATTTTTTCTTATTTCTTGCAGTGGGAAGACTGCTAGAATGTGCTAAATCTGTGATAGACATTTGTAAGATAACATTAAGGCTGCTAGATGCTGCTATGAATATGAACTAGCAAAGATAACTTAGTTCTGGGGTTTATCATAGTCATGAAGTCATTAGATGAGCAGTAGTCCCATACCATACAGTTCAGGGAATGCATTTTACTGGTTCTTTGTGTTGAAATTTTCTGACTGTTGAAGAAGTGTTAAGAGGTGAAGTATATTTCAAAATCATTCTGTCTCTCTTTTATATAACACCAGTTCCTAAAATAAAGTTCATGGACATTTGACTGCTATTATGAGTCCTCCTTATTCTGAGAATATAGCCAAAGTTTTGAATCCAAAAGATAATATTCCACAAAAGGACAGTCAGGTCAGGATATAAGAAAATAAGAGGGGAAAGAGCGTCATTTCAGTTTCAATAAGGAAAGATAACATTTTAAGTTGTTGCCTAAACTTTGACATTTGCGGTTTAGCAGATGCAAGCTAGAGACCAAAAATGTCTGACCCCCATGACTCAACTCACTATGGGTGCTGAGAAGTGGAGGATGGTAATCGGGTAGCTCAATTGTCAGCTAAATATTAGAATCCTTGAGGTATTCTCTTCCTGTGCCACTTGACCTCTCTTTGATGGACATTATCATCATTTTTCCACTACTGGGAGAAAATATGGTGAGAAAATGAAAGGTGGAAGGGATAGAAAAGAAAAGAACAGATGAGTATTTGGCAGAGGTCAACCATCCTGACACCAAGAAAAGGGGGTCAAATGAAGCCCTTTGGTTATCTTCCACAAACCCAAAAATATCCACCTCTTGCCTGATTGACATTTATACTCTGATTTCCTTATGCGTGTGTTGTAGGGACTTCAAATGTTGCTTAACTCATATGTTCCTGAGCTTTATTGCTGTTAGAAAGAAACTAATCATGATAATTTAAAATGATATAAACTTTCAGAAGGCAGACTCTAACTCATTACACTAAGGCTATCTTCCCTGACTGAACTAGCATTAATTCCAACACTGCATTACATCAGGCATGTAAGAGTGTCCAGCTAATATGCATATTTCTTCCTTCCTTCTATCATCCTTCCTTTCTTTCTTCCCTCTCTCTCTTCATTCCTCACCTCCGACATGCTCACAATTTGTCCTGTTCAAGGATCACACTTTGATAGTATCTTCCAGACCAGTCTATTCCAAATTTGAATGTGTATATAAATACTTAGGGGCCTCATTAAAATTCAAATAAAGATGCAGTGAGTCTCAGGAGGGGACCATGATTCTCCCTTTCTATCAATGTTCAATAAATGATGAATATGCTGAGCCTGAGACCATGCTTTGAGACATTTCAAGACAATGGTCCACTCATTTGTAGTACTATTTGAAGTAACCAATTTTTAGTACAACCAAAGGCCAAGCTGGAACCTTTGCTCAGATTGTTATTTAGTGAAATAATTCTCATACTAACCCTGGATAGTTTGTTCCCTGTTCCCCGCTGCTAAAATGCAGGCTGCAGAGAATTTCATTAAAATGTATTCTTCTCTTCTGTTGTGTCACAGAATTTAGTTGGCTAAAACCTCTAGACTCAAGAAGAAGTAGATTTTAATCTCTCTATGTCACTTTCTTAGGTTAGTTACTTGATCTCTCTGAGCTCCTGTTTAAAATGAGGATAAAATACTGTAAGGAAAGAGAATAAGAGAACTAAAGAGCAAACCACAAAAACTCCCAGAAAACAAATAGTAAACTGGCAATACATAGTTAGATATCAATAATTTCCCTAAAAATCAATGGCCGAACCCACCAATCCAAAGACATGGAATGACTAGTTGGATCAGAAATTAAAACTTTATGCTTTCTTCGGGAGATCTGGTTTTCAAATATAAACATAAGCTTGCTGAAAAAGGTTGGAAAACAAATATACGAGCGAAAGGGACCCTATAAAAGCAGTAGAAGTCATATCAGATACAGTAGACTTCCAATTTAAATGGTAGCAAGAGACTGAGATGGATATTATATAATGATTAAGGTATCAATACTTCAGGAAGACATTACAGTCATCTCTCTCTCTCTCTCTCTCTCTCTCTCTCTATATATATATATATATATATATATATATATATGCTGCAAACAAAGACTCATTGAAATATGTAAAGCAACTATTAACAAACCTAGTAAAAAGAAAGTGAAAGAAATGCAATATTTGTGGGGAACTTTCACACCCCACATTCATTAATGATCAATCAAGTGGAAATCTAACAAGGAAACAACAACCTTTAAGAAAGAGTGGGTTTAGTAGACATTGATAGGGCAGTTCATCCAAAAAAAGCACAGTACACATTCTTTTCAAGAGCACATGGGTCATTTTCAAGGATAAACTATATTGGTTCAAAAAACTGTGAGTCAATAAATGAATGGATATTGAAATCATATCATACATCTTCTCTGATCACAACAGTATCAAGTTAGAAGTCAAATAAAAAAGAAAATGAGAAAAACTTCCAAGATGTGAAGTCTAAACATGTTACTGAGTAACTCAGGTGGTTAACAGAGAAATCAAAAAATACTCTAGCATTGATGTCTCTGAGGCCTCAAATCTAAAGGCAGGAGAAACAATTGCAAAAATAAGTGAATGGGGCTACATAAAATTTAAAAAATTCTGCACAATGAAAGAATCTATAACTAAAACAGAAATTCCCTAGCAAACAGGAGAAAATGTTGGCACATCATATATCTGACAAGGAATTAATAACCAATATCCACAAATACTCATGCAACTCAACAGAAGGAAAACAAATAATCAAAAAATAGACAAGAGAGCTAATTAGACACTTCTCCAAAGAAAGCATACAGAAAGCCAATAAGCTCATGAGAAAAGAAAATTCTTGTCATAATTTATCATCATTGAATTGCAAACCAGAATCATCTGTGTGAATATCCCATATCAAAAACAACAGAAAAATAAAATGTTGGCGAGGGTGTGAGTGAAATAGAACTTGTATATACTGTTAGTGGCACTACAGAGTAGTCCAGCCTCTATGGAAAACAGTATGGAGGTTTCCTAAAGCACTGAAAGTAGATCAACCTTATGATCCAACAATCTGTCTTCTCAGTATGGACCTGAAGCATACAAAAGTACTGATTTGAAGGGATATATACCTCCCTATATTCATTGCAGCACTATTTACAATAGCCAAATTATGAAAACAACCTAAGCGTCCAACAAAAGATGAATAGATTAAGAAATTGTAGTTTATACACATGATGGAATACTACTCATCTTTAAAAAAGATGAAATCTTGCTATTTGTGACTATATGGCTGTAACTGAATGGGATATCACTAAGAGAAATAACTTAGAAAGTGAAGAAGACGCCAGTTAATTCTGCTCATATGTGGAATACAAAGAATCAAAGCAAAGGACAAATAAAACCAAACCAAAATAGCAGAGCTGAGGCTACTAGAATGGAGAGCAAAGTGAGGTAGCAAAGGAAGAGCTCCCAGTGGACTTTGGTGGAGAATTTTTGGGGCTTTGGTGGTAGGTATGATGTGATAACATACATTTGAAGAGGTATAAACATACACCTTTAAAACATATGCAGTGTTATAAACTTAGTTCCCCTCAATCATCATGTAATTTAAAATTAAAAAAAAAAAAACTTAAATGAGAATGAAAGTAATAATTACTTAATTGGGTTTGGGAGAGGCCTCAGTGAAGGATTTGAAAGCATCAGAACACACTTTAAATTTAGAAATGCTAGGGCCTCTCCGGTGGTGCAGCGGTTGAGCGCTGGGTTGCGAAGCTGCCCGCAGCCTCTGCAGCACCGGTTCGATCCTTGGCTGCTCCCCAGCCACCGGAGGAGGGTCCCACATGGCGTGCAGACCTCTCCTGCCACCCTCTGCTCCCCTCAGCAGTGTACTTCGGTCCCTCTGCCTGCTCTGCTCCCTGCTCTGGCTCTGGTGAATTCTCTCGCCCTCCCGTGCTTCTGACTGTACCCAGTGTTTGTATAAATAAATAAATCTTTAAAAAAAAAATTTAGAAATGCTAGCTGTTAATATTCTAAGGTGATTCTTATCACATTTGGTGGGTTTATGTCCAGTAAAAAGATGAAAGAACATTCTGAAATCTCTCACATTCTATATCCTGGGAGTTAGAAAATATTTAGTCTTCAGTGGACCTAAAGTTAGACAATTCTCAGGTGTTCACAAATTCCTCAATGTTTTCATGCATCATTGATTCCCATCAGTGGAATTATTTGGAATTTGCTTACTATAGGTATAAAGGATTTTTCAAGAAGCCTAAGTTATCTGTGGGCAAGTATGAAAATATAATGTCATCTATCAGAAGTCGCTCTCAAACCAAAATATCCTTTCTAGTGTTTCCATCATTTATGTTAATCCATTGCATGAAGGCACCAAAAAGCAGATCAAACTTAATTCCCTGGGCAGTAGAGGGGTGGGGGTGACACATGACAGACAAGTCCACTAGCAGATATGGGCTATGTTATGGATTAAACAGTAGGAGCAAGTCAAGCCTCAATTTAAGATTTATTAAGGAAGCCATTTAGCATGTGCCATTTAACATATTTAAACTTTTTAGACAGTTTGAGATTGATGAAAAGAGAACTGACTTATTTCTGTGGACTTATTTTAAAAACTAATTTTCAATTTATGTTAATCAAGAGTCTTTGGTAAAAAATAACAAAGCAAACAAACAAACAAATAAAAAACAAAAAAATTAAACCCCCGAACAAAAAGGAGGTGGACTTTGTTGGTTGAATCACTGAAGTTTGTGAGGATGTAGCTGGTTTGGAACATGGCGAAGGATCAAACGGTGCCACATTTCTCCCCACCTCTGTCTTTATCTCTGTCTCTCCCTCTCTCCTTTCCATATCTTGATATTGTTTTCTTTCAAATCAGTTTCAATTTCTGAAAAGATCTCTCCATACAGTGGTAAGGAAGACCACAAGCAATTTCAAATCTATTTTCTACCAGGTGATAAAATTCCAATGAAACAAAGAACTGCTTCCTCAATGGACCCGTAGAAGTCCTATGATCAAGTATTGTGAGCTAGCTTTGTTGCACATTTATCCCTGAGCCACTTATGTGGCCCAGGAATGAAACTAACCTCTAATTTGTCTGGCCTGGGTTTTGCAAAATCACATAACTGAGAATGTGACAAAGATAATTCCCCTAATAGAATCTGAGTATTGTTCCAAAAGAAAGAATTGATCATGGTAGGAAAACAATTATTTTCTGAGAACCAAAATGGGATAAATGTACATATTCCTATCATGGACAATACATAGAGAGTCCAAGGCTTTGCAACAAAGAGGGTGAGCAGCATTTCTTGATGTCTACCAGAGAGAAAGATTTTTGTCCAAAGAGTTAATAGTTCCGAGGATGGGGTGAAGGAAATATTTGGATGCCTGCTGCTTGTATTTTATATATTGCTTTCTCATCAGAGTTTACTCTTACACTTACATGTGTGTATATGTGTGTTTATAAACATATATGTATGTATACATATATATTCACACACATATAATATGCTTATTCATCTCAGAAATGGAAATTTGATGCCATTCAAATGATTGAAATGTGGTTAAAGTGATTTTCATGTATATAGCACTTTGCACTGGGTACTATAAATAGAAGCTCAGGGGAAAATTCTCTTTCCCCAAACCTACTGACTTACAGAGATGTATGTGGGAATCTGAGCTCTGAGTAGAGTGAAATATGACTTTGTATTGCAGTAGCATTCTGCCAAAGATAAAAATCACTTTACATAAAAAGAGTCTATTTTCACTGGGTGAAAGGCTGTTCTTTTGTAGTAGAGCACAATGCTGTGGGCCCCACACCACCTCCTGTGAACCACTGGCATTTAACAAGGAGGCAGGGAGGAGGAGCCCTAAAACCATCTATGTGGGCCCCAATCTGTCTTCATGTTACACTGCTGCTTGGCCTTTACATACCCGTACCTGCAGGACCTGCTCCTCTTGTCAAGCCTCTGTCCCCTTCTCTTCAACAACTATATAAAAGTACCTTAGGCATAGGAAACTATGAGGGTAAAATAAGATAAAATCCATAAAACATATAATACAAGAGTTGAAATACATGAAGGCACTCAAGTGATAACAGTTAAACATGTAGCTATAGGGCACAGAGGAATGCAATAAACGATGATAATCATTCAATGCAAAATGAAACTTTCATTTAAAAAGTTTGCATATGGTCTCACTCATAGCAGGAATTTAGAAAACCTAAATAAAGGACCAGGAAAAAAACTAATTATAATAAAGTAAAAATCAAAATCAACAAGCAACTATAAACCAGAGACACACTGGGGGAGGGGGGGAGGGGATGAGAGGAAGGAGTAGGATCAAAACAAGGGAGGGTGGGAATTGTATGGTGACTATAACCAAGATGAAAATGCATACATTGTGCGAAAATGAAAAATGATGTAAAAATTGTATAAAAAAAATAAATTGGTATCAAAAACTCTAAAAAAATGTAAAAAAATTTGCATACTAGATGTTACAAAGATGCATACTAGATGTTAGATTAAGAGAAAGCAGTTTTTGTGACACTGTAGAAATTCACCTATTTAGACTACACTTTCCTCATCTAAGAAATAGGCTATTCAAATAAGATCTTTAGGATCCCCTCAGATTTAAAAGCTCTAAGATTTTCAATGGAACATTTTGCCAACTTGAGTTTCTGTGCCCTGTAAGATGGTTCTGAATGCTTTCAAAACAGGTAACTTTTATGTTAGGCTAACTTAGTGTATGCTAGTGACTGGAACTGGTAAGATATTAAAAGTGTATTTTTAATACCTTCATTTTCATACTGCTGGTTAATTGATACAGTTGGATTATAGTTGGGAATTCAGAGTTTGAATTTAAGTCATTCTTTTTTATTCTGCAAGCATGAACTTATACCTGTTGTCTCTAACTCTGTGCTAGGCAGAAGGGTAATAACGGGGGAGGGATATAATATATAGCAGAAAAATAAATATTACAAATTACATTTTTGCTTCTTTGAGTAGATACTTAGGAGTAGAATTGCTCGATATGGTGGATCTGTTTTTAATATGTTTAGGAACCTCCATACTGTTTTTCATTGGGACTAGACCAGTCTACAGTCCTACCAACAATGTAAGAAGATTCCTGTTCTTCCACGTCTTTACTAACATGAATTCAAAGGGACATATGCACTCCTATGTTCAGTATAGCACTGTTTACCCACATAGCCAAGATAGGGAAACAATTTAACAGATGAGTGTATTAAAAAGTATGTATATAGTGGGCTGTGTGTGTGTGTGTGTGTGTGTGTGTGTGTGTATACACAGGTGGTGAATGGAGTATATACACAATGTAATACTACTTATAAAATGTAATACTACTTATAAAAAAGAGTAAATATTTCCATTTGTGACCTCATGGATAGAACTGGAGGTGTTTATGCTAAGGTTATGAAGTCAGAAATAGAAAGATAAATAACATTGGATTTCATTCATGTATGAATGGAATACTGCTGTTATAAAACATTGACTACTGTTAAAAAAATGAATGGAACTTGAGCTTCTACTAAGCAAAATAAGTCAGAAGGAGAAAGACATGTGACATATTTCATGAGAAATACAAACAAGCAAAAGAAAGGAACAGTTATAACTAAAAGAAACCCTAGAAATCTGGGTGTAGAGTTGAGGCTACTGGAAAGGGACAGTTGGTAGATAGTAAAAGGGAGGGAGGGCCAAGTGAAGGATTGTGGGTGATTTGGTGGTTTGTGTGGTATGGTAGCGTGTACCTAGAGGCTTACCTCTAGATCTAGTGTTGGAAACCAATTTCTAGTGTTGGAAACCAATGTTCCCTCAAAATATATAATAAATAAAAAAACCTAAATTATGCTACTTGTTATAAAGGAAAGAAAACAAGGGAAAGAGAAGTATTTTTGATGGGTTAGTGTCATTTCATGTAACAAATTCTCTATCCTGAGTTATACAGCAAAAAGAATACTTCCATGCAAAAGAGAAAAGGGGAAATTTTGAAACAGTGGGGAGAGCTAGTGCAAAGGCCTGAAATGAGTCAGATTCAGATATACTTGAAGAACTGAATAACAAGTACGCTGAAGCATAGTTTGTGAGAAAGTAATATGACATGTGGTTGGAGAAATGAAGAAGCCAGATAGTGCATGAACTTGAAGTGTTGTCAAAAGCTTGCTTTGTATTCCTTGTGCTGTGTATTCTTTATATCATTTATAAAATGATGTAAATTATAATTTAAAAGCATTCTTTCTACTGTAGTGAAACAGACTGGAGGGTATAAAAGTGGAACCAGGAAGACCAATTAAAAAGCAAAGGAAATGCTTCAGTGTTACAACTATCTGTGAGACTTGCTTAAATTTCCTTCCATCACTGAGACTATTTCGCTATGATGTAGAGTACAATCTCTAAGAACTCTTATTATGGTTTATAAATATCCCTAAGTGAAACTAACCTTCCCATCAAATCCATATCTGACTTGGTGGGATGCAGTGACTTGCTCTGATCAGTTTCCCAGGCATCCCCTAAGGCAGAGATGCAGGAATGTTGGTGGGTCAAAGAAATAAAGAATTAGTATGAGTCTTACTGTGAACCATGGGAGCTGACTGGTCTTGAAATGGCTTTGTTTTCTCTATTTTATATTCAGAATGACTTCAAAACAGTCCCCTCAGTCACACAAATCAATTTCTGATTCCAAACACAGATTATAAATTTCAAAAATTCAGCTTATGATTGTTAAGTTTCACTCAGGGTGTTTAGGATGATTGTTTTCATGAAGGTGTGCAAAAGATTAAAAAGAACTATGATAATAGTTTTATAAAAAGATGGCTTAGAAGGAGAAAAATTCTCCAAACCTCCTTCTACATTTTTCTTTCTGGTGCTTGGATAAAAATGGCAAATTAATAGAAGAGCAAATCAGTGTGGGATGCCAATACATTCAAGAAAAAGCCAAAGTTCATTTCTGCCTGCAGATTCAAACACTGCCGGAAGATCAATGCCAGCTTCACAGTGTGGTTTGCAAAAATCACTCTACATCTCACATCCTCAAGGACGAGACTCACACTGCTTTAGCTACTTTAGCTTCTCCAAGCATTTTCCTGAATTGCTGTGAGAAGCTATGTTTTCCATTGGGAGGACTTTAGGGTCCATATAGTTACACCACCTATAAATTTTTTAATGTTTTTTTTAATATATTTTTACATAATTTTTCACTTTTGTGCAATGTATGCATTTTCATCTTGGTTATAGTCCCAATACAATTGCCACCCTTCTTGTTTTGATCCTCCACCCTCCTCCCCACCTTGTTGTGTGTCTCTGGTTATAGTTGCTTATTGATTTTGCTTTTTACTTTATTATAATTAGGATTTTTCCTGGTCCCTTATTTAGGTGTTCTAAATTCCTGCTATGAGTGAGACCATCCGGTATTTTTCTTTTTTTTTTTTTTTTCTGGCCATATGATCCAGCAATTCCACTCCTAGGTATTTACCCAAAGGACACAGAAACATTAATTCAAAAGGGCACCTGCACCCCTATGTTTATAGCAGCACTATTTACAATAGCTAAGCTATGGAAACAACCCAAATGCCCAAAAGTAGATGACTGGTTCAAGAAGATGTGGTACATATACACAATGGAATATTACTTGGCAATCAAAAAAGATAAACTCATGCAATTTGCAGCAACATGGGTGAAGCTGGAAGGAATCATCCTCACCCATAAATTTTATCATCAGGACATCACAAATATAGTGAGGGTTTTGGAGGTTGCTTTATTTCCTTTTGGGAAAAAACTATGTGTGTGTGTGTGTTTGTGTGGTGGAGCGTGTGATTGGTGTGTCCCAACCTTAGGAGTTAATGTACCTCTGTTTCAGTTTAATTAGATTATGTCAGCTTATGCTGGCTCTCTCTCTTTAACTGTTTTTCTCTAGAAAAGATTCTGTTAGCAAAAGATCTTATTTGTGTTTTTCTTGTTGCAAAATTAAAGTTTAGTCAACATGCAATTTGAGGAAGTAGAAAAATGAATCTATAAAGTTAGTATTTCTTGAGAAAAACAGAGAAGACAAAAGTAATTAAATGTTTCATTATTAGCTTTTATTTTGGAAAATCAGTTTCAGGTCTGCAAGATAGAGTAGGTTAATCAATAAATATTGGCTAAGCATGTATCATAAGGAAGGAATTATGACTGGCACTGGGTGATAGCAGTGAACCAGAAGACAAAGGTCAATCTCATAGGGCTTGCAGCCAAAACAGAAAGCAGGCAAAGCGAGCCAGTAATTTAAATGTAATGAGTCACATTGAGGAGAAACATAGAGGACAATCTGGATAGACAGTGGAGAAGCCCTATTTAATGATTGTTGCTGAAGGATGGATGGTGATTAGGAGCAAGATGAAAAGGGAGGGTTTGGGGCAGAGAGACAAGATTCCCAGAACCTCAGAGAGCATATTTTGTTGAAGGGACAGAGCAAATCCAGTGTGACTAGAAAAGACCAAGGACTGTTTCCTGTAAGACTACCTGTATCCTTGGACTTCAGCTCCTCCAAGGCCTTGAAAGATTAGCAAACCTTTTCCCAAAAGTCATAAAAAGTCACTGCTGGGAAATAAACACTAAACTAGTAAAATTCAGATATGTTGTTGAAATGGGACAATGGGATAGAGAGACCTTAGAGGAGACAACTGCTGGGGTGGTAAGGGAGCTCTAGCTCTCAGGAGGTGGCTCTGGAGCAGAGACCTGAATGGTGTAAGTGACCCAGAAGAGAAGAGATTTTAAAAAAAGTCTATTTCAGGCAGAAGAGTAAACAGGTCAAAGACTAAGAAGCAGACTGTCGTTAGTTTAATCAACTGAAAGAAAATGGTTAAAATAGATTTCCACTCAGGCTTTGAGTCAAAATTCAGAGTTCATTTTATTGCCCTCAAATGCCATTACCTATCTGAGCCCCGTGCTTTCTGTTTCACCACATTGTATGTACCTGAGCAGAAAACCCATGTCTGTTCACTAACTGCTGTATACGCTCAGTATGTAGGTCACTGTGTAGTACTTATTAGACAATTATTAAATATTAAAGAATTGTTGCATAAAGACATCAAGGCTGCATATCCAGTACCATAAGACAAGAAAAGAAAAAAGTTCAATGTTGAAATTCAATTAACCAATTAGTAATGAACTAATCCAATTAAAAATCCAGAAGTCAAAGCAGTCAAATTATTGTGGGGATAAATACAGTGTAAATAACAAGACAGGGAAAACTGGGTTGAGTTCCTCAACCAAAGTACTATTAATATTTTGGATCAAAAAGTTCTTTATTGTGGGGATTGTCCTGTGTATTGTTTATTAGCATCACTGACCCCTTACCTAATAGATATAGGAAGCATCCCCTCAGCTGTGACAACCCCACATCTCAAGATATTGGCAGTGACCAAGTTGAGACAGCTGGGCTGAGAGTACTCAGATGATAGCACTTTCTAAACTGTTGCAGAAGTTCTTGTGCCTCCCGGAAGGGTTTAGTTGATTTGTCTGCAAAGTTTTGCTGAGAGTTATGATAAATATTTCCCCTGAATTGAAATACTGTACATCATACATGCATGCTTAGCAGCAGAAAGCAAAGATGCTTAATTTTTTATTATACTTTATGGTTAGTGTTCAAACATCCATCAATGTAAAAGAAACCACTTTCAAAATTTTTGTTATAAATATGTAATATAATTGTAGAGTAAACCTCCTTTGTCATCTTGATGGTGAATCAGACTAATGCTCATCTTGTATATTGAGTTTTATCTGGATTTTATTCTATTTTTAAGTAGTTTGTAGAGGGAGGAAGAAGACAAAAAAAGACTTGATTTGCAGTGTGTTGAAATCTGCAGAATAACAGTGTCCCACTTTATCATTAAACTGCACCACACAGCTTTCCTATACCAATTAATAATTTTTAAATAGTTTTTTTTTCTGATTTTAAATATTCAGAGAAGATGGGCAAGTATACAAAAGAAAATTAAAGTCATCCATAACCTCACAATCTAGAGGTAACATTTTATAGATTTACTTAGTACTTCATTAAATTACGCGTCAGGCACTGTGCTGCGGCTGGAATTCATGGTGAACCACGTGTGAAATGTTCCATCTTCAACAATTAACAATCGCTTTCCACATTTATTTTACTTGCATGGAATTTAATCCTTTTTTTTTCTGCCAATTAACCAACTACTACTCTCTCCTTCCCTCCCTTCCTTTCCCCCTTCTATCTTTTTTTATTTTTAATCTTTTACTTCTCATACTGGTAATTTAATGCAAAACTCTATGTATATGCACTTAAAGCATTATTCCATGAGTCAAGTGTTCTATCTAGAGGAGAGATAATAAATATGTGACAAAGGTTGCATCACTTTGCCAGTTTCTGAACCTGGATGTGTATTTTTAATTCATCATTTTTTTTTAAAGATAAAGTAGATTTATCTGTGTCAGCTATTCTATTTTACTGTTTTTTTTAAAGATTTAGTCATCTATTTATACAAGCACTGGGCACAGTCAGAAGCGAGGGAGGGTGAGAGAATTCACCAGAGTCAGAGCGGGGAACAGAACAGGCAGACCAACGAAGTACACTGCTGAGGGGACCAGCGGGCAGCAGGAGAGGTCTACGCACCATGTGGGACCCTCACCCGGCTGCCAGGGATCGAACCGGTGCTGCAGAGGCTGCAGGCAGCCTCGCAACCCAGTGTTTAACCGCTGTGCCAACGGGGAGGCCCGATCAAAATTTTTTTTTTTTTTTGGCAGTAAAACCAGAAGTATCATTACAACTCTTTTCAGTGCAATGCTTTAGACCACTTGTTCTCAAAATTTAGCATGCTAAGCATTGCCTGGAGAACCTGTTAACTTACACATTCCTGGATCCTCCCCCATAGATTATCACAGTAGTTCTGGGGTGGGTGGCACCTAGCATTCTGCATTTCTAACAACCTGCAAGGTGATACTATTGATGACTGTCTACATACTACATTTAATTAGTATTGTTCTGGACTAGCATTTCCAAACTTTAATGTATATATGAATCAATGGAGATCATGTTCAAATTGCAAATTTGAACAGTTTGGGTGGGTCTGCTGCAGAGGTTGGGATTCAACTTTTCTAACAAATGTCAAGTTAATACTGCTGGGCTACAGACCAGATTTCAGTCTCGAGGTACTCTACAGTCACTACTAGAGTTAGTTCTGAAATGAAATTATTTGGCTATGCCATATTGTAAAACAAATCTTTCTTGATCTCAAAATTTCCTAAATATCACTCCACCCTCTAAAACCAGACTAGGTGCAAAATATTTCCACTGAATGGGTTTAAAGTGGGGGTATTTTTTCAGGAAATTCTTTTGTCAACTTTGAACATCAGTAATGTAGGAGCTGCTACTTTACTAGCTATGGATGATGTACATGTGCTCCTTGGATTCATCTGTTTCCTTCCAAAACTGCCCATATTATGAAGACATATGTATTTACACTGATTTTTTATGTGAATATCCAGGATGCTATAGAACATGCAGATGTGAATCAGAGGTGGATCCTCCTCGTTTACACTAATAATCTTGTGAAAGACATTGATGTAATAATATAATCAATAAAAAAAATCATAGATGAAAAATAAATTTCTCTTTATCCTTCCTTTTAGTTGTTAAATTAAAAACATTTACTCAGTAGGAAATTTTCCATTTCAAATAGAAATCTGACAAAAGCATTGAAATTCCAAGGAGATGGTTTCCCTAGCAGCATTAAGTCATAATATAAACTGCACTTGGGTTGTAAGTATAACACAGCATGCTGTTCATTATACAGTGTAGATGATAGAGGGGAAACGAACACCACATAGAGAATCATGAATTTCTTCCTTACTGGACATTTGGGGAATTTCAATTCATAGCCTTAACGATGTACTCCTATAGCTTTTGCATTTTAACTAATGTGCCAATTGCAGTATTGCTTAGTTTTCTTGTTTTTCCAAATACTCATTCTATATAGCTTTCTTTAAAGAGTGTAAAACTCATGAAATGCTAATAATGTAAGTGATATGTTTACTATCTGACACACGAGCTATTCACTGTCATTAAGATTTTGAAAGAACCATTTGAGGAAAGAGAATAATAGGAGAAAAAAGAACTGTAATCAAACGTAAAAGGACTTTTAAAGGGGGAGGGGGCACTGAAACATCTTTCAGCCATGACCTTCATAACACTGCTATTGGAATGGGACTATAATTGTCCATCGCTCTTTCAATGATCAATACTCCACTCACCACAACTCATTCTTTCAATACCATTGATCTCTTTAACAACCTGGGCTAGCAATCACTCTTTGTAAGTTACAGTGTTAGTGGCATTTCTTCTGCCCTGTTTTGTGTTTCACTATTAGGCGGCCTCAGTGTTCTGTGACTTGATGAATGCAGCCTGGTAAGTGAATTAGGAAATTCCTCCAGTGAAAAAGGATGATTTTTCGACAGAATATCATACTGGTTAAAGATTAGCATGGGTATTAACTGGTAGTCTTACATCATTACTGAAGAACACTACCTCCACTTGTAAAGAGACTGATCATGAGTTGAAGAGATCATTGATTTGATCCACTTTTCCCTATTGCACGATAGATGATTAGAAAGATTTTGATTCTGATATTCAACTTTTTTTATTCTTTTACATAATCTTATGGCATAAAAATCAAAGAATTTCTAATAAAGTATTTTATAAGATGTTAGCATTTAAGGTTTATAGATATTGACCCCTTCCATTTTTACAACAGCTCTATATGATAGCCATAGTAAATGTCTTAATTGAGCTTTACAGATAAATGATTGATCCTCAGGGAAGTTAAAGGGAAGAACAAATATAAACTTCCAGCCTTATACATTACTAAGCCACTTAACTTTGCACAAAAATGATGTAAGACTAAAACCATCATTTTTTGACTCAGTGTTTTGCCTACCAAACAACATTGCCTTTGAGATTATCTTTATAACATATTGAGATTTTACCTTTAGTGTTTTTCAAATCAGGAATTCTGAAAACATGCTGTGATATCAAGCCCTACAGTCAATTACTTAAGAGGTTTTGATTCTACTGGGCAACAATTTCCACATTAGCCAATCTAATGAAGCATGTAGCTGCTTTTGTGAAATAAGTCAAGAAGAATGCAATTATGATATTTAATTCTATTTATTTATAGCACAATAGTGAAATAGGTGAACTGCAACCAACTTAGAGTTCACATTCTATTTCTTTTATTATCTGGTGCTTTCAAACTGAAGTTGTCGTCAGCTTTGAAGTTCAATAAGGGCATGGCGAACTTTCATTTGATGTGATAGTAATGTTAGGGCAGATAAATTTGTTTCTCTTTCTTCTGTGGGCAAGTCTTTATTTTGCTCAGGGTACTTTAAAGAGTGGATGTTTTCAGGTACCATTATTCTACTACTTTGATTTCCATTGGAATAAATTATCAATAGTACTTCTGATCCACAGAAGAGAGCAAAATCACTTTACTCTTTTCTTCCCTATTCTTGATGTTGAGATGATGGACAATGGGTATTAAGAACTTGCTGTAAGGCCTCCTCGGTGGCGCAGTAGTTGAGCGCTGGGTTGCAAAGCTGCCCGTGGCCTCTGCAGTGCCGGTTCGATCCCCGGCTGCTCCCTGGCCACAGGAGGAGGGTCCCACATGGTGCTCAGACCTCTCCTGCCGCGCCTGCTGCTCCCCTCAGCAGTGCACTTAGTCAGTCTGCCTGTTCTGCTCCCCACTCTGGCTCCGGTGAATTCTCTCACCCTCCCGAGCTTCTGACTGTACCCAGTGCATGTATAAACAAAACAAAACAAACAAACAAACAAATAAATAAATAAAACATGCCTCTATTAAAAAAAAAAAAAACTGCTGTGGATCAGGCACTTTCTAAGTACTTTGTGTATAGTTGTAAACAAAATTGTAGCTACTTCATGAGGCAATTACATTTTTTTAAAAAGATTTATTTATTTATTTACACAAGTACCAGGGTACAGGCCAGATGCGCGGGAGGGTGAGAGGACTCACCAGAGACAGAGTGGGGAACAGAACAGGCAGAATGACTAAATACACTGCTGAGGGGAGCAGCGGGCGAGACAGGAGAGGTCTGTCGTGCCATGTGGGACCCTCACCGGCAGGCCCGGATCGAACCAGCACTGCAGGGGCTGCAGACGGCTTCACAGCGCAGCACTCAACTGCCTGCGCCATGAGGGGTGGCCCTATCCTCATTTTTTTTAAAGATTTATTTATGCATACAAGAACTGGGGTTAAGCCAGAGGTACAGGGGGGTGAGAGGATTCAACAGAGAGAGTGGGGAGCAGAATAGGCAGATCTACTGAAATACACTGCTGAGGGGAGCAGCATGCGAATCAGAAGAGGTCTGCTGCGCCTTGTTGGTTGTTCCCCGGCTGGCCTGAGATTGAACTTATGCTGCAGTGGCTGATGATAGCTTGATAGCGCTCAGCCATCAGGGAGGCCCAGTATTATCCTCATTTTATAATAAGGAAGTGAGACTGAAGGGTAGTTCAGAGACTAGCCCAAGTTTACAGAGCAGTTAATGGTAGAAACAGGATTAATGATTTGGTTCTCTGGCTCCAGCACCCATTCTCTTAAAGACTGAATTATGCTGTCTCTTCTGATATAACTTAAAGCAAACCATCACCCAGAACTTGCAGAAATTGCTGAATCTAGTCTCCTGTGAAAGCTTATGATTTGTATGTTTGACGTTACTTGGTTTTCTTCAGTCATTCTAACTACCCCTTTCTGCATCAAGATAACAAAACTGTTTCAAGACCTTTCCAGCACACAAGTTGTCTCTTTAATGCTGAAGGTAGCTGTTTTTAAATGATGTAAAATGGCATATTACCTCTATATTTCCCACTTATTTCTGTAAATGTTTCTTGCCCATATTCTATTTTCTTAGTCATCACTTTCAGCTGTGTGCTAAGTACTCCATAGATTTTATGCTTATTTTTTATTGAAGTAACATTGATTTGTAACATTATTTAGGAATTGAGGGTACAGCATTATAAATCAGTATCTGTAAATACAACATTATGTTCACCATTAGAAGTTCAGTTTTCATCATTCCCCATGCCATTGACCCATTTTTTAGATTTACCCACCTCAAATCCCCCTTTACTTCTGATAACCACTATTTTATTCTTATAATCTATGAATTTGTTTTTGTTTTGTTTTGTCTGTTAATGAATTTTGTTTCATTATTTTCCACATATGAGTAAAATCATGATGTTGATGTTTGTCTTTCTCCTTCTGACTTATTTTACTTATCATAATATTGATAAATCCATCCATGTTGCAAACAAAGGATTTCATCTTTTTTATAATGGAGTAGTATTGTAGAGTGTGTGTGTGTCTGTGTGTGTATGACCCATCTCTCTCTCTGAAGAATATTGTTTTAGTCACTCTACAGCACAGCTTTATGAAGTAGGCATGTTTGCCAGTCTCCATTTATAGAGGAGGAAACTGTAACAAAAAAGTTTACATAAGTTTCCAAAGACTGCAAGAAGTTCAAAACAGAATTGTCATTTAGCTCTGAGAATTTTGACTCTTTTTCTCTCTTCTCTGACTTACCCTCAAAGGATTCATGTTTGCCCATTTGAAGTCCAGCAGGGAGTGTTGGTGCCACATTTATAAAGCTAGAGTTTATCAATGTCAGGATAAGTTATGAATTTGTCTCAAAAATAATCTAGAGTAGTACTAAAACACAGCCATTTGTGAATTGTTCACTTCTTCATACAAGAGTGAAAACTTTCGGGGCCTCCCTGGTGGCGTGAGGGGTTAAGATACAACCTATGAAGCTTGCTGCAGCTACTGCAGCACGAGTTCGATCCCCGGGCAGGGAGCTACCCACATGGAGCAGCAGACCTCTCCTGTCTCGCCTGCTGCTCCCCTCAGCAGTGTATTTCAGTCAGTCTGCCTGTTCTGCTCCCTAGTCTGTCTCTGGTGAATCCTCTCACCCCCTACAACTCTGGCCTGTACCCCAGTTCATGTATGTATAAATAAATAAATCTTTAAAAAAAAAGATTGAGAACTTTCAGGGTTCCCAGGTAATGACATTTTAATGGTCTTGCCTAACGTTGTGCTCTCTTGAATGTGACAGAAGTGGAGATAGAGCATATTCAGAATCCACACCTGGTACAACCCAGGAATCATGCCCTGCTCTCTAGAAAGCAACATTTATTATAAGCATCATGTCAGAATCAAAACTGGGAGGAGTTTTTCCAAAACATCTCATCTGCAAAGGGAATTATTGGCCTTCATTTGTTAGATTTAAGCCCTTGCCCGATGTGCGCATCAGTATCATGGATAAGTTCCGTGGCCTTTTTTTTTCCCAGTGAGAGTGTCTGAAGTGTATCATATATTCTGTCTAATTGATCAGGTCTGCTGCTGCTAAACCACTTGGTCAGCTGACTTATGGAAAGGGCCTTTAACTTTCACCTAGCAGTTAGATGAATTGGATTCACTTTCTGATTCATCAAGTACTAGAGTTTTGGGCACATACCTTAAATGTCTCTGTACCCCAGTTTTCTTTGTAGTACAATGGAAATCCTGTTGCACACATACTTTACACTCTATTTTTGAAAAATATAAAGCCCTGTGATTCTACTATATTGAAAAATTCTAACAACAAACAGATGTAAGGTATTTTATGAGAATAGAGAATGAATACTTAAGCAAAATGACTTGAGACTCTCCAGTCATGTCTGTTCACCAGTAGAGCTTTTTATAACTATCTTACTATGCAAAAGGGCAGAGAGTAGCAAACCTGCATATTGTTTCTTTTGTTTTCATTTAGTCTTAACTTACTGATTCTCATGCTTTAGTATGCATATGTATTACTGCTTAAGGTTGTATTCACTTGTCCTACTTTATTGGCATTTTTTTCATACTCTTTCAGAAAATTATGTGAATATTTCTCATAGTATCTCTAAATTTCATATATATTCATTTTCCTTGTAAGATAAAATTCTAGCATATTACCACCTTCCTGGTTACATCCTAGCCTGTGCACTGCAGTGAAAGTTCCTCAATGCCTTTGAGCCTCAGTTTCTTCTTAATGAAATGAAATAATAAAATATACTTTGAAGTGTTTTAGTGAGGATCCAATTAGATTCAACACTGTATCTACCTAAAAGGTCTTAGCATATTACCTGGCATTGTTGTAAGTTCTTAGCAAATACTATTTCCCTTCCCGGATCACCTTCTCTTGCAACTCATCCCACACCACAAAGCAGGAATGGAAATTATCCCTGAGTTTAAGAACATATAACTATTCTCATGCTACCTTAACTTGCTTTTATATATTGTATAGTTGCATAACTTGCAAAATAACCATTAATTTTTTTTAATCCTCTTGGATAAATGATTGTGCAATTTTGCACATCTTGACAAGTTAGGTAAATGTTCTAAGTTAAAGGATAAGGATAAATACAGAAACTTGAGCTAAAAAACAAGACCTGAGATTTCCTACTAAGAATAATATCTGTGATGTTATCTACAACTGGGCAGATTGACATTGAACTTGGACATTGACTGTTCATTGACTGTGCACTCCACCAAGAGATTTTGAAAAAAGGAAAGAATTCAATGAGGTTTGAGTCTTTTTCTCAGCCTCACCATCCTTAATTGTACTTTCATTGATGTCAGAAAACAATGCTTTAAAAAGTGTGTTCCTGCTAAAGTCTCAATATTTCCGGAAGTTGTCGACTTGTTAATTTTTTCCAGGGTTTTGAATTGAAAATAAATGCTAACAAACTGACCCAAACTGACCCAAATTTAAGAGATTGGTAAAATTGTTAATACATTGAGTAACTGGGATTCGCACACTTTGAAAATGTCAAACTGTACAACTACTTCAGAAAACTGGCAATGTTCACCAAAACATGACTCCCTTAAAATTCAGCAATCCTACTATTAAATATATGTCCTTAAGAAATTAATCTCTCTTCAAAAAATATCATATAGAAATGTTTTAGCAACTTTATTTGCAATAAAATTGAAAACTATCCAAATGACCATCAATGAGAATGGGTTAATGAATTATGATATGTTAAGATGATGGAACACTATACAACAATGAAAAAAGCTCCAATTGTTTCAATAACATGAATGAAACTAGAAACATCTTCTTGAACAAAAGAAATAAGGTAAAATAGCTGCGTGCTTTCAGTCCTGCTAAATGTTTTAAAGATTTCTCCTTTTAACAGTGTTTTATAGTTTTCTTTGTATAGGTCCTTTACCTCTTTTGTTAGATTTATTCCCAAATATTTGATTTTTTTTGTTTCAATAATAAAAGGGATGGTTTTTTTTATTTTTTCTTCTTCAGATTTATTGTTTGTATATAGGAAGGCTACTGACTTTTGCGTGTTGATTTTGTATCCTGCCACTTTACTGAACTGATTGATGAGTTGAATTAGTTTTTCTGTGGAGTTTTTGGGGTTCTCTATGTATATTATCATATCATCTGCAAAGAGTGATAGTTTGACTTCTTCTTTTCCTATTTGGATTCCTTGGATGTCTTTCTCTTGTCTTATTGCTCTGGCTACGACTTCCAGTATTATATTGAAAAGCATTGGTGAAAGTGGACATCCTTGTCTTGTTCCAGATCTTAATGGAATTGCTTTCAGCTTTTCACCATTGAGAATGATACTGGCTGTTGGCTTGTCATATATGGCCTTTATGATGTTGAGGTACATTCCTTGTATCCCAAGAATTTCAAGGGCTTTTATCATGAATGGGTGTTGCACTTTGTCGAAAGCTTTCTCAGCATCTATTGATATTATCATATGGTTTTTATATTTCTTTTTGTTGATGTGTTGGATAACGTTGATTGATTTTCGGATGTTAAACCATCCTTGTGTCCCTGGAATGAATCCTACTTGGTCGTGGTGTATTACCTTATGGATACACTGTTGGATTCTGATAGCTAAAATTTTATTGAGGATTTTTGCATCAGTGTTCATTAGGGAGATTGGCCTATAGTTTTCTTTTTTTGTGTTGTCCTTGTTCGGTTTTGGTATTAGTGTAATGTTGGCTTCATAGAACGTGTTAGGTATTATACCTTCCTTCTCAATTTTTTGGAAGAGTTTGTGAAGGATAGGCACTAATTCGTCTCTGAATGTTTGGTAGAATTCATTTGTAAATCCATCAGGTCCTGGGCTTTTGTTTTTGGGGAGGTTTTTGATTACCATTTCAATTTCGCTGCTTGTAATTGGTCTGTTTAGGTGTTCTATTTCTTCTTTATCTAGCTTTGGGTGATTGTAGAGTTGTAGGAATTTGTCCATCTCCTCTAGATTGTTGAACTTGTTTCCATATAACTGTTCATAGTAGTTATTAATTATTCTTTTGATTTCTGCTGTGTCCGTTGTGATTTCTCCTCTTTCATTTATTATCCTATTTATTTGTGCTTTCTCCCTTTTTGCCCTTGTGAGCCTGGCTAGGGGTTTATCTATTTTATTTATTTTTTCAAAGAACCAGCTCTTGGTTTCATTGATCTTTTGGATTGTTTTTTTAGTTTCGATTTCATTTATTTCTGCTTTGGTTTTTATTATTTCTTTTCTTCTACTGGTTTTGGGGTTTTTTTGTTGTTCTTTTTCTAGATCTTTGAGCTTTGAGATTAGGTTGTTTCTTTGAGTTCTTTCTTGTTTCTTGATGTGAGCATCTATTGCTATATATTTTCCTCTTATTACTGCTTTTGCTGCATCCCATACATTTAGGAAATTGGTGGCCTCCTTGTCATTCAATTCAAAGAATTTTTTAATTTCTTCTTTTATCTCCTCGTTAGTCCAGTGGACTTCCAGTAGTGTGGGTTTCAATCTCCACGAGGTAGGAGAGTACCTTGCCTTCTTTTTATGGTTTATTTCTAGTTTGATGCCTTCATGGTCAGAAAAGATGGTTGGTATGATTTCAATCTTGGTGTATCTGTTGATGTTTGTCTTGTGCCCAAAGAACACAGAAACATCAATTCCAAAGAACACCTGCACCCCTATGTTTATAGCAGCACTATTTACAATAGCTAAGCTTTGGAAACAGCCCAAATGCCCAAAAATAGATGACTGGATCAAGAAGATGTGGTACATATATACCATGGAATATTACTCAGCATTCAAAAAAGATAAACACATGCAATTTGCAGCAACATGGATGGCGCTGGAAGGGATCATGCTCAGTGAAACAAGCCAAAAAGAAAAAGAAAAATACCGGATGGTCTCACTCATAGCAGGAATCTAGAATACTTAAATAAGGGACCAGGAAAATGAATAACTATAAGAAAGTGAAAATCAAAATCAACAAAAACTATGAACCAGAGACACTTTTTTGGGGGTGGGGGGCGGGAGGGGAGGGATTGGGGTCAGAATGGGGGGATTGCAATTGTATGGGGAATATAAAAATAAAATTTATTAATTAAAAAATAAAAAATAATCAATTATATAAACTTAGATTGTATTGAAAACAAAGACAATAAAAATTCAAAACTCAAAAAAAAATAAAAATAAAGATTTCTCCTGATATTTCCATATGCATTTTTAAGTGTGTTCAAAATACATCGAAGAAATTATTTTAATTTCAAAAGAGCTCCTGTTGTATATTTCCATCGATATGAAAGTGCAAGAATAGGCAAAATAATAGGCAAATGTGCAAGAATAGGCTCATGGCATTTCTCTGGGAAAGTTGATGATTGGGAAAGACCACAAGGAAATATTCTGGGGGATGGAAATGTTCTAAATATTGATCTGGATTATTACTATATTATATATGCATATATAAAAATTGTGAAGATATGCTTTTAAGACTAGTAGACTTTATTATACTATATAACTCAAAACATTCTAAATAATGTATATATTCTAAATAACCTGTATATTAGACTAAAAGAAATTTACTACAGTAAAGTCAAATATATCACAGGAAATTAGTGACTTTATATGAAAAACCTTCTGAATACCCAGTTTCTTCAACAAGTATGTGGCAAAGGGCCTGCTGGTAGTGCAGGGGTTAAAGACACAGTGCTGTCAAGCTATGGGCAGTTATTGCAGCATGAGTTTGATCCCCAGCCCACCAGGGAACAACCCACATGGCACAGCAGACCTCTCATGTCTCACCCACTGCTCCTCTCAGCAGTGTATTTCAGTAGATCTGCCTGTTCTGCTCCCCACTGTCTCTGGTGAATCCTCTCATCCCCACCCCAGAACCTCTTACCTACACCTCAGTTCTTATATGCATAAATAAATAAATCTTTTTTTAAAAGTGTGTGGCAGAAAAAAGGGGGCTAAGAGGTAACTATTACAGATTTATAAGTATTAACAGAAATCAATCAGATGTAATTTGGGTGGATTTTGTTTAAATACCGAGTTTTTGGTAACTGAAGATATTTTTGAGTCACAGAAGGAAAATTGTACATGTGTTAGTTGCTTAACAATATTTAGAATTTCTTATTAATTTTGGTCATATGATAATGGTATTGTGACTCCAGGTAGATGAGATTGGCAGTAAATATTTCAACTAACAAAAAAAAATGTCTTTCCACAAACAAAAAAATGAAAAATATTCAGCTAGCAGAGTGAGAACAAAGACATGAGATAATAATGACTGAATCGTAAGTCTTAGGAATTAACTCAATTTTAATTTCAACTGAACTATGTAGCAGAAAAATAATAAAGTAGTATCAGGATAGGTGAGAGGTATGTTGATAAGTCCATTTTTTGAAATAGATCTTGATTTTTCCAATGAGTCATCCAAAAGGAAATTGTTGGTTGTGTGGCCAAAATTTCATCATGAATTTCTGGACTGCAAAGAGAGATATTAGGGCTTCTGGCCCCTGAATTTGCAGCCCTGAGTTTGAAGGAAATCAGATATAGAGACTATTTGGAGTGGATTAAAAAAAAATGCTAGCAGAAACTGGAGGACTTTACTAAGCAAAGAGTAGAAAAGGAAATAGAGATCCTAGAGGTTACTAATAAGGATTAATGAGGGAGAATTGAGAAAAATTAAAAAAAAATAAAGAAACCCAGGAAATTAAGAATTACAAAGGCATATTATAAATTTCATTCAGCAAATATTTTCTGAGCACCTACTATCTAGGTGTTGATAGGTTTTTGGAAACATCTTTCTGGGACTACCCCACTGAACTATAAGGAGATAGGGGACAAGCATAATTTATAGTAATATTGAATAATCAAGAGTAATTGAGTAATTCTCCCCTAACAAAAGAAGAGCCAGTCAGTGAGGGAAATTTGAAAGAGCTTTTTACTCCTTGTACTGATATAAAAGGGGAGACCATCTTTCAGGAAGAGCCAGGTCCCTCACATCACACTTTTAATTGGACAATACTTTGTGCCCACAATTGGCATAGAAACTGCATTTCAAGTGGGGAAACTCAACAGTGACAGGCCCTGTAGTCGACTACATTGCCAAGAAAAATGCCAGAAAACAGTCATTTCTCCAGTCTAGAATTAAAATTGACCCACTTTCATATTTCCTTGGGCTCTACAGGCTCAAATGGAGACCCTATTTGCCAAGTCTCGGCCTGAAGTTAATTTACTTTCATTTTATTTTTCCTTACTCCTGAATTGAATTATCACCTTCTTGAAAAGCTGTGTGTATAATGGAAAGGCTGACACCAGCCAAAGTGGAGTGTAGCAGCCCAAATGAGGCTCCTATTATTGCCTTATTACACAAGGAACAGGCTTCTCTTTGCCCTTCATTCATCACCTGCTCACTATGAAAACCTAATTGAGCCGCTTTGTTTTAATGGCAGCTGTTCTGCCCTGACCTGCACTGCTCCCCCAACCCTGCTCCATGAGCAAACAGATGAGTTCCATTTGGGGTTGAAGTTATTGTGCCTGAAAATCACCGTTAGGGGCAATGTGATTTTTTTCATCCCCTTCACGGGAACATTAAGCATTGCTGTCTGTCCCTCAAAGTCCAGAATAGGACACCTGGCTAATGCACACCCTGTGAAACCATCTTATCACACTCTTCAGATGAAGACCCTCAGCTTTGCTCTGTCCCTCCTGCTAAAGGCTTTAAAGACTCCTGATATCCATATGCATTTTAAGTGTGTGACAAATACATCTGAGGAATATGTTTTGATCATGGATGGTGCCTGGGCTGTGCTGTGCTCTATATAAACTTCCAGTTAGACTTATGTATTCCTTTCTCCACTGAAGCAAGGACCATTTGTGAAATCTAATTATACCTGCTTGTTTCCTTGGAATGAAGGTCATTATAGTTCTTCCACCAAGCATGCTTCTTGTATCTGGAGGATTTATGTTGTGGTGGTGGTTTTTGATTTTGTGCAATATTTTTTGTTGTTGTTTGGGGGGTAGGGTGTTGGCAGGGGAAATATTTTTTTTTTATTTTTCTGAGAATTTCCAAATGAGTGGAGGACTTTACTTTTTTAATAAAACCAGTTTTCATGAGCCAATGCAAGTGCCCTTTAGTGCCTCCCTTTCTTTGGATTCTGAAAGTCCCTTTGTTCTCAGTTCCTATTCCTTTTCTTTCCGAGCATGGACAGTCTCCCTTTCCTTGTGGAGCTGACAACTCACAGTTCTTTGTAATCCAAAATTGGCAAAAATAATAACTCTTCTGCATTTACTGCTGCTAACCTGTCACAGTGCAGAATAGAATGTGGTACTAGGCCAACCTGTGATCACTGACATTGCTACAGGCACGCAAAAATATTTTTTAAGCAGCTTTACTAAAATGGAGTTATCTTTGGGCTCGTATTTGTGTTGAATCTAAAATAGTCAGTGAAAGCTGAAATGAAACAAATAAAATGCAGATCAACTTTGGAAACTTCCATTTCATTGGATCAGCTTACAGGAGAATTAGTTCATGGAAGATTATGTCACCATTTGCAGTGAGTTAGTGTGACTGTCAAGCAAGACTAGAATCCTTATTTGTATTCTTACCAAGCCCACATTTTTAATGATGTCTCTTCTCCATTTCTCATGCAGACATTTTTCCTATCTGTTTTCAATGCTAATGTTCCCCCATCCTGTTTTTCAAATTAAATATCGCACTTAAAATATTAATACCCTTTGCTCTTTGATTCTTTGTTTATTCACCTTATGCAAAACGCAACAGTAAGCCCTCCATCTATATTAAATGCTGCCGTATGGACAGATTCAATTACTTATTAATGACTATTCCATGGTCTGGGGCAGCAAGGGTTTTATATAATCATGCAATTCTTATTCAAAAATGCCCTGCTAATACTACCCTGTAGGGGAAAAAATGAAATATGTCTGTCTATTGAGGGAAAAACTGACTTGTTTTCTGAAGACCACTATAGAGATATTAAAACTAGGTCAAATTACTTCAGCCTCCAAGGAAGTTAGCTCATATCTTGAAGTATTTGGGCATGCAAATTTTATAGCATTTGTTGAAGTGGAAACCACATGCCATGAATGTATAGCTCAATGAGTTAACATAAAGTATGTAACCACTGCCATGATCAAGAAATAGTATATTTTAAGGTGCCTTGTTCATTTCTCCAACCCACATTCTATTGGATTCCTTCTGCTTTTTGTATGATTTATATGCTTTTTTTACATGCTTTTGTATGGTTTATGTATATGTGCATTCTCATTCTTTTAATGGTATCTTTTGATGAAGTTCTTTTTCTTATCAAGGTAACTTACAACACTATATATGATTCAGAGGTATAGGATCACACCACTTCACTTCAGATCTGTGTCACCACACCCACCACCAAAATCCTCCACCATAGACCACTGGGCCCCTTCATACCCTAGAGAGAGGTTCTTAATTTTTATGCTGTCCAATTTATTGTTTTTCCACTATGGGTAGTGTTTTGCTTTTAACTTTATTTTGTATCTGACTTTAAGAATTTCTCTCTATTCCAAAGTAATGAAGACTTCCTAGAGGATTTATTGTGTGTCCTTCATTGTTGGATCCACATTTACCTAGAGGCTTGGCATATGCTAGTATATTTTATAAAGACTTCCTAACTGTTATGTGTAAGATAGACAAGCTTTGAAGCAGGGAGAATATTTTTGATTCTCAGCCTCAATAATTCAATTGAGAAATGATTGTGCAAGGATCTGGATGGTAGCATTGAAAATGGAGAGGAGTGGTTGGATTTTAGTGATGTTTAAGAAATTGAACCATCAAATTTTACAGTGATAGGGAGTTGAGAGAAAAAGATGTTAGGGGGTGCCTCCTTAATTCTTCTCTTAAACAACTTGTGGGTAATGGAGTTTTAACTAAGATTGAGCAGACAAAGAAAGTGAAGAGTTTAGAACAAACTGGAGAATTCTCTTTGCCCAGGTTAAGACTGAGATGAGTCATATAAAGGAACATGAATTAATGAATGTATGAATGACCCAATAAATTTTCCCATGATTAATTAGCAAGTAAGTAGTAGAAATAGTGCCCCCATGTGCTTGACATTAAGTCCAGGATTTTTATCCTTTTTACCAACATAATTCAGAGAATATTCCACTGAATTCTAGTATTAAGTTATTATAGAAAAAGAAGGAAAGATCCTTTGGTCAAATTTGAGATATTTAATCCCCCTCAATTTATATGAATTACTTTAATGTAAGAAAAAATTTCTTTAGGTAACAAGTGTTTCTTTAGCTTTATTTAACAGACTATTTCTCAAATTTATTTTTTCCATTTAAAAAGTGTTCTCAGAGGAAGACCTGTTAAGGTCCCAGAACAGTAGTGTTAGTGTTCTATGAAATATCTTTAGGAAAAGTTGTTCTTCAATTTGTTATACACACACACACACACACACACACACACATTTATATGCACTATGTGTTATATAATGGAAAGGAGACTCTATTGCCTTTACAGTAACAATCAAATAAGAATGGAACCAGTAAATATTATTAATACTCAAATTTGTTTATTTCTGCAGTCTCATTCAAATGGTAAAATGTCTTTTAACTGCCCTTTCTCAAGGGCAGTTCCCTTGTGTCATAATAATTGAAAATTAAGAAGTTATAGAGTCATAATTAAATTGTCCCCTTTGAACCTTTGTTGACTGAAACTGCATATTAACCACATTCCATTCAGACAGAAGTGGCAAGAAATATTCTGAACACCAACTGCTACAAGATAACATAACAAGCTTTGACAGCTTCCTAATTACCTGACTACCCAGTAGTTAAAAACTCTTTAATACTGTAGCAATTCTCTTCTTTGCACATAAGTCAAGAGGTATATCCAATTTGCTATTTAATTGATATCTATATTGCTACTTTAAAAATAATGCACACTCCCCAAGTGTGTTTAACTACTAATTTGTAACCTTTGATCTCCGTGCAAGAAATAATTATAAAAAGAAATTATTCATGTTATCAACCATGATGATGTCAAGAATAGATACATATAAAAACTGTAACTCATAGTAGATTGAATCCTTTTTTTAAAGCAAGGTCTCCTTTTTCCTGAAGATCTGACCCACAGTTTATTTTTATTAATAGCTACTCGTTCTTGTATGTTTTATTTTATACTACTAAGCTTTATTTTTCTCATATGTAGAAAGGGGAAATAGTAGTCTTAATGTCAATATAAGCATAAATAAAGTGATGTATGTAACTAAAACAGGTTAGGTAAAGTTCTGCCCTATATGGAATGTTCTAGTAGTATTAGCTTTATTTATCTCAGTTATGAAGACTTAAATCTGACAGCATTTTGGACTTTATATGTATTTGTTGAAGTAACATTAAACTCACATTGAAGTTTCCCTTATTCTGTTACTAGAATAAGAGAAACAGAACCAGAGTCATGAACCATAGAGCATTTTCTAGCCTTTGACACAACTGTAACACAATTGTAACTATGAAAATTAGTTGATCAAAGGCACTTCAGAGAGCAATACTACAGCTAGCTGCACATACAGAGTATTGTTTGCTTACTTAATACAGGGCTATATGCCTTGTGCATTCATAATTCTGATAGCTCAATAGCACGAACAGTATCTTTGATACCATTTTGCACCAGTAATAAGAAAAATATTATACCTACAGACTCCCAGTGACATGCCTAGAACCACAGCTAATAAATGGTGACAGTAGATTTTGAGTACAGTATGAGGTAACTTGGTAGTTAGCCTGCCTGGCAATAAATCTCCTAGGAATTGGAGAAAAAAAAAATCCCAGAAAGGAAATTTACACTTGATGAAAAACCATCTTTTTAAGATGGTTAGACAAAAATGTTGCATGATTCTCTTGCCTCATAACAATGATTTCAGCAAAAGTTTTAAGGAAATTGTTATTTTAAGATACCTAAAATCTTTAGAACATTATTTATGTATTTGTGCAAATATGATTTCAATTTTCATTCAGGTCTATATTCTCTCATTATCATAACCATGTCATTACCACCTCCCTGCCAAAATTGACCTAAGCATCAGTAGTAGTTTTTCCACATGCATTACATCAGATGTTGTACATTTTAAGTATTTAATTAAGCATATTTCAACCTCATTTAGTTTCCCTATGTCTTTGTCACTGTTAGTAGTTGTATGCAGGTCTTCCATCTTGACTGTCTAGAGAGGAAAAGAAGGACCAGACAGCTGACAATATCATCGTCTCTGTAGTTGATTTCTCAGTTGTTTTTGTTGTTGTTGTTGTTGTTCATAGACCATATATCTTCCTAGAAAAGTTTTAAAACTGTTGAGGTTTTCATATGCATATAGTTCAGGTTTCTTCTAAGTGTTTTCATAGTTTTGCCTTTTTTCCCCATCTTGTAAGAGCTACCAGGAAAAGAAGTTAATCACTTCTTCACTTTCATCCACAAGTTAGATTAAGAGACATTTCATTAATTCATTCCATCCTTCACTCTCTTCAGAATTCCAAAAAGTTATGTATTCGATCCTGTGCTTTCTTTAAATTATTAATAAAAAGGGTGACTTAAAAAAAAGTCTTAAGTCTGTACTAACATTTGTAACCTGGATGCTTCACTGAATGTTTCACCTTTCAGTGGAACTAAAGTACTTGACCCCATCTTGTTCACTGGGCACTTTAGTAGTGTGATTTTTTCCCCCAGGGAGAAATTATCAGATACTGATAAAATGTAGCAGTAACATCAAGATCTTCATATGCTTTCTAATATTTTAGTGTGAATCCCAGATTAAAAACCTGTATTACGTACCTCCCCGTTCAGTTATCTTGGGGACTCACTGGAAGGCAATGACTCAGAGTGTGTACTCAGGATCTGATGAAGAACAACTCATTCCCCCTCCTTGCCTCTTTCTAGATATATGACAAACTCTCCGTTCTCAGTCCTGTGATTAAGCTTATTATCAACATTTTGGATCTCTGAAAGGATGTGATGAAATATTGTGCATACCAGGGCATGGAATGTTGCCTGGCACACAGACTTAATAAGCTAAATCAGTGTTAGCTACTACTCTCTTTATAAGCATTTGTGTTTATTTAGTGTCTCAGACTTTTCACTGGGATTGGTAACTGGAGCAAAGAAATTGGTCTTTGGAGACCTTTGGGGGCATCTGAAGAGTAATTTTCAGGTCAAGAACTGTGGTGGGAAAGGCCCTTTTCACTTCTTTTCCAAGCCCATCAAGGGACTGTTCCCTCAAGTCCTCTTATGAATGAGGTCAGGGAGAAAAATGAACCTTGTCAAAAAAACACTAAGAAACAGAACTTGATCAAAGCATGGAGAATCTCTGCAAAGCTATCGATTAAGTTTGAGGATTTCTGGTTCATTTGCAGTGAAATTCATTCAGATAAGTACATTAACAACAGATACTCTCAGCAGTTAATCACCTCTGATTTGATTCTTGCTTGGGTCCTCTCCAAGGGGGTACTTTAGAATATCTCTAATTGTCAAGTATGAAATAAATAATAAAATTCATATTTTAATAATCAGTGTACACTTCTCCCAATGATCATGGAATCTTAGGACAGTATATTTCATAGCAACATTATCCAGTACAAATAAAAATCACAAAATGTTAAAAAGTGAAATTAATGGTAACAGTATATTTTATTTAACTCAATATATTCAAAATATAATTTCAAAATATACCTCTACTTAATATAAAAAGTTATTAATGAGATATTACATTCTCATTTTGATACAAAGTCTTGAAATCCAGTGTCTTTTCATCCATATTCTGATGCTAAATTTAAATGGTAAAATTAAAATGTAGTTCTGCCAGAACAATTATGTTTGTTTAGAGGAAAAATATTTTATACTCTTTCCATTTTAAAATTTACATTTAATTTAAATAAAATTAAAAATTCCTTTACCAGGTTACACAGTTATATTTCAATACACAATAGCCACGTGTGGCTAATAGCTACAATATTACACAATGCAAGCTTGCTGGAAAGGATGTGAATTTAGAGTCAGAGGTGCTAGACTTGAATCTTTCCTCTCCACTGACTCAGTGTGTAATTTGCTTACCTTCTCTGACTCGGTTTTGTCCCCTTTATGCAGGCCCCTCAGCTCATAAATGTGTTATGGAAACTGAATGAGGTAATGTATATGAGAGGACTATAAAGTAAAATGTAAACAGAAGGGATTTTTAATTTAATAATACAAAGAAAATAGATTATTTAGGGATTTTGAATCAGATTCCTCATTTGTGTAGGCAGAAGGAAATATTCTTCTCTATTCAGATGATTATAAATCCTAAATTTAGGATTTAGTGGGTGGGTACCTTTTTAAAGCAATTATCTTTCTTATTTCCTGTTAGGAAAATCAATGCTTTTATCCTGATTATAAGTTTTCAGAAATTTCTTTTAATAAAAAGAGAACTTTGTTTCTTAAAAAGACTTTAAGTGACAAAATTGTCACAGTAGAGAGTAAAATAAAGTGTGTGTTATGTATATGAGTGTGCTTATATATGTGCTGGAAAAGATACAAATTAAATTATTAGTAGGTAATTGTTAATTATACCAGCCATAGAAGGGAATGGAAAGAAGAGAATCTTCCCTATTTTGTTTCATAGATTTATCTAGTATTTCAATTTTGAGCAAACAACATGTATTATTTTTATATAATTATCAGTACAAATAAAAAAAATCAGCTTATCCAGGCAAAGAGCTCTAATTCTACAGCAATAAAAGATCAAGTTAATTCCCACTGGAGAATGACTCCATTCTCATTTATGGGAATTAGTACAGAGAAATCAGTAAGCCATAGCCAGTTTGTGTCAGACCCCCGCTCTATGCAGTGGCCTGTGTGAGCTGCCTCCCACCCCAAATTAATGCTGGCAATCTGGATTGACTGTACTAATTCTATTTTGGAGGGGTTCATACTTATATCCATGTTTATTTTTCCCATCTATCATCTTCTGAAACATAGGACATGTCTCTCAACATGTATAGCTTCTTGAATTTTAGCTTTGAACTCTCTGGAGAATATTGCCTATTTAGTTGAATTGTTCCCAAGAGCACAAGTCTCCTAAATGAATTTCTGTCATACAGTCCTTGAAATCTCAATTTAGACCACATAATCCCCAACATTACCTTGGAATTTGGTGAAAATCCACTTAGGTGTTTTCATGCTAAGCAGTCACAGAGAGAGAGATTCAACTTTATGTATTCATATTATCCTTGGAAAGAATAGTTGGTATCTAGTGATATTTAAGGGCTCAGAAAGACATCTGCTCATTATCTTCTCCCTTGGCTTTCAGCCCACTGCCAACCAGCATTAAAGTCTTGTGGGATCTGACTTGACCAAATGAAAGCACTTCCTGTTTGAACATACAAATTATCTGCTGTGTGCCTTTATATTAATACAACAAATATTTATTGAATGCTTGATGTCTTAGTTGGAGTTTTTACAACAGAATACTATAAATTGAGTGGTGCAAACTACAAAAATTTATTTCTCATGGTTCTAGAGTTGGAATTATGGTTAGGTTCTTGGTGAAGGCCTTCCTCTTGGTTTGCCAATGACTCTAGTCTTACAGGATGGAGAGCACAGCATGATCTTCTCTCTCATGTCTCTTCTTATTCGGCATTCATCACATTCATGAGGGCTCTGCATTCATGAGCCGATTACCTTCCAAGGGCCCCATCCTGTCTCAAACACCATCACATTGGGGATGAAGGTTTCAACATATGAATTTTGGCGGAACACAAACATTCAGTCCAGGGTTCCTGTAATGTGCAGACACAGTGTTATGTCTCAGAATTCAAGGGCAAACAAAATACATGGCTGCTGCCCATTAGGGAACTTATTATCATTGGGGATAACAAATAATAACTAAATGGAAAAATTTAACTGTAATAAGTGGCATATTAAGGTGAGGGAAAAAAGGATGGTGGAGTTAGGAACGAAATGACATAATTAGCTCAGTCAGGAAGGCTTCTGTGACTGAACTGAGACCGAAAGTGTGAAAAGGTGCTTAAGTAGGACATAAGAAGGGGTAGAACTCACAGGTAGATGGAACAGCATGTGCCAGAGTTCTGAGGTAGAAGGTAGCATGGCACATTCAAAGCTGTCAAAGGAAAAGAGAAGTCATGTAGCTGGAGTTTAGAGAGCAACAGGAGTATGATACAGGATTATATAAAGGGATAGTCAGGGGGCAGATCCCACAGGACTTGGTAGGCTCTGCCCCAAATGGTGATATTTATTATGAGTCTTTAAATGTAATCTAATTTTATTCTATTTCCTGCGCAGTGGAGTAAGCCTTTTCATTATCTAATTTGCTGGGACTACGTAGACCATCACTAGCTTATCTTCAGTCTTTTAAGCAAGTCAATAATTAGCATGGAAACTTCTTGTTAGGTTTTTATAGCAGTCCCTCACTATTCTGAATTCTCATCCTGAACCATGGTGAGATTTACAAATTAGATGATAGGAACTGCTCCTCCAATTCGTGGAGCTTCTAAGGTCATCTTAATAATTTATAACTCTAATGATTATTTATACCTACTAATGATTCTGCAAGGGCAATGAACCCTAGGAACTGTTGCATTCAGAATTCATTTTTGTGTATTATTCTTTTTTAAATACATAATATCAACTTCATGAAACAGGTAATATCAACCTTAAATGGCTAATAACATTTTTATTCAATAAGAACTTAATATGATTTAAATACTTTTTATTATCAATTTTATTAAAACTTTCTAAAGATTTCAGTAGTAAGACAAAGATGTCACCTTCAGGCCAAATTAATTGGAGATATTTTCTCTGTCCTCATCTGTCAGTCTTTTCAGTCTGCTAGTACTTACTGCTAGTAGACTGCTTTGCTACCACCTTGGAGAGCCTTTGTCCACAGTCCCAGCCAAACATAGACTGACCCAGTCACACATCTACCAGCAAACAGAGGTGGACATCAGTTCTATCAGAAATATTTTCATTCTTTTTGCAAGAAATTAAAATGGGAATGCAACATATCTCAGTAAAACTCAAGAGAAGCTATTCAAGTGTGCACAGAAAACGAGGGTGACCCTATTAGATGTGAGGGTGGTAGGAGTGTGAATGGTGCAAGGAAAGTAAAGCACAACTAAAGGCAGAGACTACATATTTGTCCTGAAAAGATGACTTTTTTGTAATCAAATTGAACATCACATAAACTATTTAAGATAGTAGAGGCATAACCTAGTTAAAGACTGCCATGGAGACTCAGTCAGTACTACCCAAACTGTCACAGGTCTATCAGATGACTGACAATTGGTGCTTATTCAGGAAGGCAAGAAAGAATATGAGCTGTCTAGGTCAAGTTGAAAGAGTGATTATGTTTCAAAATAGTAATAAAGGTTTAATTAAATGATATTTTAGAAAAAGACTTTTGGTATATTTATTCAGTTTTGTCCATTTTATTTTCACTTTCAATTACTCATTTTTACTTTATGATTTTATATTTGTGATAAAATTATTCCAAATTCATTCTATAATTTCCCATAGACATATATATGTATAGAGTTAACACAAACCTAAATATTTTTAAGATATATTTGACCACAACCAAAGATCACATGCTTTCTTTTACTCTGACTGAAAATAAGAGATGTATATTCATTGGAATTTGAAAGAAGAAGGTAATAATTTCATTAACCCTCAACCCATTAACAAAAGTGTTTTTTCCCTGGCTAGCCCAGTAATCTCACTCCTCCAGACATTCCAGGAGTTTCCAAGAAAAACAGTTAATCTTGATGAATAGTCTTTGAGCATAGTGTCAGGCACTGTACATGTGTCCAGAATGCAATATCCTACTCAAAGAATCCCCTGCTATCTCTCATCGAAATTTGCTATAACCTCTATATGCAGACCATTGCCAAACAATAGCTAACTACTCTGAAAAATAAACAAAGTTCTTGTACTAGGAAACAACAGTGACAATGAGATTTCCCAGTCATATATGCATCACCTTTTATAATTTTTCTTAATAATTTTTGAATCTATGTACTCTTATTTATCTTTATCCATCACACATGAAAATGAAAGTTCCAGAGAACAGAATCCTTGTTCATTTCTTTCCCTGTCATATTCCCCCATGGAGAACAAAGTCTGGTACATAGGAGTTGATCAGTAAATACTTTGTAATGAATGGGACACAAGTAGCAGTCTCCCCATAGAAAATCCAGGGAGAACTGAGCTTCCACCCCCATTTGGTAACTATATAAACTAGCAGAGGAAATGAGATCGTCTCTAAGCTTCAGTTTCGGCAATTGTAAAATGGGACAAATGATTCACAAAATATGGGTTCTCGAGTCAGGATATTGAAGTTCTGGTCCAGCTTGACCACAAACCAGATGTGTATAATCTTGGGAAAGATACTTCAACTTTTGTGCTTCAGGTTTTTTGCTTTGAAACTGTCTAAATTTCAGAAATCGACCTCTTAAAATTGTTTCAAGGACTACATATTCCCTTCACAATATGTGAAAAAGTACTTGTTACATAGTAAATATTCGAGAAATTTTAGCCACTTTTATCACCAGCTTAGTAATAGTTGAATCTAATAAAACAGTCAAGGAAAACACTTTTACTCTGTGAAGAGTTACTTGGGTATATATTTCCAGAAGGTTACCCCTCTCAACGACACACATTTATCTTCTAGCAAGAGGCCTCTAAAAGAACAGTACTTTTAACTAAATTCATACATACAATTAAGACCCTCTCAAATGTTGGCATATTGATGGAACAAGATTTTGGACAAAGGGTTTTTGATTGACCCTAAAATAATGCTTCAAAGTTCATCATTTATTCTGTCTAAAGAGGAGAAAAATGTCTTTTGGGCCAATTCGCCTAAATTTGTCATAATGAAGCAAATTTCTTATAGCAAACCACAGGTTTGTTGTCAAGTAATTGAAAGCTATAAGAAAGCCACAGTGTTTTTATTATTAAAATTTATTTTTGAGAAAAAGATTTCTATTCCTTGTGTTACTCTGGAAATATACTCACTAGAATTTCAAATATTAGGGCTGCACTCGCAATATAGTGCTTGCTTAACAAAAGTAGACAGTACATTAGTAGAAAATTGAAGTGTACAGTAATAGTTTTACCCACAACAAGTAAGGCAGAGCTATTTCAAAGTCATAGAAATCTAAAATTGGATATTTAAATATGGCAAAATGAAGGTGTCCTAAAAGCATGTGAAAGCATTCTAACCATATTTTCATCCTGTCACATATTAAAGTAGAAAATATTCAATAGCTGTGTGATTTAAATGATATATGCCCAGGGCGAGCATATGTAAAGGAGAATGCACTTAGAAAAATCTATCCAAAATTCAAATGCTATAGGACTTGATTTGTAAAATCCCAAGTCAGTGCAGGAAAATATCTAATCATAGTGAAAACCCTTTTTGAAATTTTCTTTGTACTTGACCTCAGCTTAAAGGTCTTCCAAACTATCATAATTTATTCTTTCAATTATTGCTATTATTTTCAGTATGTAATGATTTTCTTTTTTTTTATATAAATTTTATTTTTATATTCCCCATACAGTTGCAACCCCCCTTTCTGATACCAATCCCTCCCCTCCCGCACCCCACCCTCCCAAAAGTGTCTCTGTTTCATAGTTTTTTGTTGATTCTGATTTTCACTTTCTTATGGTTATTCATTTTCCTGGTCCCTTATTTAAGTTTTCTAGATTCCTGCTATGAGTGAGACCATCCGATATTTTTCTTTTTCTTTTTGGCTTATTTCGCTGAGCATGATCCCTTCCAGCGCCATCCATGTTGCTGCAAATTGCATGTGTTTATCTTTTTTGAATGCTGAGTAATATTCCATGGTGTATATGGACCACATCTTCTTGATCCAGTCATCTATTTTTGGGCATTTGGGTTGTTTCCAAAGCTTAGCTATTGTAAACAGTGCTGCTATAAACATAGGGGTGCAGGTGTTCTTTGGAATTGATGTTTCTGTGTCATTTGGGTAGATACCTAGGAGTGGAATTGCTGGATCATATGGAAGCTCTATGTTTAGTAGGTCCAGAAATCTCCACACAGCTCTCCATAGTGGTTGGACCAGTTTGCACTCCCACCAACAGTGCAGAAGAGTTCCTTTTTCTCCACACCCTCGCCAACATTTGTTGTTGCTAGTTTTTTTAATATGTGCCATTCTCACTGGTGTAAGATGGTATCTCATGGTAGTTTTGATTTGCATTTCCCTGATTACAAGTGATGTTGAACATTTTTTCATATGCCTGTTGGCCATTTGCATTTCCTCTTCAGAGAAGTTTCTTTTTAGCTCTTCTGCCCATTTTTTGACTGGATTATTTTCTTTGTTGTTGTTGAGTCTCATCAGCTCTTTGCAGATTTTTGTGATCAGTCCTTTATCATTAGTGTTGGGTGCAAAAATGTTCTCCCAGTTGGTGGGGTTTCTCTTTGTTTTTGTTATTATCTCTTTTGCTGTGCAGAAGCTCTTTAATTTGATGTAGTCCCAGCTGTTTATCTTTGCCTTCACTATCACTGCTTTGGGTGATGTGTCTGTAAAGATGTCTTTGATGTGCAAATCACGTAGGGTTTCGCCTATATTTCCTTCTATATATTTTATGGTTTCAGGTCTTATGTCTAGTTCTTTAATCCATTTTGAGTTGATTTTCGTGTATGGTGTGAGGTAGTGGTCAAGCTTCATTCTTTTGCATGTAGTGACCCAGGTTTCCCAGCACCATTTATTGAACAAACTATCTTTGCTCCAATGCATAGTCTTTGCTCCTTTGTCAAAGATTAGTTGACCATAGATCTGTGGGTTTATTTCTGGATTTTCTATTCGATTCCATTGGTCTGTATGACTGTTCTTGTTCCAATACCATGCAGTTTTGATTATTATGGCTTTGTAGTATAGTTTGAAGTCTGGGAGTGTGATGCCTCCATTCCCTTCTTTTTTTTTTTCAGGAGAGCTTTGGCTATTCGGGGTTTTTGTGATTCCATATGAATTTCTTCAATAATTGTTCTATTTCCTTGAAGAATGACATTGAAATTTTGATTGGAATAGCATTGAATCTGTATATTGCTTTTGGTAGGATGGCCATTTTAATAATGTTTATTCTTCCAATCCATGAGCAGGGGATGTCTTTCCATTTCTTTGTGTCTTCTTCTATTTCTTTTAACAGTGTTTTATAGTTTTCTTTGTATAGGTCCTTTACCTCTTTTGTTAGATTTATTCCCAAATATTGATTTTTTTTGTTTCAATAATAAAAGGGATGGTTTTTTTTGATTTCTTCTTCAGATTTATTGTTTGTGTATAGGAAGGCTACTGACTTTTGCGTGTTGATTTTGTATCCTGCCACTTTACTGAACTGATTGATGAGTTGAATTAGTTTTTCTGTGGAGTTTTTGGGGTTCTCTACGTATATTATCATATCATCTGCAAATAGTGATAGTTTGACTTCTTCTTTTCCTATTTGGATTCCTTGGATGTCTTTCTCTTGTCTTATTGCTCTGGCTAGGACTTCCAGTATTATATTGAAAACAGTGGTGAGAGTGGACATCCTTGTCTTGTTCCAGATCTTAATGGAATTGCTTTCAGCTTTTCACCATTAAGAATGATACTGGCTGTTGGCTTGTCATAGATGGCCTTTATGATGTTGAGGTATGTTCCTTGTATCCCAAGAATTTCAAGGGCTTTTATCATGAATGGGTGTTGCACTTTGTCGAAAGCTTTCTCAGCATCTATTGATATTATCATATGGTTTTATATTTCTTTTTGTTGATGTGTTGGATAACATTGATTGATTTTCGGATGTTAAAACATCCTTGTGTCCCTGGAATGAATCCTACTTGGTCGTGGTGAATTATCTTATGGATGCATTGTTGGGTTCTGATAGCTAAAATTTTATTGAGGATTTTTGCATCAGTGTTCATTAGGGAGTTTGGCCTGTAGTTTTCCTTTTTTGTGTTGTCCTTGTTCGGTTTTGGTATTAGTGTAATGTTGGCTTCATAGAACGTGTTTGGTATTGTCCCTTCCTTCTCAATTTTTTGGAAGAGTTTGTGAAGGATAGGCACTAATTCGTCTCTGAATGTTTGGTAGAATTCATTTGTAAATCCATCAGGTCCTGGGCTTTTGTTTTTGGGGAGGTTTTTGATTACCATTTCAATTTCGCTGCTTGTAATTGGTCTGTTTAGGTGTTCTATTTCTTCTTTATCTAGCTTTGGGTGATTGTAGAGTTGTAGGAATTTGTCCATCTCCTCTAGATTGTTGAACTTGTTTCCATATAACTGTTCATAGTAGTTACTGATTATTCTTTTGATTTCTGCTGTGTCCGTTGTGATTTCTCCTCTTTCATTTGTGATCCTGTTTATTTGTGCTTTCTCCCTTTTTTCCTTTGTGACCCTGGCTAGGGGTTTGTCTATTTTATTGATTTTTTTCAAAGAACCAGCTCTTGGTTTCATTGATCTTTTGGATTGTATTTTTAGTTTCAATTTCATTTATTTCTGCTTTGGTTTTTTTATTCTTTTCTTCTACTGGTTTTGGGTTTTTTTGTTGTTCTTTTTCTAGATCTTTGAGCTTTGAGATTAGGAGGTTTCTTTGAGTTCTTTCTTGTTTCTTGATGTGAGCTTCTATTGCTATATATTTTCCTCTTATTACTGCTTTTGCTGCATCCCATACATTTAGGATATTGGTGTCCTCCTTGTCGTTCAATTCAAAGAATTTTTTAATTTTTTCTTTGATCTCCTCATTAGTCCAGTGGTCTTCCAGTAGTGTGGTTTTTAATCTCCATGAGGTAGGAAAGTTCCTTGCCTTCCTTTTATGGTTTATTTCTAGTTTGATGCCTTCATGGTCAGAAAAGATGGTTGGTATGATTTCTTTTTTTTTTTTTTTTTTTTTTTTTTTAAGATTTATTTGTTTATGCATAGGGGAACTTGGGGTCAAGGCCAGAGGTGCGGGAGGCAAGGCAGAAGAGGTCTGCTCTGCCATGTGGTTCACCTCCCTGGGCGCGGATTGAACTCATGCTGCAGGGGCTACAGATAGCTTCATAGTCTGAGACTTAATTAACCCTTTGCGCCAACAGGGAGGCCCTTGACATACATCTTCAAGAGTCACAACTTTCCTTGTGTAGGTTGGTATGATTTCAATCTTTGTGTATCTGTTGATGTTTGTCTTGTGCCCCAGTATGTGATCAATCCTGGAGAATGATCCATGTGCGCTTGAGAAAAATGTGTATTCTGTTTTTTGGGGGTTTAGTGTTCTATAGATGTCTGTTAAGCCCAATTGCTCTAGGTCCTTATTTAGAGCTTTAGTTTCTTTACTTATTTTTTGTCTTGTTGATCTATCCATTGTTGAAAGTGGTGAGTTGAAGTCTCCCACTACGTATATGTTTTCTCTGATGTCTGTTTTCAGAGAGGACAACAGTTGTCTGATATATTTTGGTGCTCCTTCGTTTGGTGAGTATATATTAATGAGTGTTATTTCTTCTTGAAATATTGTCCCCTTGATCATAATGTAATGACCGTTGGGGTCTCTTTTTATTTTTTTGAGTTTGAAGTCTGTTTTATCTGATATAAGTATAGCTGTTCCTGCTTTCTTTTTTGGTCCATTTGCTTGTAGGATTGTTTTCCATCCTTTAACTTTGAGCCTATTTTTATCTTTTGTAGCTAAATGTGTTTCCTGGAGACAGCAAAAGTTTGGGTTTTGTTTCTTAATCCAGGCTGCAACTCTGTGTCTTTTTATTGAAGAGTTTAGTCCATTTACATTTAGAGTTAATATTGATATGTTAGCATCTGTATTTGCCATTGTGTTTGTCTTTCCTTTGATTTTATTTATTTATTCTTTTAATAACTTTTTTTTTTGGCCTTCTTTCGTTGTTATTCGTCCCTCTGAGGTTCTGGCTTTAGGATTCCTTGTAGTATTTTTTGGAGTGGGGGTTTAGTCTTAATGAAATTCCAGAGTTTCTGTTTGTCTGGGAAGGTCCTTATTCTTACTTCATAGAGGAAGGAGAGCTTTGCGGGATAGATTATTCTTGGTTGGCATCTGTTTTCTTGGAGTCTGTTGACTATGTCCCTCCACTCTCTCCTTGCCCGTAGTGTTTCTTCAGAGAAGTCCAATGTCAGCCTGATTGGTTTTCCTTTGAATGTTATCTGTTTCTTCCCTCTTGCCAGCTTCATTATTTTTTCCTTGTCCTGGATTCTTGGGAGCTTTACTATTATGTGTCTTGCTGTATTTTTCCTTTCATCGTGGAAGTTTGGTGTTCTTCTTGCTTCTTGTATATCAATTTTCAGCTCCTACTTCACATTTGGGAAGTTCTCTTCAATTATCTCCTGGAATATTTTCTCTGTTCCTACATCTCTCTCCTCTCCTTCTGGTATTCCTATAACTCTTATATTTCCTTTCCTCATGGAGTCAGATAGTTCCCGAAGTCTTTCTTCGTTCTTTTTCCTTTGTACTTCTCTTTCCTTTTCTGTTTTGGTTCTTTTTATTTCTGTGTCTTCAACAGTACTTATTCGTTCTTCCATTTCATCTATTCTGCTTTCATTGCTTTTCCCAGAGTTCTTTAGTGCCTCCATTAATTCTTTGATCTCCTGTGTTTCTTTTGCTTCCCTCTTTACGGACTCAATTTCATTCTTCTAATCGTTGATTATTTTTCTCATATCATTGTTTTCCTTTATGACTTCTGTCAGTTTTTTAATCACAGCAATTTTAAATTCTCTTTCTGGAAGTCTCAGAAATTCTTCCAAGTTACTGTCATTGTAATCTGGAGGGTGGTTTTCTTTCTGTGGTGTGCTTTTTTCCTGAGGAGTTGTTAGGTTGCGTGTGGTTCTTCTACTCCCTACTGTCTGTTTTCTAATTTGTCGTATGCATTGGGACACTGTGTTGCTCGGACTGTCCGGCATCTTGGGTGAACTTCTCCGCTCCCCTCTGGCTCCTCCAGGAGCCATCTCTGGCTTCTGAGGGAGCTTTCTGCTGGTTTCAGGCAGTCTTTACTGAAGAAATGTCCCTGTTCTAAAATGGCGACGCGGGACTCAGTCCTTGCGCTTCCGGTCTCAGGCACACTCTTCTGCGCACCCGGTCTGCTCCGGCCATGGGTGCCTGTTCCCTCTGTGGGCTCAGACTGCTGGTCAGAAGGGGCCTGGCGTGGGCTAACTTCCCAGCTGGCCACTGTCTCCTCCGGGAGCCTTCTGCCCTTTTCAAGCAGTCTTAAGAAATTTCCTTTTCTATGGGGTGTTAGTGACTTTTTTTTCCCTGGTCGCTAGGTGGCGCCAGAGATCTCTCCTATTGTCCTTGGGGGGGGCTGTTTTTCGCCACCCCCCACCCCATGGGACAGGGAACAGAGCGGGAATGGTAGGGTAAACCTCAACGGCTTTGGGGTGCTGTGTCTGCCTTGTGCCCCACCGTCGTGGAGAACCCACGCCCCAAATTTCGTGCCCCGGGTCTCAGTTCCAAAGCCCTCAGGTCCAGGACGCGGGCTGTAGCCCAGTTCAGTGGCGCGGGAATGGCGCCTTTTTCACCCCACTCCCGTGCCTGGGCGCCTGGTTCCTGCTTACTCAGTGAGGGACTTTCACCCCAGTGAGGACCTCCGCGCATCTCCCCGCAAGCCTAGGTCGCAGGCGAGGGGACCTGGGCAGCCGCGATCCTGATCCGCGTTTGCTTTTCAAGCTCGCCAAGCGAGCCGCTTTTCCGCGCAAGCTTACCGGCCGGCCCAGGGCTGTGTGCGCCTCTCCAGATTCTCTTTGTTCTTCTCTAATGGCACCTGGAGCCGTTTGCTCACCGCCGCAGCGAATCCTGCAGGGTTCTCCACAGCTCCCATTCATGGGGTGTGTTGGCTGCAATAGTTCCTTTCCACTCCCAGTCCCGCTTGCTGCGTAGTTTGTTCTTGTTGGTGGTTTTAGTGTGTTGTTTTCCTCCTCTCTGCTGGTCGTAGGGTGCTGACTCTGTGGGTGGGGGAGGGGAGCAGGGTTCTGCGCTTTCCTCCCTTCTAGTCCTCTTTTATGGCCACTTTCTTCTTCGGGTAGTTTGCTGGAGTCGTCCGTTTATCTTCCCTGTCCCAGTTCTCACTGGGACCTGCCCTGTAATTATTTTCTAAGTAATATGAATGATGGGTGGGATTTGGATTTGCATCATGTCCTATGTCCCCTCTGGACATAAGATGTCCACAAATATTGAGGATAATACCCAGGATTTGTTATTAGAGTGACAACTATTCCTGTGTAACAATCTTGTATAACATGGTTCCAGTTATTCTTTCCAACCACCGAAATACAGTAGATAATTACTTAAAGACGTTGAAGAGATACTTTCAGCAAGGTCAAGGTTTTAAAATGATGAAACAAGAAAACAGAATTCCTTTTGATGCAATGAATTATTTGGTCTGTTCATAAGAGGAAGTTAAGAGTGAAGTTACTGGGGAAAACGTTTGCTAAGGAAAGTTTATTTGGTTGTTTAGTTGGATATTTTCATTTGTTTTATGTGTTTGGCTAGCCCCACAAAAAGTCACAGGAATTGACTACATGATTTTACACAGTAGCTAATCCCTGTAAAGGTGTATACGTTTCAGCTCTTCTGGTGCAAATAGAATATGAAACTGCAAAACAAAGCAACATAAACTGGCTGGTTTAACACAACAGAAATTCATTTTTTCATAGTTCTGAGGGCTAGAAGTATGAAATCAATGTGTTGGCAGAGCTGTGCTCCCTCTAACACTTGTTAGAATTCTTTCCTGTCTCTTCCCAGCTTCTAAGTTGGGCGTCAGTTGTTGGCATTCTTTTGGCATGAGCTGCATAACTCCAATTTCTGTCTCTGCATACAAGGCACTTTGCATATATGTCTGTTTTTCCAGTTTCTTCCCCTTTTTATAAGTACACCAATGTTATAAATTAGAGCCCACCATAAATGATGTCATATTAACTCAATTATGTCTGCAAAAACCCTTTTTCCAGGTAAAGGCACATTTATAGGTGCCAGAGACTATGATTTCAACATATCTTTGTAGGGCATGCAATTTAACCCGTAACAAGTACTTAGGGAAAAGAGAAGTTCCTTGAAATAACAATTTTCGATATGGAAATAATGGGCTCTTTATATTCCTGAGAATTGTAGAAATAAGCTAATAAATTTCCAAGCTACAGTAAATAATTATAATGACTCTTGAATGGGGGTGGAAACTGGAGAGGGAAAGACATGACTTGTACTTATAGAGGGAGTATGTAAGTATCACCAAGAAAAGAGTGTACACACTATTAGGAAAACCAAGAGATAGAAAGGAGCAGAGACATTAGGACACATATTAAAAATCAAAATGATTGGTTCACTTCCTGCTCTACCTCTAACTAGCTATGTGGATGGGGGCATGTCTACAAGCCATAGTTTCCTACTATAACATGGGGATAATAATAGTACAGCATAGTTATGAGTAATATTGAGTAAATATAACACCTAGAATAATAACTTGCATCAGGATCTTTCTTACAGTATCCACATTTCAGCACCAGCCTCACCGAGTGCTTCTCTGTGAGACCAATTATTGTTCATTTGCATATTTTCAGACACTTTCTGCCAAATATTTGCATGCCTTTTTCTGTAAGCATTTGGTGATATTTCAGGGCACCATTATGTAGTGGTTAAGAACACTTTCTTTGGAGCCAGAAAGGACTGGACAAATGCCAGCTCTATCATATGACTTTTGACAGCCATTTAATTTCTATGGCTTCTGTTTCTTCATTTGTAAAATGATAACAACAATAATAATGTAATTTGGGTAAGGTATGATAAGTGTTTAATGCATTGCCTAGCAAATAATAGCATGCCTGATCAATACCACTGACTTTAGATATCATTGCTCACCCCACATTTTTTATAACCAGAGTGCATATTATAATATAATAATAAAATAAAATTACTTAGAATATTTATTTTCACTTCATTTTTTAAGTTGGGAATTATTTGGATTAAGAAATATTTCCCAGTTTTGGAATGCAAAATGAGAAAGAATACTGACACTTTCTATAATTTTTATAGTATCCCATTGCCAATCTATGGTGCACTTGTAGGTATGGTAATCTCCAGATATATAAATACAGAATAAGTCCAAATTCTACAATTCCAGCAATATATTTGGTTTTGTAACATTATGACATTCAGCAGGAACATTCAACTGCACACACAAATAATAGGACATAGCAACTTTCTCAGATTTACTGAATGTGTAACTTTCTCAGATTTACTGTCATATGTGTTTTTTTTTTTTTTTTTTTTTTTTGCATTGAAGAACTGTGGCATAGGGTAGAGGTTGGGGAGGGGGTAAGAGAATTCACTGGAGAAAGAGTAGGGAGCAGAACAGGAAGATTTACTGAAATACACTGCCGAGGGGAGTACAGGACAGGTCTGCTGTGCCATATGTTGAGTTAGCTCCCTCATCAGGGCTGTAGTGGTGACAGCACTGAGACTTCCCCCTAGGCCACCAGGGAAGTCCCATATGTGGCTTTTATTGAAAATTTGTTTCCACTTTTCCTTGGAACAATTTAAAAAATTTTATTTCTGTTATCTGAAATTTAGCTGAGCAGGAAGAAATATTGGAAGATTTGAAGTATATCACAGAATCTTCTTAATTTAATGTTAGTTTCATCTGGAGATTGTAAGCATTCATTTCCCTAAGACTGAAAAGATAAAATGAAGGGATGAACTTTATGTGAGGAGGTAAGCCTGACATCAGGGTTAGGTGTATGTACAAATGCATCAAAAGGACTAACTTGTGTGCCCCAGACTCATAATTGCTCTTGTTACTTCCTTGGTTTCCCCCAAATACCAGTATAGCAATAAATTAGGTTATTTGGATGGAAATTTCACTTTCTTTTGAAAATGAATGGAACAATCAGGTACAAAATCCTAGTATTGCAAATCAATCAAAAAGAGTATGTAAGGGCCTCCCCGCTGGCGCAGCTGTTGAGCGCTGGGTTGCGAACCTGCCCGCAGCCTCTGCGACGCCGGTTCGATCTCTGGCTGCTCCCAGGTCACCAGAGGAGGGTCCCACATGGTGCGCAGACCTCTCCTGCCGCCCGCTGCTCCTCTCAGCAGTGTACTTCGGTCCTTCTGCCTGCTCTGCTCCCCGCTCTGGCTCTGGTGAATTCTCTCACCCTCCCGCGCTTCTGACTGTACCCAGTGCATGTATAAACAAAACAAACAAACAAAAAACAAACAAATAAATAAATAAATATGCCTCTATAAAATTAAAAAAAAAAAATTAAAAAAAAAAGAGTATGTAAATGTAGAGGCCCAGAGGCTTCACACATATACTGGTTGCTATCTAAAATTCTTATTTATCTGAGGCGTTGTCTTCATTAAACTGATGCTACGCTTGAAGTGGTCAGACTCTGTTACTGGTCTTTTGTTATTTTTAAAATGGTGTTTACTTTCATTTTGTAGCAAAACTGAAATACTGTCTCTGTTTTTTGTTTTTTGTTTTTTGTTTTTTTTTTTCTGTAGTTGTAGTCCCTCTAAACTTTCCTGGTAAATTTGGGGATTTCTCCTGGACAAATCTATTACATATTTTCCAAAAATGGATAGTGTAGAAAGCAGATAGCTTTATAACAGTACAGAAGAGAAAAGCTTTTCATTTGCCAGTTTGTTCATAAAACACTACAATATGCTCTGTATTCAGCAGAAATGGAGTTGTTTCCATTACATCCCACACTGGTATGGGAGCTTATCATTCACACCATTTAGCGCCATCAAGAAGATGAGTAATTGTGAGCATACACTTACCAATAATATAGGGAAAAATGTTAGAGAGTAGTAATGAACCTGAGTCATCACACCCACCCTGAATGTCACAGGTGGTTTGAAAAGCATTGGTTGTACTGAAACAAAATCCAAAGTTAGTACCCTACCCCAGCTAACGTGATTTTAATGATCTCCTGCTTACAGTTCCAATCACTTTGCTCCCTCGGCATTTTAACAGCCATACTGGTTCTTGCTGCCCTTAGAATCCCAAGCCTGCTTCAGAGCCTTGGCTTTGATTTAGCATGCCCTCATGCTGTGCGTGCTCTGGTGATGGTGACCACACCTGAGGGGAGAAATCATAGATTGTCCAAAGATTAATCATAATGTAAGAAAAGAGTACTAAAATAAATATAGACAGGTAGATAGATAAAAATAGGAAGCTCTCATCACAGATTTTCACATGGCCAGTTCTTCATCACTTATATCTAAGCTCAAAGGTCTTCCCAAGTTAAGTCTTACCCTATACCTAATGAACCCCACAACCTTGTTTTAGTTCTTTTTTGTTTTTGTTTTTGTTTTTTTAATAGAGGCGTGTTTTATTTATTTATTTGTTTGTTTGTTTGTTTTGTTTATACATGCACTGGGTACAGTGAGAAGCGCGGGAGGGTGAGAGAATTCACCAGAGCCAGAGCGGGGAGCAGAGCAGGCAGAAGGGCCGACTCACACTGCTGAGGGGAGCAGCGGGCAGCAGGAGAGGTCTGCGTGCCATGTGGGACCCTCCTCCGATGGCCGGGGAGCAGCCGGGGATCAAACTGGCACCGCAGAGGCCGCGGGCAGCTTCACAACCCAGCGCTCAACCGCTGCGCCACCGGGGAGGCCCTTGTTTTAGTTCTTTACAGAACTTATCAATCTTCAAAATTTGTTAATTTGCTCTCAGTTTGTTTTTAACCACTCTAAACTCTGTGGAAAGAAAATTTTCCTGTTAACCACTTCATCCTTGGTATAGATTACCCCAAACATGCAGTTGGTGCTCAAGGAATACTTGTCAAATATAGTAATAAATTTATAATTCAGTTATAAAATAATATATACAAATATATAATATGCATAAAGATAACTAGTATTTGGAAGAGGAAAGGAAGAAATTATCTATGATAATGGATTAACATTTAGGAGCACTACTAAAATTAGGGAATTTTGCCAAAGCTGTCTTCTTTAACTCTCACATTAACTCTATGTCTTAGCACTAATAAATAGTCAAAGGGGATTTGAGTTCAACCCACATAAATCTTACAACAAAACCACATTGTTAATAGTTAGGCACAAATGCATAGAAATTTAGAATATTTACAATGAGAGAATAAAAGACATATTTACTCATTCACCTGGAACTATTCACTTATGAAGTGAATATTCACCATTGGGATTTGTGTCATTTGGAATTGAAGTATAATGCTGTCTTATACTTCAGAGTCAGGTTTTAAAATTTCTTAGAGTTACATTTTATTTTTTATATTATTAGATTGGTATCATCTTTAAGTTCTTGAACTTAATTATTCTTTGTAAGTCTAAGCATAATGATATACATCTATGTATCTATCTATGTATCTATCTAGCTATCTATCGTTAGAGCAAGTCTTTCATCAATTGTGAAATTGTGGCGACATGCAGATTTCTTAGAATGAGACATCTTAGCACCATTTGCCAAATGTGAATATGTCTAGGATCTGTCAACGGGAATGTACCTCTCAGAAGTAATGGCCTTCTGCATGTACACCTGGAGAACTATGTATAACTTCCCTGAAAGAATACCAATAAAGCCTGTTACTCACTGGACTTGAACTCATTTGCCTAAGTGAGTCACTGGGGTCTCAAAGACTGGAGTTAAAGTTACTTTCAATTGAACACCATGGGCTAGGAGTAGAGGATAGGTTTGCCTTACAAAGGGAGTGTACATAGCCTGTAGAAATAACAATAACATTACATATAACACATAACACATAACATATAACATATAACAATAACAAAAGCATTTTGATTTAAAAATAAGAATGTAGGAAAAATCAATTTTTCAATGTTAAGCAAAAGTATAATTTCTACTCCATTCTGTAGGCATAAGATTAAAGCAGCCAAGGTCCTTGTTTATTTTACTAAGCTTCAGAGTTTCTTTTGTTGGTGTTTGATTATTGTTTTTCCAGTGATAATCTGTGAAAGATCTACCTGCATATTGAATGTCTTGTCCAATTAGATAGCAATAGCTGACATGTGGGTGAGTAGGCAAATGCACATTTGTTAATAAACTTCAAATAGGAACACCTGTTCCTGTCCATAAAGGAGTTGATCCTGTGGCTGAGGGTTATTTGGATCCTTACCCATAAAGGAAATTAGTATCTGTGGTTACAGCAAAGTCATGCTACCAACATAATCATTCCTGTCACTTCCTCAGTCCCCTACACTCTGATACTACTGCCCTAATTTTCCACAAATTGATGTCTACAAATAATTTTTCCAATATCAAAATCACACATTATTGGCTGAAATAAAATGATTGGAAAATTTTTCTTTTGCTGGGATTGATTTTGAAAGGGAAAACCTTAGTCTATAGTGCACATGAGTGCAAACCTGCATACACAGAGAATAACTATTTATGATGATTGCTTTCAATGAGTGAGACTTATTTTACATTAATATTATCACTTCATTTGTGAATGCATTTAGCAGGTGCTTTTATATATTTATATTTAAAATCGTAAGAGTTCCTTTTAAATATATGACCTGTGATGAGAAAGTCCCTTCATCTTAATGAAACAGGAGAAGCTACAGCACAGAAAAGATCACACACAATATTTAAAGGAATATTCAGGTCAATAGTTTGAAAGAATTGCTTAAAATTTGACTTACTCTTGTTATTCTTGGATGTAAGGATAATTATACAGATAGCAATAGTGATGGTAATGGTGATATGAAAACCAGACTTTTCAACAATTTTTCTAAAAAGGTTAATTCTGTTCTTCCTGGAGGAGAGAATGCCAACCCACATGCCTTTTATTTTTTTAAGATTTATTTATTTATGCATGCAAGAGTTGGGGTACAGGTGTTGGGGGTGAGAGGATTCACCAGAGACAGAGTGGGGAACAGAACAGGCAGATTGACCGAAGTACACTGCTGAGGGGAGTAGATGGCAAGTCAGGAGAGGACTGCTGTGCCATGTGGGTTGCTCGCTGGCCAGCCGGGGATCTAACTTGTGCTGCAGTGGCTGCAGATAGCTTCATAGGTTACATCTTAACCCCTTGTGCCACCAGGGAGGCCCCCGCATGTCTTTTATTAATTACGCAAAGCAGTTAGATTTCTGATTTCTTATTGAAAAGTGAGGGAATAGAACTGAGGAATTAGTGAATTAAACCAATTCCTGGAAAACTGTTAGACATGAGTATATATAGTTACGAGGCTGGTGGTCACATACTTGATTCTTTCCTATTCATTGTCAGTATGGAAGACCATCATGTCCTTTGACATTGAGTTGAGAATGTGTAACTGAGTCATGCTACTCAGGAAACTGGGTTTTCCCTGAAGTCTTTTGGAAATGAATTGGTAATGAATTCCCATGCCTTTGAACCATAATGATAATTCCTGTACATACATTACTAAATTCACTTTATTCTTGTTATGCCATAGAACTCTAAAGATTTTTTAGAATTCACTAAACTTCCTTAAATAGTTTTACATATAATCTTTCAAGTATCCTAGAATCTGACAAATCAAATCATTTTAATGAATCACAGCAAACAACGCATGTTGAAACAGCTGTAAGCACAATATGCAAATTGTGTTTACTGGTAGCTTATGCTCCAGAGAAATAGTCTTTATATGACTGCTTTATTATTTGCAGTAGTTTCAAAATTTAATTTTTGTCAACATTGACAGATGCCATCCACGTTAATTTTTGGACTGCTATGTATGGGAAAGGCTAAACATATGCAAAGATATCATGTTTGTGAGCTGATAATGTGCTTGACAAATGGGTTTAACAATATCTAGTCATTGCTGAGCAGTCAATGAAATTCACCTGAGGTCTGTGACAGAAAGGAAGAAGGTCAGAGGAATATGAATGAAGAAAGAAGAAAGCACTGACTCTGGAGAGCAGTATGTATAATGAAAGCATGACAGAGGATGATTAATTATATTTCAGAGGCAGATAATTCCCAGAGACCATGTGTGTACGATAAAAAGTTTCTAACCTTTCCAGTTGTAATTAAATGAGGGATTTACTAATCTAAGCTGAGTAAAGACTATTTTGTTCCATCACTGTACTAATGTACGTATTGAAGTATTTTATTTTAAATAAGCAGTTTTCCTGTTTGACTTGTAAAGTTGCCACAGCTGAACAATACCTGGGGTGGGGGTAAGGAGGAGGTTCATCCCACTAGAGAAAATGCTCGCCCTTAGAAATGATCAAGAGTTAAATCAGATTAGAGTGGCTTGGAAAATTCACCTGCCCTAAAATACCTCAGGTGAGAAGGAAACAGAAATAACTCTTTTCTAAGAAGAAGTGAAGGAAGGAAGAAACCATGTTTTATGTTGTCTGGATTTAAATCTTCCACTAAATTATGTGTTTACACCATTTTTTGAATTTTTCATAATATTCTGACTTTTAGGTAACTGCATTGCAATAGTATGAATATCCCCTCCTTTTCCTTGGCATTTCCATCCAGGCAAGGAAAAGTAAAGGTTCTAGAAAACATGTTGGTAAAGTTACAGTTTTTATGAGGTGGTTTGAGTATATTCATTAAATTCCCATTTTTTCCCACAATTACTTATTGAACACGTTGTGCATGCTCGGAAGAGCTCAGTGTCTAAAACAGTGTCTGGGGCACAGTAGATCTCAATACATATGTGTGGAATGAACCGAGAAAGTGGAACTATGTGTCAGTATTCAGTGGCTTTTGTCAGTCCTTGGTCTGATTTTTTTTTAAGATATGGAGAAAAAGTAGAGAGAATGTAGTTAATGAATGTGTGTTTCTAAAGTGTTTGGATTAAAGGAAATAAAGCTTTATGCCTCCATTATTTTTTTCTGTACTTTTCCATTACTATGTGACCATTGTACATCAGCTATGCAAAGTAAAATTAAAATAAAAAAGGTAAAACTGAAATAGATGGTACTAGATAAAATATAAAATTAGCCTAACTAAGTGAATATTCATTGAAGAGACAGTTGTTCTGTGATAAATAGTAGAAGGAGATATCTGTAAGATAATTATTGGAAGGTTGGTTGTAAGGAAAAAAGTACTTCAGTGCTCTGTTTTAAAGATGTTTCCTGGACGTTGTAGAAACTTTCTGTGTTAGTGGTCCCATTCCTCATACTAAATCTTAGTGGATTTTATGGAGTTTCCTCTCCCCAAGAGAAATGTCATAAATTAGTGAGAGGTGGTAAGATCATGCTGCATTAAGTAACAATTCCTACATCTCAAAAACCTGCCACAACTAAAGTTTATGCCTGTATTAGGCTACATGTCTACCACAGTCTTACTTGGTCACTTCCCTACCAGTGCCCAGGATAAAGAACCAAAGTCTCAGACCTCCACTGGTGGTGCAGTGGTTGAGCGCTGGGCTGCGAAGCTGCCTGTAGCCTCTTGCAGCTCCGGTTCGATTCCCGGCCTCCGGGGAGGATCCCACATGGAGCATAGAACTCTCCTGGCGTGCCTGCTTCCCTCAGCAGTGTCCTCCGTCTGTCTGCCTGTTCTGCTCCCTGCTCTGACTCTGGTAAATTCTCTCACCCTCCTGTGCTTCTGACTGTACCCAGTGCTTGTATAAATAAATCTTAATTTTTTTTTTTTTTTCAAAAAAGAAACAAAGTCTCTTCTATCAGTCTAGCAGGAGATCAACGAGCTGGTGAACTGGGTGCCAGTTAAGTCTCAGTCCCAAAGTGACTCACACTTGAGCCTACAAATTGGTCCAAGCAAGTTGCATGTCACTCATGAATTCATCAGGGACAAGGTATTTATTCCTGCCACTGGGAGGGATTCCCAGGAATGTAAATTAGAATATTTGATGAGGTAATAATTTAAACTACCATAATTTATTTTGCTAATTTCTCACCAGCATATAGGACTGTCATTATGTGGAGTCTCAGCTGGGGTGTCACAGATACCCTGTACCTAGCACAGTGGCTGGAACATGCCAGATGCTCTGTAAATATTTTCTAATTACAGCATCAATTACATTATTTGTTGGGTCCAGTGCAAAATGAACATGCAAGCTCTTTATTCACAAAATTAAGTGGGGAGGGGGCACGCTTCATAAAACTGTCAAACATTTCCTTTCTTCTTTTCCCTTTTTATTTGCTATTTACTAGTTAAGCTTGCTTTGGCACAGGGATTCTTGCTGGAAATGCAGACTTGCACAAGTATCTGGGAGCCCCACCCCATGAGCCAGCTGCTGGGTTCCCCTCCTGTCAGCTACCAGTCCACAGTATCCTGGCTGGGGTGAGGAAGCCAGTCTCCCTTCTGACGAGCCTAACCCCCAACTAAAGGCAGAATAGTCAATCCCCCAAGATACTGTAATATTCTTGGAGCCTGAATCAGGGATGGGAAAGAGATTCGGCCCTGCCCAGTTGGCTGTCAAGCACACAGTAGCAGTGCCAGTCCAGGACCAAGATGATGTGCTCCATCTGATATGATGCAGTATTCACACCCTCAGCCCTGTCCCTCCCTGTGCTTTGGTCTGCAGAGAACAGCAGTTTGCTGTAGGCAGGAGCAGGCAGAAAGAAAACAAGGTGTTACCAGTTGCTGGATTGTGCAGGTAGGTACTTTGCAAGGGATCCAGGGCACCAGAGGTTGAGGGATGTGTGGTTGAGAACCCAATCCAGGGAGGTATGGAGCCTGCCCAGGAGGCTCATTTAAGGCATCAAGAAGAGTGAGTAGCTTATAAAACACTGCTGGGCATAGGAAACAGGACCAGGTATGGGCCAAAAACCTAAGCTCCTTGCACATGCTGTATTTTTCCGTCAGACTTTACTTATAAAACTCAAATGCAGGGCCTCCCCGGTGGCGCAGCGGTTGAGCGCTGGGTTGCGAAGCTGCGCGTGGCCTCTGCGGCGCCGGTTCGATCCCCGGCTGCTCCCCGGCCACCGGAGGAGGGTCCCACATGGCGCGCAGACCTCTCCTGCCGCCCGCTGCTCCCCTCAGCAGTGTACTTCGGTCCTTCTGCCTGCTCTGCTCCCCGCTCTGGCTCTGGCGAATTCTCTCGCCCTCCCGCGCTTCTGACTGTACCCAGTGCATGTATAAACAAAACAAACAAAGAAACCAGCAAAACAAATAAATAAAGCATGCCTCTATAAAAAAAAAAAAAAAAATAAAAAAAAAAAATAAAAAAAAAAAAAAAAAAAAAAACCTCAAATGCAAAGATAAAATGTAAAATTTTAACATGGTAACTGTAGAACAGTAAACTGTATCTTGCGCAGCTGCATAGGCCACATACTTATATAGCTATCCCTAGGTGGGTATATTGAAAAAGGGAGGAGGAAGAGGGATTGAGGGAAAGAGAGAAAGGAGTGAGAGAGAGAATTTATGGATTTAGCACCTTTTGGTAAAGAGACCTCCTGTGGCAGCGTAGATCATGCCCGCTAATGGAAGCATGCTTCCACTGGGTGAGGGTGTTACTCCCAGTCCTGGCTAGCAGGCATGGCCTCTTTGATAACTGGGTACTATTGAAAGTGCTTGAATATCCTTGAGTTCTTTTATATAGAAACTGGAAGACTCTGAATTTAAAGGAGGATAATATGTTGCCAGTCATTTATTCGTAGAAGCATAAACTCTATGAGGTATAGAGGTCTTTAAAATCCTCAATTTGACTGCCTTATCTTAGTGCTGAGTTACTGAAACCCATGGAAATAGAGTGATGTATCTGTAGTCACACTGCAGGGTGTTAATCCAGACTTGATAAGGATCTAGCCTTCCTGACTATCTCTCTAATGTTACACTGATTTGATTTTTTTTGTTATACTTTTTTCTTCCTCTTTGAGTGTTTAATTTGCTCTCTGTTTCTAGTTTCCATTTATAGGAGAGGATAAATACCTTTTCTAAACTGTTTGAGAAATTTGTTTTATATGAGACCTAATCCTCTCCATCTGAAGAATATATCTTCTCTTGTGATTGCTTAAAAGATTCTAAGGTAATTTGGTCCACATAGGCTTATTTACCTCAGAATTAATAGAACTTAAGTTTTGAATTATGAGCTCTTCACTGAAGATGCACCATATGTAATGTACTTACTAATAAAAGAAGTGTTTAATATATGTTTGTAACTAGAAACAGAATTCATAGAGCAAATATTTGTCTACTTTTTAAAGAAATTGCTCTAATGCAAATGTCTCAGGAGACAGCATTTTAATTTGGAGATTTCTTTCTTACCCTCCTCTTTCTACTCAAGCATCTTCAGCAGAGGTAGTATTTCACAGTTGTCCTTGAGGTAATCTTGGGTCCCATTAGGCATATTGAACTAAATTTTTTATTTTATTGAAGGACACATAATAGATATGAAATGATTTAATCTCACATAGTGATTTGATCCTTGGTTATTACTTCTGCACTAGAATTCAGTTCAAAATGTATGAGTTTCAAAACTAAAAGTTGAACAAATTTAGCAAGCAGCAGTTAAAACCAAGAGTAACCTAAGTGTAACAGCTATAAATTTCTAAAGCAGTAATTCTCAGTGGGGGGCAATTTTGCTCCACTCCCCCGGGTTCAGAGAACTTTTGGCAACATCTGGAGACATGGTTGTCATATCTGAGTGGGGAATGTGACAGGGTAGAGGCCAGCTATGGTATGAAGCATCCTATGTTATAAAGGACAGCCTGAGCCCCCAACAAATCATTATCTGGACCAAAATGTCAGTATGGTGAGATTGAGAAATCCTGACCTAGAGGTTTCCTCAAAAGCATCAAAGAGTGTGTGTGGCTTATGAAAAAGTAGTGAAGTATTGGTCAATTTTATCACCTGGACATCTGATACTCATATTTGTCTGTGTTACCATGAAGGATTTTGACTCAGTTAAATTTATTCAGGGCTTTGTCCCTCAGAGTCCAAATCATTTTATCACATTCAAATCTTTAAATTAATTCACTATCCTTGCAGTAGAGTGAGAAATATCTTTTTTTTTAAGAGTTCAAAAGAGATGTTTCCATATTAGAAGGATTAAACATTTCATTCTAGTTTAGTATTCCAAAGATGGAAGGAACTAGCTAAGCCATGGTTTGGATCTAATTTATCCTACTGAGCAATTTAAAGTCTTCATTATCATAAAAATAATTGGTATTTTCATAGTAACATAAGAATGGTTGTTAACTGTGATAAAGCAAGTAACGAGAATACTACTAAAATGATGTTTCTTCTAAAATTATGTTTTTACCTGAATACTTCATGTCCATTTGGAATATTATACATGTACAAATGTACATATATTACATATGTGTATAGATGTACATATATCAATATACGTATATATAGATATATATTTTTGAAAAAATCTTTCAGTACTTATAATTTAACCATAAATTGGTTTTGCCATTGGGTTGGGCAGGGATGGTAATAATCAAATCCTTTCTCTTCTCCCCTGAATTCAAAGTCAGCTGACAGCTGAGAGAATATATTATATAAATGAAGATTAAAATATTTTAGCTTTATTAAAGATAAGCCAGCTTGAGAAAGCTTTAGTATGTGATCACAACCTGTGTCTTTCCCTTGTGTCTTTCCCACTAGGCTGGAGATACCTAAAGCCTGATTCCTAAATCTTTATGCCTTCATCCACTCATCTGCCTTCCCTTACTCTGTTCTGTGTGAAGAGGCTGCCTAAGCAGGCTGCATTTCCCTGGCTCCTGTGCTTGCAGGGTTCAGAAGGTGGGATGCATTTACCAGAAGTGTTGGGAATGTAGAAACCAAAGATAATTTTTTATAGTCATGTGTACATTAAGATTGTTCCAGAAACTCACAGAGTACTCTATGAATACAAAGGATTTTTACAAATTTTGCCTAATGTGGAGAAGGGCACTTTTCTAATTCTGAGCCTATATGCCAAAATTGCTACACAAGTTCACATTTTCTATCATCTATTTTGGATACTTCATGGAAAATATTGAAATTTTGTTTCAAAATCCAGTTAGTTGTCGCATTTTAACATGCTTACTAATTATATTATTTAAAATGTAATCTTTAAGTAAAATTAATACTTCAGTAAGGATTGCATAGTTTGTGCCCATATCTTCCTGTTCACCTCACAACCACTTTTACCTTTATAGAGAAACAAACATTCAGAAAGTTATCATGTCAGTTAATTCTTACAATCCTAAAATGTCAGTGCATTTGTCTCTGCTTTATAAGGAACTCCAGATTTGGGAGGGCAAAGGTTGAACAAGAACTAAGTTATTGGCTCTAAAAGTGCCAGGTTTCTCATGACACCACACCAACCCAATGCCTCCAGAAAAATCAGGACCACTTGGGGTCTGTAAACATAATCATAGTTTCTGGGGAAATGGGACCATTGTTTATATTAAAATATGTTATGAAAAATAAAGCTTAACATAAAATCCTCATGTAGTTTTGCCCAGGGTCATCTCCCGTTAAACATTGGCTTCAGGTGACTGGGGCTGGCTGCGCCGGCTCCAGTTGGACTAAGTGTATCCCAGGGAGAGACGCTGTCTCTTCCAGATGAAATGAATCAGGATTTATGCAGCCACCTGGATAATACATTCGCCACCACCTGCTGACCTACCCAGCTGTGCTCAATTCACTGATATGAATAGATTCAAGGGGCCAGAACTCAGGGACAAGGTGAAGTCAGAAAGAGGAGCCAACACAGACTCAAGGAATCACAGAAGGGAGTTAGAAGCCAAACCCAACAAAACAAAACTTTGCAATTTACAAAAAACAAAGCAAGAACACTTCAGTTAACTGCAGGTCAGTGACTAACAACCTTCTAGCAAAATTTATTGAATTGACTGTCCTTGTTTGTGTAACTAGGTAATGAACTGAAATGCTTACCATAGTTGTCTTAAGCTCGAAGGGAGGAGGCAGATTCAGACAGTAAAGATGAACCAAATGATGAAAATATTTCTTTATTCCTTTTACCAGTGAGACCTGTTGAATTCATATCTTGAAAAATAATTCTCAGAAGCATGACACAAGGCAATGTTTACCAAACACTTGCACTTGGTGAATTTACTATGAAACAAATAAAACTTTAGGGGTGGAACCTTTAACATGCAGAGACCCCTACATTGTGTTCCCTGGGAAGGTGGGGAAGCCAGATGGCAATCAGGAATTACTTCTATCTTAACATTTCTGATAAAGTATCCAAACAGATATCAGAGGAAAGACACCCAAAACTCTAGAGCTCCGTGACTTACTGGGTTTCTTTCTTCATTCCCAGTAAACATCAATTCTCCTGCCTATTTTTATATTTTTCTTAAAGAGCTTCTTCTCCCCACCCCCAAACTGTACAATTTTTAGGCTTCCCAAAACCCAGATCTCTTCCTACCAGTGCTGGTCCATGACAAAGGTTTTGCTAGCCTAAAATGAAATAGGAAAATAAGATCAATGTGGACTCTTTTTGATAAAGCTGAATTAATAATATCGCTTATAACTTCATGGGGAGAGAGGAGGAGAAAGTCTTATGTTTTGCTGGTAAATAGACTTAGATATTCTGGCCTTAGTTGACAGTGTATTTTTAAAACTATCTTAACCTCATAAAATTATATTTGAGGGCCTCCCCCGTGGCGCAGCGGGTTGAACGCAGTGCTGTGAAGCTTTCTGCAGCTTCTGCAGTGCAGGTTCTATTCCTAGCCAGCCGGGGTGCAACCCACATGATGAGTGGACCTCTCCTGTCTTGCCCACTGCTCCCCTCAGCATTGTATTTCATCAATCTGCCTGTTCTGTCCCCCGCTCTGTCTCTGGTGAATCCTCTCACCCTCTCGCGCATTTGGCCTATACCTCAGCTATTGTATAAATAAAAAAATAAATCTTTAAAAAAATTATATTTGAAAATATTACATCAATACACTCAAAGAGCACTAGAGAATATAAGGAATACAATAAGAATATTGGAAATAGCAACCAAACAAAAGTTTGGCTTCTTGGCTTGTTGAAGGGCGGGAGACAGTATACCATGGGGAAGTGCAGGGATTTGAGGCAACATTGTGAGGAGGGACTTGTCACTGGGTTTGGCTTGTTGGGTATTTGAGGAAGGTTTCAAGACTTTTCTCTGAATTGGGTGCTACCAGAAACTAGGAGTGTTTCTACGATTGGGTATCTTGATAATTTTTATAGGTAAGGAGGAGGAACAAAGTGGGGCTATAGCAGTAGTTTGTAAAGACTAGCAGTCACTCATATTAGGCAGAGAGAAACTTTGGTCATTTTTGTGGTTTGGGTCATGTTCTTGTCTGTGCCCAAATATGATTACAATTAGAGTGGTTCTTTTTCCAGGTCTTCATCATCATCATCACAGTGTAGCTTTATCTGATGCTGGTTGATGTGCTGCAAAATTGCTTATATTCAGCAAGAGAACTTTGTGGTCTTAATGTTAGAGCGAGATGTGCCCCAGACTGATACCAGTAGCCCAGTCAGGGAACTTCTTCCCTCCCTCTTCCTTCCTCCTCTCCTTCTTCTTTCTCTCTCATTCTCTCTAAATATCACAACTACTCATAAAATATGAATGTTTAGGAGTCACTTTCACAGAAGATAGAGGACTGGTCATAGAAGATATAGGTTTAAACTCCTATTTGACCCTTACCAGATGTGTGACCTAGAAAAATCAATTGGGGGCACTAGACCTCATTGTTATCAATGGAGGATGGAGGTTGAGTTAAATGTCATATGGGTAAGAGCCATATGGCTTCATTTAATCTCTGCCTCATCTCTAAACGGATGATCATATTAGCATCTATTTCTTAGAATTGTTCTGACATTTCAATTATATGAGATGTGTAAGATTTTAGAATACTGCATAGCACTAAATACGTGTTCAGTGTGTTTGTATCTATCAGTATGATGACAGTTATGAAAATCACTGTCATTAGTTGTGCACCTATTAGTTTCCAAATGCTAAGCTGGGAATCCTAGTGAATCCTCTTCTAGAATCTGCCAATGGAATGAATTTTGAGATAACTCAGCTGTAATTTTGAAATTCATAGTTGTATTTATATGTGCAATAACTGATGTGTCTTGAATTTTTCATGACTTTATTCAGTCCTTAAATCTATGAGGCTCCCAAAGACTCTTCTAAGCTTCCTTTGTTGGATCAGGAAACTGAAGCTAGAGAGGTTTTGACACATACCTTGCTAGTGATAAAGCAGAGACCAGATCCCAAACAGTCACTCTTCAGTGGTATGGGAGCTGCTATTCAAAGGGCAAGTTGTAGGACAATCAACATAATAACTTTTTGATCTTTATTGTTGAAGTCATTTGAAATAGACTAGAACAAGTTAAAATATCTGGTAATCCAAAAAAAAAAAAATGAATGACAGTTTCAAAGAAAATATAGCTAAAAGGTTTAGTGGAATTTACTGTGCTTTCCAAACACCAAATGCTGTTTTCCTGAAGCTTTTTCTTTTCTTGTTTCTTGTGACACTAAGGGATTGAAATTTTCAGGCTTAAAGAGGGTTTCCTGTTTGCTGTTTGCATAATGCTGTTGAATAAAACCAACTTAAGAAGTGTCCCTTGTATCACATTTGAACTTAAAGTTATGTGCTGATCTGTTAAATAAGCTTTGGCTACTGCAACCTTTGCTTGTGTCAATGACTATTACATGTAGAAATTAAGTCTGGAGGGATTTTGATAGTATAGAATAAGAGCATGGGGAAATTATTAGGTTCAGAGCATTATCATATCTGTATGACACAGGTAATGGCCATTCACAATATCTGCATGCAGATACATATTGAGGCCTTAGTCTCACACAAGTTTACCTGAGAACTTGCATTGAGCACATCTTTCTGCTGTCCTGTATAACCCTACTCAGTTTATGCTGCCCTTTAGCTAACTTCCCCTTCCATGTGGTCAGACCAGTATCAGAATCTGATGTTCATAATAAAAATATACATAAACACTTTAATCATGGTTTAAGAGAGTAATCATGGCAAGAAGAACAAAAGTTAGAATTTAAAGATAATATTTCTGGATACATACCATACCAGAGATTTTTCTGAATATATCTACTTGATTACTCACAGCTCTAGGAGTGGACATTATCATGTCCTTTGAAAGGATGAAGAAATAGGAATTGAGAGAGGTGGTCTGACAACCTCAAAATCATACTCCAAATTCAGAGTTCCAACTGCTAGACTAATAGGCTGTTGCTAGAACTGCTCTCTGTTTCTCTCTCAAGAGTGTTTGGTTGATAACAGGGAGACTATTTCAGGAATTTTAGGCCTACCATTTTGACTTTTAGCAAGAAAGAAATTTTTCAAAAGCTTGAAACTAAAATGGGCACTTAACTGAGGCATGGCAGTATAAGTTAAGTGTTGATTCTGATGTTAGAATTTGAGAACTAGTTTCATCACTTATTAACAGCATGAGACTATGGGCAAATTACTTATCATCATTCAGCTTTAATTCTCTTACCAATGAAATGTTCCTATCAATACTAACTTCGTAGACTTGTTGAGATTAGATGTGTTAATACAGGTAGCTTGTTGGCAGTGTCAGGCACAAATAACAACTCAACAAAGATACTCATTGGGGTATTATTGTTCTCTTTACAGTTTAGTATCATTTGTTTGTGATTACCTAAACTCATGAAAACCTCTGCCCTTTTATAAATGAAAGGATTAATAGAGTTATATTTTACATAATGATATACTATAGTTATTAATGATATTTCATTGAAGAAGTCTTTTTAAATACATTGCACCCATTTAAAACAAGAAAAGTATTGTTTACTCCACTGTCAGTATCCATTAGGAGAAATAAATAGATCAAGGTAATCTACAAACTAGATGCAGTCCTCATTCATGAGAATTATTGGAGTAGATTTTTGTAACTTGAAGAAAGATTTAAATAGGAAGATCTGGGTATTGAGACAAATAATTGATTAAGGGGCACTAGCTTTTTAAAATTTTTTGTCTTCAAGGGTATTTTTACTGCTCATCTTGGTTAACAGAGGTTATTTACCTATGAATCTGTTGGTTTAAAAAGATGTTACTTTTTACTGCTGCCCAGAATCTCATTTTTCTCATCTGACTCAAAAGGAAAGCTAGCCTCAACTTTTATATTTTCTACATGCCTGGTTTTCATGAATCAGCTGGTTGGTCATCAAGTGGGATTTTGTGCTGTTCTCACAGATACATTCCCCAGTGTCTGGCCTAGGCTGTGTGGAGTGTTGAAATTACCAATTTCATAAAATTGCTTTTGATGTTGGGTAAGATGCTATTTTTATTGAACACGGCAATTGCCGTCCCAGTTTCAGAAGGACAGTCTCTTCTTCTTGATGATCCTATTTAGTTTCAGATTTGTGTTTGGGGAAAGTAGTTATTACACAGCTTTGGAGCCCCTTGAGCTGAAATTGCTCAGGAAAGTGTCTGCTGGGCTGAGAAGCCAGTCTAAGCATTTTGCCTGTTTTCTGAGAGGTGTTAACAAACCTGTGTGCTTGTTCTGTGCACATTTCAACTTCAGTGGATTATCAGAAATTGTTCAGGGCATTTTACAGGGACTTGTATAAACCAGCAGGCTAACATGAGGCCTGACTACATTACCCATTTTTATTGTATAGGTTACTTTGGAATTCACTTTCCTGAGCCTCAACTCACAGGTATCGCTGACTTCTGTACACTCTTTATTTCTTCATTTATTTCAGAAAATAAGCTTTTATATATAATGAATGTGCATATACTCTTCTAGCTCAAAAGAGCATATACAAATAAAATTGAACTTAAAATTAGAATTTAATGGTACAAAACAATGGAGTAGGAACTAGAAGAGACTTGATAAACTCAAGGAGGAGTATGACAGCTGTTATAAAATAAAAACTAAGCAGAAAAAAATTGGCAAGTTGGATTCAGCCATTTACAAAATGGAAAAAATATATATCATGATGTTGCTGACTACTGTGATGCTATCTATTTCCTTAGTCCTGTTTTTCAAGCTTCCTTGGATGAGTACAACATAATCTTTATGGGTGGTTACTTTTAATGATGAATATACCATAGTTGGTGCCTTAGTTTCCATGGGTAATCTAGGTACCCATAGTCAAAGCAAGTTCTGTCACAGGATAAATCTGCACTAAGTAATGATGCCTCAGAGACCAAATTTAAGGTTGAGAGGCCATAGTTCTGGTCTACCAGAGTCTTTTTGTTTTACTCAAACAAAACTCCCAAAGATTTGCTATTTTGTTGTTTTTTAATGACCTCAATCCAGATACACTTCTACAGTGTGAGTTGCTATCCTGGGAGGAGTTTTACCTGTGTTTAGTTGGAAACAGCAGAATCTTAACCTGTGTTCTTGTGTGAGCAGCCTCTGAACTGTCATTTTTATGGTGATACTCTGTGCCTGAGAAGGAGAAATAACAGGCTTCTCATGCCTGATGGATTTACAATTACACACACAAGTTAGTTTACCTGGTTCTTTGTTAAATTGTGTATTACTCCTGGCTTTTTAAGTCAAAAGTGATGGAACCCTAACACAAGCTGGCTTAGGCAAAGTAAATGAGTAAATATATGTAAGATACAAATACTCAAATAACTGAAGCTACGGATTTGCAGATGTAGCTGGGTTCAAAGATTCAAAGGATGTCAATAGATTTTTGTTCCATCTTTCTTTACTGCTTTTGCGTGTGTTGGCCTAATTCTTTCCTATCACAAATGGCTTTATCCAGATAGCATAGGCAGTTCATCAAAAGACGCTACAGATTGGGCTTTTGTCATGTGAACATGGCAATGATTCACAAGTTTTACGAGAAATACATCTCCCTTAACATTTTAATGATATGCCTTCTATTTACAAAAGAGTTTGGAGTAATTTTTTCTTTCTCCTCATAGGTTAAGCTAATAATTATTATGGACTACTAGAGTTTTGGAGCTGAAAGAATTGTGGAAGTTATTTTATTTTATTTTTAATATTTATTTATTATACAAGCACTGGGTATAGTCAGAAGTGCGGGAGGGTGAGAGAATTCACCAGAGCCAGAACAGGGAACAGAACAGGCAGACTGATGAAATACACTGCTAAAGGGAGCAGCGGGCATAGCAGGAGAGGTCTGCACTCCATGTGGGACCCTTGCCAACAGCCAAGGATCAAAACGGTGCTGCAGAGGCTGGTGGCAGCTCAACCGCTGCGCCACCAGGGTAGGCCCTGTGGAAGTTATTTTAAATCTGCTTTTGTAACAAACAGAAATTCAGAGGTGGTGATCATATTGCTTTCCAGAATAGGATTATCAAGTCTAGAATTCAGTTATTTTGTTTTCCAGTATGTGGATTTTTCCAAGATACTATGACCCATTTCTGACTATAATAAATGACAAGCGATGAGTGGATTATTCATAAAGAAATGAAACTGTTCTATACTGTGGTTGGTACACATGATTTTGTAAAGAATTGTGTGCCCTTTTTAGTTTTAAAGTGGAACTTAGATACCGATAACTGAAATTTCCAGGCCATTCCTGTAGTTTATGGTCACAAAGGGATCAATTTTTTTTTAATTGGAGGATATACTATAAAATTTAAGAAGTATGATTTTACACATGTGAAAACACAAATAGCATCAGAAGACATATAATTATAGTCCAAATTTGGTAAGTCATTGAGTTTACTCACTGCAAGAATTTACATTGATTCTAAAACTCATAGGATAAGTGATGAGTGTTATTAATAGCTAGAATAAACACCCAGATGTCTTAAATTGCTCAAGCAGAAATGTCCTTCCTTAAAAAGGAAGAACATCACAGGATATATTGCTTGCAACATAGAAGTTTTAATTATGAAAAATGTTTCCTAGTTGTGTTGACTAGTTTTGATTTGTAAATCTTTGCAATTCCTGAATCCCACTGATTTCAATACTTGCCCTAGACTTCCCTTCCTCTTCAATAAACTGCATTGGAAAAGCAGTGGTCATTAAGGAACAGACTTGGAGTCAGATGGACCTGGGCTTGGTGCCTGACACCCTTTGTCAGTTGTGTGGCCTTAGGTAAAATACTTAATTTCTCTGATCTTTGACTTTCTAATCTTACAATAAAGAACATAATATCTTCTTTGGAGCATGGTTGTAAAGATAAGAAACAATGTATGCAAAGCATCTGGCAGAAGGTCCAATTCATTATAGTCATTCTTTAAATGATGGCTATCATTATAGTAATATCATAAGATCTGGATTGGCAGCCTGAAAGCCATAACTCTGACATCCTGCCCTACGAACACGTCACTACTACTCATAGTGCATTTTTGTCATGTATAAATCTGGCTCAGAAATTGCCATATCTTGGGCCTCCCTTGTGTACAAGGGGTTAAGTTGCAGCACTGTGAAGGTATCTGCAGCCACTACAGCATGAGTTTGATCCCTGGCCAGGGAGGTGACAAACATGGCACAGCAGACCTCTCCTGTCTTGCCCACTGCTCCCATCAGCAGTATATTTCAGTAGATCCTCCTGTTCTGTCCCCCACTCTGTCTCTGGTGAATCCTCTCACCCGCCGCAACTCTGGCCTGTACCCCAGTTCTTGTATGCATAAATAAATCTTTTAAAAAAATTAGCATATCTTATTTTTTTTAAAGACTTATTTATTTATTTATACAAGCACTGGGTACAGTCAAAAGCGCAAGAGGGTGAGAGGATTCACCAGAGCCAGAGCGGGAAACAGAACAGGCAGACTGACTGAAATACACTTCTGAGGTGAGCAGCAGGCATGACAGGAGAGGTCTGTTGCACCATGTGGGATGCTCGCTGGTGGCCGGAAATCGAACCAGCGCTACCGAGGCTGCAGGCAGCTTTGCAGCCCAGTGCTCAACCGCTGCACCACCTGGGGAGGCCCACCATATCTTATTTTTAAAGAAAATTCAGAAATACGTTTGTGTGAAATTTCCTACTTTTTTTTGGTAACCATCAAATAAACAAATATGTGAGCCAAAGAAAGTACATCTTTGACTCAAAGACCAATGCTTGATGACCTCCTAATAAGTTTGTTTTAATATCCCTCAGAGTACAGTCCTCAAATTATCCGCTTGATCACCATCTGGTACACATGGAAAAGAAAGGGAAGTCCCAGTCATCACTCTAGACCACTGACTACAGATGCCTCTGGTGCTGGGCAGAATATACTTTTAAATAAGCTGTCCAGGTAATTCTGTGCTCTCCAATGTTTGACAATTTAGACTAATTGAAGTACTGCCCTTTCAGAGGAATCTTCAAACAGTGTCCAGAAGAGATAAGGACAGGACACATTGTGGCTTAAAAGAGGAATCATTGCTATGTGAAGAAAGTTACTCTCTACCTAAACCTTCAGTTCTTTGCTGTTTATATTCTCTCTTCTATCTGAGAAAAGAGCACTAAGGCATGTCTGAGACATTGAATGCTCACCCAATTTCATTAATTCACTAAAAATCACATGGTTGAGCTTTCCAATCACTTAATGGGTTTCTGTCTAATTAGTTTAGCTTGTGTTCAAGTGCAAAGCTTAATGTTCTTTTGCCTTGGATTTCATTTAATGATGTGGGTATTTGTTTTTGCTGTATAAGCTTATGTTCAAAACTTCCCTCCCCAGTGAGCTCCAGACTACCTGTTTTGTATCCGTACTGCCTATTGTTAACAACACTAGTATAAGGCTATGCCTTAATTTTTACTTATGTAATGGAACTATCCATCAAATTACAGAGACGTTTTGATATGGCCAGTGTTTATCAGTGTTCAAAAAATGAATTCTTCTTCCAAGCCTGTGTTTAATTCCAAAGCAATTGCCTTTGGCTGTGTTCTATAGTCAATATTGAATATGTTGCCTTGCAGGTGGTTTTGTTTTATTAGTGATTTTTGATTCTAAACCAAAAATATGTTTTGTTGTTTCTCTTCCAAATTTCAGTTACTGTTAATGCTCTCGTCAATAATACATATTCAGTAAATGCTATTTAATCAAAATAATACTTAAAGCTATCAGTTTCTAAGTGTTTATTATGTGCCAGATTCTATGTCAAGCACTTTATAAAGGATTTTTTTAACTAACATTGGTTTACATCATTGTTTGTGTTTTAGAAGCATAGCATCTACCTCTTGTGTTGTTACCACAACACACCAAACCCTACACCTATACAAACTTAGCCCACTATCGTAGTCTATAATGGATCATTTTATTGTGAGGATTCTCAGTTCATCTTCTGCAGGAACTTGTGAAATAAACCTTTTCTTTTATAAATGACAAAACTGAAGCTAGATGGAGTGTAAATAATTAAGCCCAGATTCAAAACTTTGCTTCTTCATTTCAAAACCATTACAAGATTGATTTATATAAACTATCATAAAGAAAAATTCAAATAATTTCTATTTCTAGCTGATGTCTAGTAACTTTTAGTAAGCTAATACATACTACATACTATAGCATAACAAAATCTGTCAAAACTCATCATCTTAAAAATGTTCATTTATTATTTACTAATGAGTTACGGAGTTGCCTGGAGTTTGATCTTGGTTAGGCTTGTCTAAGCTTGGTTCCTGGTACATTCAAGTCTTTGCCATGTTCCTCTTTCTGGGGCTCAGACTAGACTTCCTGCTCTTTCCATCGTAAGGGGAAGGAATAGATGGAAAATATAAAATACTTCTTGAGGACTTATAGATATTATAGACATTATAGATCCCATCTCATTCTACCTAGCTAAGACCAACGTAAGAGTGATGGGTTTGAAAATGAGTATGACAACTTGAGAAGCATAGATATGTAACAAATTCCAGCAATGATTGAATACACTAGAAAAACTTTTTTATTGTCAAAGAAATGTGATTAGAATCTAGTGAGCTCATAATTAAAAGAGCTTGTCTTCAATGTATATCAGTATTTTATCTTGTAAATCATTAAAGTATCATCATGTTATAATACTTATACCATAGAAAAACATAGAGATATAGAATCATATAATTAAAAACAAGGGCTTACTATTTAAAGACAAATATGACAATGTGGATTTTCATGGCTAAACAAATTTGACAGAGAAAGTAAGTTGAAGGTACATGCATTCTTGAAGATATGTATAGTACAAGAGAACAAAGAATTTTTTTATGTATTGAGAACTCATTTTATTAAAAACCATTTTGATCCTTAATATGACTATAATTATCTTGTTCTAACTAGAACCATATTTCTGCAATATGTGGAACTCTACTTAAACATTCAGTCTTTTAAAAAATATATAGTCATTCATTTTGTTGTTAATGTAGATTTTTAAGGAAACAAGACGTCAAGAAGAGTATCTTAGTCCACAATATTTTTTTCCTATTTACTGACAATGACTATTCTTGTCTCTAGTCAGTGGTGTGTTGGTAAACCAGCTCTCCTCCCTAAAATAAAAGCTTTTTATTTGTAATGCTTGCCAGTTTCAATGGTGTAAATATTCCCACGATGGCTGCTTTCAATTTACCCATGGCATAACAACCCAACTTACAAAATGTTGCTATGAGCCAGCTCAAACAAACCTCTCCTAATATAGATATTACTATTTGTTCCATTGAGAAGCTACTTATCTCTTTTATTGTCTTTCAATATCTTTTTATCTCCTGAATTTGCTCTTATTCACCGTCTAAACAATGCATCACCCTTAAATAATTTTTCAAAATTATGGAAATATTGTGCTTGAAGTCTGGAAAATAACCCACTGTGGTTTTGATGAATATGCAAATTACATATTTAACATTAGAAGATAGTGCAGAATTACAAGCTATATTGGCATGCCATCTGTTAACATGTTCCTTGTGATGTAAGAAATTAAAATAATGTCCTCTCAACTTAAATGGCCAAACTTTCAGGGGACCAAAAGAGGATATTTACTTTTTCTCCTACAGATTCCATCTGAGATGGGTTATGTGAACTCCAGATAACTAACTCTGCTGGGTACATTGGGGAATGTGGTCAATATGATATAGATCTATCCTTTCTAACCTTTTTCTTGTGGACGGATATGGATTTGAGTAGAAAAATCATCCCTCCCTTCCCAATTTTTAAGAAAAATTATTAAACAAGGCAAAGTTTAACTGTATTCACTTGCCCTGCTCTGGTTTCCTTTCACAGCAACTGACCCCAGCCCTAAAGCTGAAGGATTATCTCATATTCTGGATCTTTTCCTTCTGTTCTCTTTCCATGAGTATTTCTTTTTGTTGTTTTTTTTAAAATATTTGTTTATTTATGCATATAAGAACTGGGGTGTAGGCCATAGGTGTGGGGATGATGGTGAAGAGTCACCAGAGACAGAGTGGGGAGCAGAACAGGTGGATTGACTGAAATACACTGCTGAGGGGAACAGTGGGCAAGACAGAAGAGGTCTGCTGTGCCATGTCATTCATGTCCCTGGCTGGGGATCGAATTCATGCTGCAGTGGCTGCTGATAGCTTCATAGTATTGAGACTTAACCCCTTGTGCCACCAGAGGCCCTCCATGAATATTTCCTTGCAAAGAAATAAGAAAGTTCAATCATTTATACTATAAATGCATTAGTCTTTAAAGGATTTCAAGGGGTACTATGAAGCAGTTCTTTTCTCAAAATTATTTTTTCATTCACTACTCATCAACACTACTCCTACTGTCCTATTATAAGTTGTTAAGAATGTACATATAAAGTTAAACTTTCAAAAGTTATAATTTATTGGGAAGGCACAAATATGCCCTCTATCCACATTTCCATAATATCAGAGGAAAGTGATAGACACATTAGAGATCACTGTTCTAAGTCCTGATCAAGAAAACAGACATCTTCAGTGAGGATGAGAGTCAGAGAGGTCTTCCTGGAAGTGTTAGCATCAGGAATGGTATGATGTTGGCATGTAAGTGTTAGGACAGAGTCAAGTCATTTCCAGAATAGGAGCCACAGAAGTAAATTTCCAGAGACGAGAAATTAGAGATCATATATCAAGAAATCCTTATTATTTGACTGGTGTTTAAAAGGCAGCAAAGAGAACACCTAGAATGCAAGTTTGGACTTGATTGGCTTCTATTTAGTACCAGGGTAGGTTGGCAACCAATGAGATTGAGAGTTGATTGATGAGTGAGGACACATTTTGGGAAGGGCATCTTGTTAAAGAAATTCCATCATCAAATTGTTACCACCTTCTCCTAAATCAGTATGGAATATGTCTACCCATTTCACCAATTCTCCTGAAAACTGAGTCACCTCAAAAGAAGTGACACCTTATCCTGGAAAAATTAACAAAATAAAATGGATAGGGCCTCCCCGGTGGCGCAGCGGTTGAGCGCTGGGTTGCAAAGCTGCGCACAGCCTCTGCAGCGCCGGTTCGATCCCCGGCTGCTCCCCGGCCACCGGAGGAGGGTACCACATGGCGCGCAGACCTCTCCTGCTACCCGCTGCTCCCCTCAGCAGTGTACTTCGGTCCTTCTGCCTGCTCTACTCCCCGCTCTGGCTCTGGTGAATTCTCTCACCCTCCCGCACTTCTGACTGTACCCAGTGCATTTATAAACAAAACAAACAAACAAACAAATAAATAAAAAAAAAAAATGGATAAACCCACAAAATAATTACCCCCCATTGCACCTATAATAATGTCAGCAGAATTTGAGAATCGGGCCAGTTAAGAAGTAGCATAGAAGATGCTAGAAAACCTGTATTTGCCACCTTGATGCAGAACACCAACAAAGCAGTTGTCTTGTTGGCTTTTGTTTGTTTCTCTTGTCTGATTCCCCTGAGAACTGATGAGAACTTCCAAGGATCTTTAATCAGCTCCAAAAGGCTTGAACTTCTTTATTCCTGTATCACGATATCAAGATGGGGCTAGTTAAATTTAGCTAAAACATTACGTGCCATTCAAGTATTTTTTTCTCTTTTCCTAACTATACAAATCCCATAGAAAGTAAGATTTTCATGTCTTAATTGTGATACCGAAAGTATCTTTTATTCTCAGCATGCTTGAGATAGCAAAGTAATTTTCGAGCTGAGTGTGATTGTCTCAGGCAGTCATGATTCAAATATTTAATCTAAAGGGAAAATTCCCAGAGTGCTTCTCTCATCATTTCTCAGTTCTGTGGAGAATAAAAGCCTCAACTTTATATGATCTGATATTATTTCCATTATTGTTATTATGCTGTAGGCAAATATCCTTCAAAAGGCAAAGTCTACTTCCCTTGTGCTCAGTGCGTAAGGCAACACAAAGGCCCAATCTGGCCTTTACAATATGAGCTGCTGCTACCTTGTAATCCGTGGAGAATATAATAACAATAATTTTACTTTATGCAGTTCAGCCTTTAAGATTGAATAGTAGATTCTTCATATCCTCATAGTATCTTTTTTCCTTTCAAGGCTTTTCTTTTATTCATGGATCAAATTTCCTATAGGTTAGTTGTTTTAACAAAGTGCTATCAGGTGGTCTGTGTAGGAGTGGGTGAGAATCTATAGATTGATTACCCAGGGAATTGGATGAAAGAAACTTACTTAGCAAGCCCCTGGAGCCAGGTCGAGCTTTCTTTGTTACCCATTAAGAAGAAAATGTCAGAGATTAACTCACTTCTTTAAATTGCTGGCATTTTAATGCATACGAATAAATAAATGTTATGTCTCAAGCAGGTATTCTCCAAATGTAGTCTTCAGATCACCTACATATAGGTCTCCTATTGAGAAGAAAAATACAGATTCCTGGGGCACTCCCAACCCTGATGAGTCAATTTTTTTGGCTAGGGAACCAGTAATTCACATTTTACAAGAGATAAGTTGTGATTTCTAGGCAGACAAAAGGTTGAGACTCACTAGGTTTGTGCTTTGCATTTTCAGTATTTTATCCTCACAAATATGATATAGATGAAAAGCTCCCTAGATTTCTAGGTAAGGATAAGGAGACAGAGAGTGGTTTAAATCCATGATTCTCAAACTTTGTGCTGAGGCACCCCTGAGCATTACAGTGATGTCAGAGTCCTATAGGTTAGTCTAAATTTTAAGAAAGATACTGTGACACTTGACAGCTGTTGAATGCTGAGCCAACAACTAACTCAAAGTAGTTTAATTTCAAGCTGCTTAATTTCTGCATTTTTTGCTATGTACTATTGATAATGTCTTATCTTTGTGTAGCTGGGTTTTCAGCAATTTCTATAATCAAAAGTATTTGCCATGAGAAAAATCAATGTGGAACAAGAAATGAAAGCAATGGTGTCTGATCTGATTGCAACATCTAAGATATGCTGTATTACTTTATAGTACTTACATAAATTCCATTTATATATAAAGTTGTATATCCTTTATATATGACATTTATATGTTCTATATAATATTTCATGTATATTTACATGTGCTTAAATAACTGATATGACGTGCTTTACAGGTATGAGTCATTAGCTTAAGTTTTCCTCCCATTGCAAAAAGGTCAAATTGACCTGGGCATCAAGTAACCTTGAGCCTAGCTCTGACTTTGTGCCTACCAGCTGTGTGATCTCAGCAAGTCACTTAGCTTCTCTGTCCTCAGGTTTTAGGTAAATCTACCCCAGCTAACAGCAAAGATAAGAAAGAGGGTAGTAATAAACATCAAGACCAGCAGGCAACCTTTACCTGGCAGGCACTCAGCTCAATGTTGTGCATCACCATTTTTACTTAATCTTTAGATATCCCTGACATAGGTTCTTTTACTATTCCTATTTCACAGATGAATAAATTAAGAGATAGCAAGTTGAAGGTAACACAGACAATTCAGAATTTGAGCTCTTAATCACTGACCTCAAGAGTGATAAGTGAATTGATTTAAGTTACTTTATAGTCTTTAAAATAAAGGAGTAACAAAGTGCTTATACAACTCAACAAAAACAAAGCAAACACCCAGTCCAAAAGCCAGCAGAAGAACTAAAAAGGTAGTTTTTTTCTTCTCCAAAAAAGAAATGCAAATGGCCAAGGGGCATATGAAAAAAATGTTCAACATCACTTATTATCAGGGAAATGTGAATCAAAATCACAATGAGATACTACCTTACACCAGTGAGAATGGCACATATTAAAAAAATAAAAACAACTAACAGCAACAAATGCTGGTGAGGATGTGGACAAAAAGGAACCCTCTTACACTGCTGGTAGGAATGTAAATTGGTCCAGTGACTATGGAAAGCTGTGTGGAGATTCCTCAAAACATTAAAACTAGACCTACCATATGATCCGGCAATTTTACTCCTAAGAATCTACCCCAAGAACACAAAAACACTACTTTGAAAGGAAACCTGCAGTCCTATATTTTTTGAAGCACTATTGGCAGTAGCTAACATGTAAGCATGTTTCCATGCTTACATGGAAACAACACAAATGCTGCAAAACAGAAGAATGGATTAAAAAGCTGGGGTATAGATGCACAATGGAATACTACTCAGTGATCAAAAAAGATAAACTCCTGCCATTTGCAGCAACATGAATGAAGCTGAAGGGATTATGTTACCCAAAATAAGTCAGAATGAAAAGATAAATATCAGATGGTTTTAATTATATGCAGATTATAGGAAAACTGAACAAAAAGGCAAGAAAAAGGCAAAACTTATAGGCAAAATATAGATCTGAGGCATCCAGGAAGGGTGAGGTATCAAAACAAGGGAGAACACAGCACAAAGGAATATGGCGAGGGCTCGTGGGTGCTATGGGGATGTGGTATCCTTGAATCTAGTGAATGACAGCCCGCACCAGCAGTCTATGTCGAGGGCCTGGAAGAGACCATCATTTTGAACCTCTTGCTACTAAGTGCTTCTAAATGTCCACATTCTTGTGATCAGGCAGAAAACCACTGTGGATTGGAGGGAACAAAGTGGCAACAAGGGCACAGAGGCACCCTTGGCTGGTCAGGGAAAGAGGTCTGGATGCACTCAGTGTCCAGAACCAGCAGCCACTGCCATGCATTTCACATTTGTCTGTATCTCTCACCACAGCAGTCCTCTGTATATTCTGAGGTGAATATAGAAATAGAGCTGCTCTTTTACACAGGAAAATCCTCTGACTTGAAGAAAATAGAAAAGGGATTAACAGCACTCAGAGTGTAAGAAGTTCAGAGAAGAACGTGAGAAATCAGCAATACGTTGACTTGAACAGTAGAGTGACATTTAAACTTGACAAGAAGACCCAGGAGATCATGTTCAAGCATTTCGTTAAGGCAGAGCGATACCATCTCATTCAAGTTTTTACTTTTGCCTGAGAAATACTCCTATAGCTAGGGGGGACAAAGTGATATACATTAGCATAATGTGATGACAATCTTGGAAAATTTTTTTTAAATGATGATTCTAGAAAACCAGGGTATACCATTGGAAATTTCTGCTGCATATTTTTAGGGGTGGGTTTGGAAAAGGTGAACCAGAAGATATGCTGAGACACTTAATAATGAAATGTACATTCTCTGTCTTTGAGATAAAGATGGAAGAAAAGGGGGGTAGGAAAAAAGAAAGGGGGTTAAAGAGAAACAATTTCTCTCAGACCTTACTAGAGGCACACAGATCAGATTTGTCTATTTGAGAAGCTAAAATACTTAAAAGTACTAACTGAATGGTTAGCCCAACAAAATGAAATTAAACTCTTTATATCAGTGTTCAGCAAGGGATGCAGTTTGCTTGGCATTTCCTTTCTCTGAGCTGCAGAATCTTGACCACCTTAGGAGCAGAGAAAGATCTCCAGAATAAATATCTCAGAACAACAACATTTGGAGGGATTCTGCAAGTCAGGATCCTGGAGACAGCAAAAGGGTTGTCTTAGAAATAGTGCTAATATTCTTTGAGCCACAGTTCTTTGACCATCATATGACATACATCATCTCAAATGCCAAAGCAGCCACAGAAATATTAAGCACAGGTTTAAATTTTCTGACTTAGGTTGTTCCATAGACTTAAATAATGAACAACAGTAGTTTCCAGTTTCCAACTTCTTTCCCTGACTTTCTGACATGGAACACTGTGTGTGTGTGTGTGTGTGTGTGTGTGTGTGTTTTGTAGCATAGGGTAATCATACAACTGGTAAAAGCAGCTAGAGGTCTGATGAAATTAGTATCATCAATTCATATTTTAGTGATGTGATATAACTTCCCAAGTTCTGGGCTCAGGTTAGAAAAAAATAAAAGAACAGGAGTCTTTTTATTTTATAATCCTATAAATAAAAATGATTAGAATATAGAAAATGTACAACAAATTCTGATAAAAATCCTCAGATCTTCCTACAAGAGAAACAATGTTATCTCATAACTAAGGGAGGCTTTTTGTGTCAGTCCAGTTCATTTTCTCCACTGGGCTTTGGGATCTTATTTTCACTCCATAACATCCTCAGAGATGTCCAATTCCTGAGTCACAGCTGTTTCTATATATCACGTTCATCTGGAATGTTCTTAGTGCTTACATGTTTGCAGAAAGACTATCTTAACTGTCAAGTCTTTATGAATGACTTTGTTCCCCTTTAACATATTCTGCAATTACCAATTAACAGAGGTAACTTGCATGATGCCATGGCCTCTGAAATTTCTCTCTCTTGTTCTTTCTCTTGACTTATGAAAACTAAGTAGTTTGTGGGGCTCTTAGGCTAAAGAGTTCCTGATTTTGTTCTTGTTAATGTTTTTTAAGATTTATTTATGCGTACAAGAGCGGGGGTACAGGCCAGAGGTGTGGGGGGTAAGAGGATTTACCAGAGACAGACTGGCGAACAGAACAGGCAGATTGACTGAAATACACTGCTGAGGGGAGCAGCGGGCGAGACAGGGGAGGTCTGCTGCGCCATGTGGGTTGCTCCTGACTGGCTGGGGATCGAACTCGAACTAGTGCTGCAGAGGTTGTGGACAGCTTCATAGGTTGCATCTTAACCCCTTGTGCCACCAGGGAGGCCCTGATTTTGTTCTTGTTTATAAGAAAACTTACCCCCTGCTGCTCAGGTCCAAGCTGGAAATGGTTCGCCTGTGCAGCACCCTAATACATCCCTGTAGAGCATTTCTCTAGAACAGGAATAGAAGACTTCTCTTGTAATGAATCTGACTGTTTTAGATTTTGCAGGCTTTCTTACAGCAAAGTATCCTTATCATTGTAGCATGAAAGCAGCAGCAGGCAATATGTAAATGATGACTTTGTATTTCAATAAAACTTGATTTGAGATACTAGAAATCAGGCCCCCTTTGGGCTATAGGGATTAACTTAGCCATCGTATCAAACAGTTTGCTGATCCCCACTCTAAAATCACTACCTTTGGCATTATTTATTTTTTTTTAAGTCTTAATTTTTAATCATGTTACATATTCTAATAATAGTAAATCATGATCTATCTTTTTAAAGGGTCCATTTTGTGATCTTTACTTTTATCCTTCTTTTTAACTTATTCGCTAGTAAATGTCTGGAAAGCCATGCTCCTCCTGAGATTCTTTCTCTCTATCCTCATTTGTTGCATTGGGCAACACTGCACTGATAAAGAAACTGGAGTCATGGAGCAGGCTATACAATGCAGGAGGCTGCTGAAGAGCAAGATCCTGGCCTTTGTATTGATTCACAGCATGGGTTGTAATGGGGATGAGCAAAAGGAAAGGGAAGGAGATTAAAGAAAGGGGAAGAATGTAGAAGATCGGGGATTATGAGTCTACCCTCCAGGCACTTCCTTTTTTCTTTTTAATAGATTTATTTTTATTTATACAAGAGCAGGGGTATAGGCCAGATGCGTGGGAGGGTGAGAGGATTCCCCAGAGACAGAGTGGGGAACAGAACAGGCAGACTGATTGAATACACTGCTGAGGGGAGCAGCAGGCAAGACAGGAGAGGTCTGCTCAGCATGAGGGTTGCTCAGGGCCTGCAGGGATCGAACCTGGCACAGCAGAGGCTGTGGACACCTCCAGGCACTTATTATCTGCTTGATGATTTGGTATTGTCACTGAGATCACACCCTAATCCCCCAGCCATGGTTTTAATCTTATCAACAAGGTGTTCCACTGATCAGCTTCTGGGGTCCCTTGTTATACATTGGTCCTCAGCCCCCTGGGCATTCCCGGTCGTACCTAGTGATGCATGGCCTTCCCAGCCTGATACAGCTTTGTGCTCTTGTTTGATTTGAAAGGGCACCTTGCAGGGTTGGGCTCCTGTACCTAACTGACCTGGCCACTTTGACCTTGCTTAGGATTTAGAACAAAATGGTGGCCAAGCAGGCTGCTTAGGAGTAGCAGACTCATACTCATTTGAAATTTTGGATAGGTTTTTGGAAACTGCCTTTAAGTTAAACATCTTCTAATGAAACCAAATGTATAATAAAATAAAAAAAAAAATTGAGCAAGGTGGGCACTAGTTCTTTAAAGTTTCATACAATGCATTTGTAAAGCCATATGATCTTGGACTTTATTTTTCAGAATAGTCTTTATTTACTGTTTCAGTTTCCATGCTTATGATCAGTTTTGTTCAGTTCATCATCCTGGGTTAGTCTTGGTAGGTTGTATTGATATAGAAATTTATTCATTTCTTAAAGGCTGTTGAATTTATTGTCACATAGTTGATCCTAGTAATGTCTCATGTTCTTTTATATGTCTGTGCTATTGTGATGATTTCTCCTCTCTTATTTGTAAAATGAATTCATTGGTTTATTAATGTTTTCTCTTTTTTTTGGTTAGTCTAGATAGAGGTTTATCTTTCATTTTCTCAAAAAAAACAACTCTTAGTTTCATTGATATTTGTATAGTTTTTTTGATCTCTATTTCACTTCTTATTTTTTAATTTCCTTTTTTCTGCTTACTTTGGCTCTTGTTTGCTCCACACCAAGTTGCTTAAGGTGTGATAATAGATTACTTACTTAGGATTTTTTGTGCTTCTTATTATGGGACTATATTGCAATTATGTTCCCTCTTAAGCTTGTTTATGCTGCATCCCCTAGGTTCTGATAACTCATATCATCATTATCATTCATCTCAAGGTTTGTTTGTTTTTTTAATTTCTGCTTTGATTTCTTCTTGTATCCATTTTGCTTAATATTTCCTGGTGGTTTTTTTTTTTTTTTTCCCATATAGTTGATTCTTAATTTTATGACATTTAGGATCAGGAAAAGTAGTAGATTTAATTTTGATTTTTGTGGTTTTCTTGACAATTGGCTTATGTACAAAATATGGTTTCTTCTTGGTAATGTTCCATTTGCACTTGAAAAAAATGTATATGCAGCAGCTGTTCTGTGGATGTTTGTTGGACCTGTTTGCTTTAGCTCCACATTTAAAGCTATTGTTTCCTTATTTATGCTTTGTTTTATACATCTGCCCATTGTTTTAAGTAGGGTATTAAAGTACCCTAGTATTTTTGTGTTTCCAACAGTATCTCTCTTAAGTTCTGTTACTGTTTTTACATTTCTCTGTACTCCATCATTTAGTGCTTATATGTTTATGAGTGTTATTTCTTCTTGTACTAGACCCTTGATCATAATATAGTGCATTCTTTCTCTTATTACCTTTCTTAATTGGAAGTCTATACTATCAGATCTAAGTATAGTTATTCCTGGTTTTTGCCATTTGCTTTTTATGATTGTCTTCCAGCTTTTAACTCTCTGCTTACCTTTGTTGGTAAGGTGAGTTTCTCATAAACACAGAAGCTTGGGCTTTGTTTTGAAATCTACTCAGCCACTTTACATCTTTTGACTACTGAATTCAAGTCATTTGCATGTAAGGTGATTATTGACACATAATTGCTCATTGATATTTTGTGATTGTTTTTGTTTGCCATTTTTATTTTTTGTGGGTTTTCTGTTTTGTTTAAATTCCATTTCCATTTTCTTTTATGTTACTTCTATTATTTTTGTTTGTGGGCTCTACTGCAGTCAGTATTGGATGGGTTATTTGTGACCAAATTACTAAATAAAGGCCCACAATGCTTCCAATATTAAATAATAATTGTATTCATTCATTCATTGTCTAAACCACTTATCCCAGTTCAGCGTCTCAGGTGGCCAGAGCCTCTCCCAGCTATTCAGTGCAAGACAGGAACTCACCAGAACAAGATATCCTTCTAGCTTATTCACACCCATGCCCACACCCATACTCACTCAGACTGGGACAACCTTTTGTGAGAAAACTCATGCAGACATGGGGAGAACCTGCAAACTCCAAACAGTTGGTGCGTGTCTTTGTGGGGATGGGAGGTGACAGATTATTTTGTTCCCGTCAATTTTGTAGCTAAACAATGTTGAATGAAAGATGTTATTTGAGGACTTCCTGAATTTGGAATGAATGATTACAAGCTTTTCAGATGGGGAATGATGTTGCATTAGGGCATGGGCACCAAAGTCAGAAGACCTGGGTTTGTAATCCTGGAGCTCCCACTTTACAAACTCCACAATGTTCATTTCAAAGTGTTTCCCATGCCCTGTCTGTGAAACAGACATACGTGTCAGGTATGTCTATAAAACTGAATGTATGAAAAGGAGGATTTTGTTTTATTTTGACCTCAACCTCTTGTAAGCTGTATCTGGAATGAGTTATTTATTTGACCTCTCTAGTCTTCTGTGTCATTGGCTATAAGATAGAAAATATCCTATGAGAATTAAATGAGCTAATACATGTAAACTGCTCATTGCAGAGCTGTGCATAGTAAGTCTGTAGTAACTAGTATTGTTTTTATTTATCACTGTACTTATGATGACGGAGCACTTCATAAATTCTAATACAGAGTACACATTTGGACACAATATATATCTAAGTTTTTCTTCTAAGTTTTTTTTTTCTTGATGGTGTAATTTAAGTTGTTCAACTTATCATCTACCATCAACATATTTTACTTCTTGAAAAGCAGAGCTTATTTCACTCAGACACACCCACATCCATCTTATAGGTGTGTTTTCTTGGGTTAGAAGTTTAGGAGGTGGTACACAATTTGCAAGCTACCTGAGTTGTATCTTCCTATTTTTATTCTGTGGGTATATTTGAGAGGTTAGAGAAAGTAATACTAAAGCTGTAAGATCCAACTCTGGCCTTTTTTCCCTATCAGCTATTAGCTAAGTTTAAGTGTGACTCCGGAAATCTCAATGAATTGTAGAAAACTTCCATCTCGCTACATTCTGAAATATTTCAATTCAAGTTTCTTTATGAGCCTTGTTTTCTTCTCTCTCTCCTCTACCCCCAAAACCTCTGAAAGCAATTTTTATAACTCAACCCAAAATGTAAGAATGAATTACTGCAATCCCTCAACAGCCACAGGGATCATGTTTCTTCATGAAAAGTAGCATGGCTAGAAAGACTACAAGTAAAAAAGATCAAGGACTCATAAAATAGAGGGTTGGGGAAAGCAGTAGAAATGACTTTTAATAACTTTAAAACATGTAAAAGTTGTAGAAGACTTCTGCATCTAAAACAAACTCTGTTTCTTATGTTAAAATCTTATTGGAAGGCTGATATCAGCCTTCTTCTTGCTCCTTTATAGGAGCCTTTCCCTGCCCCTGGAAAATTCTCCTGGATCATTCTCTACGTATTTTCAAAATTTTGTTAATTTTCCTTGGGTATTGTAAACTTTGAGGTAGAGTCTCCCACAGACTCTCTTATCACACTGTGCCTTTTCTTTAAAGAGTTTTGCTGTTATTGAATCAGTCTTTATTATATTCAATTTTGAATTCCTTTATACCGACATCTATCTTTGTTTCCTTCAAACAAAATATTTTCTAATTGCTGGATCATACTTAAATGCCCACTAATGGACATGATATTCTCTTATGGAAAAGTATTGTAGAAATAAATATCCTGTTTCTATTCTACTGTACAGAGTCATGGTTGCATCCATACAGACAAAAGGAAGGGTGAAGGGTAGCAGTTAACAATCGCTTAGTGTGTCAGTATCTTTTCCACTTAGACCTACAGTACTTTTGAAATTTGAGCTGGTATTTTAAAATTTCCCACAAAAAGGTTTTAGATCAGGGATGAGCAACTTTAACCATAAAGGGCAAAAGAGTAAATATTTTAGTCCTTGAAAATGTCAACCACAAAATAACCAAGCTGTGGTATAAGCAAGCCTTTGCTTAAGAATAGGCATCATCACCTGGGTCCACAACCAGGGGGCAGTCACCGGTGTATCCCACCTGGGTCAGGGCATAGGGTCGTTTTAAGCAAGGGATGTGGTCTGGGCTCAGGCCATTTGATAGGAAATTTCTTGGATAATTTCTATGCCCAAGGGTCATTTGTTGTGAAACTTTTGGGGTGAGTTTTTAAGTCCATTTCTCTATAGTTGGTTGGCAAGGCTCTTCAGAGCGTTGCATTGTGGAGTAGCTGTGACAATCAGCAGATCGCCTCCTGTTTCTGTCCTAGTCCCCATTTGGTAAGTCAAGTTGCCTCAGCAATTCATCCCAGAGTTTCACATGGCAGTTAGCGACAAGATGTAGTCTGTCTGAACTTAACGTGATTTACACAAAGGCAACGGGTCACAATTACTTACCTCTGCCACTTTAAGGAGAAAACAGCCATAGGAAACACGAAAGTAAAGAGTGTGGCTATATTTCAATAAAATTTTGTTTGCAAATGAATGATGGGGAGTTAGACTTGACTGTGAGGTCTTGGTTTATAAACTCTTGATTGAGAGTATCACTTTCTCTTGAGAGAGAGGGGCAATGAGATCAGAAGATCAACATTCTGGGTCCATATGCCCACATGATCATCATAACCCTGAGCCAAATAGCAACTGTTCTTTGTAGATATGTGCTATAAATTTGCCATATTTCTTACTAATTACTATGAACTACAAACTTAGTTGGCTTGATTCATTAGCAGTACTTCTCTGACCTCCATAGGATTTCAGTATGCAGTGGTTTAAGGGATAAAAACTGAACCATGCATATGTAAATATATTTGCATACAAATAGCAAACGTTATTTCAAAACTCTGTTGAATCCAAATATGGATGGTAAAACTGTGGTTAGAAATTTATATATACTCATATAGTGATTAAATTGATTTTGTTTGATAGAGCATTACTTTAGAAACTGTGGATATAATCTCTGATCTAGAAGAGCTGAGAGTTTAATGTTCTGCACAGATTTGGGCAATGCTGAGTAAGTGTTATGTATGTAGAGAGGTAGATGTTATTGCCACTTAAGTTTTATACATGTGTTTGAAATCAAATAACAGAACAGAGTTTCTCAAAGTCTGGCCCTTGGGCTATTTGCACTAGAATTATGTGTCAAGGGAGAGATGAGTGTTTATCATTGGATAAAAGGACACATTTCCTGACCAGGCCATCCAGGATCTGCATTTTAAAATGTGGGGTTCTTTTTTTATTATTTTTTATATTTTTAAAGATTTATTTATTTATTTGTTTGTTTATTTATTTATACAAGCACTGGGTAGTGTCAGAAGAGCTGGAGGGTGAGAGAATTCACCAGAGCCAGAGCAGGGGATGAACAGGCAGACTGACGAAGTACACTGCTGAGGGGAGTAGCAGGCGCAGCAGGAGAGGTCTGCGCACCATGTGGGACCCTTGCCAGTGGTCGGGATTCAAACCGGCACTGCAGAGGCTGCGGGCAGCTTCGTAGCCCTGCGCTCAACCACTGCGCCCAACCACTGCGCCTCCAGGGAGGCTCAAATTTGGGTATTTTTTAATATGTGATAAAATTTGCAAAACTGCTCCTAAAAAGCAAGTACAGTAATTATGCCTTCTGTTTGTTTATTGGATGTAACTAAACTCCTTTTTAACAGAAAAAAAAAAAAAAAAAAGTGGAATGTCTTTTCAGAACAGTCAATTACATGTAAGAACATTTATTCCAAATCCAATTAAACTCTGATGAAGAGGTTGCTTATCTATGGCAGAAAGAGCTCTGCTCTGGATCATCTAATAACTAGCTGTGTGGCCTTGGACCAACCACTTAACCTGTCTGGTCTCAGTATTCTAATGTGAGGGCAAAAGTATGGGCATTGCTAAATGACCAAAAAGACCTATTAGCTGAAACATTGACTAAATTCCATAAAAGAATTCCTATGTTGAGCATATGGTGCATATCCTATTTTGCTAGTGAATTGGAAGAAAATTACTCTCTCTTAATAGGTGACTCACCTTTATTCCAGTAGTACAGGGTTTCTCACCCTTGGCTGCACATTGATCCCATAACAGAGCTCTTAAATCCTGATATTCAGGCTGCACTCCAGATTATCTGAATCTAAATTTCTGGACATAGGACCTAAGCAACGGTATTTCTTGTCCCTAACTGTTTCTAATGTGCAACCAAAAGGTTTACTTTACTACAGGAATCATACAGGATTCTTTTAACCAGCTGACTTCTCTCCTGAACATAGTAGTCCACCTGGCCTGGGGTGGATCTTGGAAATCTGTGTTTTTAGTAGGTAACCAAGGTGATAGCTGTGATCTGATAAACTTGGGAAAACATCCCCCAGAAAACTGCTTATTGTATCAAGCAGTATTCAATCTTAGAAGCAAGGCTATCCTGAAAGTGTATTAAGAAACACAGGATTCACAAAAGGAGTAAGATTGCACAACGTTGGCAAAGGCTGGGAATGAGGGAGTTGAAGGAGTTGAGGAAAGTGACTACCCAGCTGGAGGAAGCTCTGGTGAAGCATGAAAATTAGGAACTTGCTTAGGAATATGGGAAACAGATGCCACTGCTGTTACCATCCTTTCAGGTTTTCAGGCCTAGTTACCCAATCAAGGATTGATCCCAGGCTGCTGTGGAACACAACCACAGGTTATTGTCTCATAAAGCTGCAGTTAGAACTTTGGTGACTCTCAGGCAAGTAAGCGAAAAGAGGTAAATTTGCTTAGAGAAATAGACACAAGGAAAAGTTTATTAAGGGGAAAAGAAACAGAAACAAATGGGACTCCCAGGCCCTTGGAACTAGGGCAGGGAGGGGCAAGGAAGTGGACTTGGAGTCCTGCCTCCAAATATATACCTTCTCTCCCTAATTATTCTAAAGCCCCATCAGTCTCTTCGTGATTGGTTAGTTCTCAGTCGTTTCACTCACTCTGTCTTAATCCCTCTGCCCAGAATCATGTCTTGCATCCCTGCCCTTATCTTAAAGTCCTTTTACTTTATCACCCTTGTCCTGTTAATCCTTCTTGGAATTTGCTGCCCTTATCTCAGGAGCCTCCCTTCTTCCTCCCAGCTGATTCTGATCCTAGAAGATATCCACTTGCCCTACGACTCACTGCCACTATGGGGAAGCCCAGGAGGCTGTGGTCCCAGAGTCTGTACTCTCCACTGGCTTGTTGTTTTCCTCTGCTGGAATCATCTGTTGTACCCCAGCCTCGGACTTTTGACTTACCTGTTGCCCACCTGCTTTGCACAACTAGTCTAAGCTTTTTCATCCTACATTTTTAACTGGTGTCCTTTCTCTGTCTCAACCTCTAGTCTAGGATTGCACAATGAATTTAGCAATGTTGGTTTGGAGAGGTGTTGGGTTCAGAGAGCGGGGTCCTTGGATTAACTCTGGGAGGAGTTTCACCAGAGATCCCCCTCTCAGTGGGACATGGTGATTTTCCCAGTGAGGCAGAGGTGTTTAGTTATATCCAACAGGGCAGGTTTATAATAAAAGGGAAGAGAAGAGTAAAGGACATTTGCACAGACACAAAAAGCCAGAAAGAGCTGCCCCTGAAAGGGACAGGTTTGTTAAAAGGCAGGCTTGCGTGGCCACATCTGGGCAGCATTGGGAGGAGAGCTGCCTCTGCAGCTTTGCAGGGGAAAAATGTTGGTGACAAGGAGCACTGCATAGTCACAGGCGGGCAGGAGAGCTGCTGCCCCTTGCCAGGGCAGAAATTGCACGGAGATAGTCGTCTTCTCTTTGGAAGGGATTCATCCCATTGCAGAGTTGTTAAATTTTGTTAAATTACTTCTAGGGTGTGTCTAGGTTGATTTTTAAGGACCAGTGAGTTTCTGCAATGGCCCTCAGTCTCCATATCCCCTCCTTTGGTCTGCACCTCAGGATAATATATAGCATATGATACTTGCTATAGTAGTTGGCAACTAAGGATTTTTCATTTCTATAGCTGGTTTAAGAACTATGTTGTTTTTCTCTACCCCCACCTCTACCTTTTGGCATTGCACAAGCCACTTTCTGGTCTTATTGTTATAGGGCAGCCCCAATACAAAACGGGTTGCCTGACTGTGGGTCCTCACCCGCAAACCGCGGGTGTAACTTGGAAACCATGCTGGGCGCCAAACTGTTATAGGGCAGCCCCGATACAAAATGGGTTACCTGACTGTGGGTCCTCACCCAGGCGCTTAAAAGGACTTATCAATACTCTACTGCAGGCACACACGAAAGGTTAATAAAAGGTTTATTTACAAGGGAAGGACAAATGAGGAAATGTACAAACTCAGGGAGAAAAGTGAGAGACAAAGTTTTAAGTGCGTCCTACCCGATCCGCCGATCTGGAATCCCAAATGGCACTCTGAGAGCTGGCCGCGAGCCAGGAACCATGAAGCCAGGAGGCAAGCGAGAGAGCGAGAGCCCCCAAGGGCCATGTGTTTGGTTTTTTACCTGCCCTGGCTACTTAACTCCACCCTCAGGTCCCAGCCACCTTCCCTTTGGTGGTGACGGGATTTGTCTTTCCCAATGTCCTGATGGCTTTGGTCTGGAGTGGGGGTGGAGTCCACAAAGCCTGTATGGGATTAGCTCAGAACATCCTTTCCCCCTAACATTATGAGGCCTCCATTCCAAATGTCCTACTCTTAGCCCCCATTATCAGGACAAAGTGATTTTTTTAAAGTGAATTGTACAAATAAGAAATGTGCAGCTCTTACTTCTTAAGTCCTTTCTCTTTTCAAAGAGTCACATTGTTAAGATGAACTTGCATGCAGGCGTCTCTTTGTTTCTTAAATGAAGACACATACATCCTGTCCACCATTTATTGGTGATCCTTGCCTTATGGGCTTATGCTCAGTTGCCCAAGCGTATAATGTGACTATTGTGGAATGAGTGCTCAGTAATAATTCTTATTTGGTCACTTGAAAATTTCTTGATGTTTTAATGGAACGGGTGTTTCCAGCTAGGTTTATGGATAAGAACATTGTTTTACATTCACAGCCACTATTTGCTGCATAATCTAGCTTTTCATGCTACAGTGGCTAAAGGGAAGTAAGCAGGGGACAATAGAAAGAAAAGTCTAAATATTCAGGAAAAGGCACTTTAGAGAAATTTTCAAGCCCAAGGCAGAGAGCAGGGGAGGAAGACCTGTGGGGAAGGAAGAAGAGGAAGCATCTTTATCAATAGCAAGGTCACACAGCATTTCAGTCACACAATGTCTTACCTCAAGTGATAAACTTCAAAAGTGAAATCCGCAAGGTTTCCTTTGTTTCCACTAGGACCAAAAGGAGAGTCTATTACAATTCCAGAATTAATCAGCCCTGGCCTGAGCAGTATAAAATGGAGTTCCTAGACAAAATGCTGCAACTAATTCATATAACCTTGAACAAACATTTTGATCTATGGGCCTCAACTTCTTCATCATTAAATGTGGTACTTGAGCGCCTTCCTCATGGCACAAGGGGTTAAGCACAACACTATGAAGATATCCGCAGCCACTGCAGCACGAGTTTGATCCCTGGCCTTCCAGGGAGCTACCCACATGGTGCAGCAGATCTCACCTGTCTTGCCCGCTGCTTCCCTCAGCAGTGTTTCAGTCAGTCTGCCTGCTCTGTTCCCCACTCTGTCTCTGATGAATCCTTGCACCCCCCACACCTCTGGCCTGTACCACCATTCTTATATGCATAAATAAATCTTTTTAAAAAATGTGGTAGTTGAACTGGATTAGAGAGGACATATTAGTAGTCCATGGGCTACCTATGTATTAACTGACCCTCAAGTTTTGTCCACAGTATCTTTTTCTAAACTTTTTAGAAAATTAAACTTCAGACTTTACTTGAACTTCATTAGTTTTTACACTAATGTCCTTTCTCCATCCCAAGATCCAGTCTAGGATACCACAATGCATTTATTTGGTGATGTTTTTCATTGAATTAATTGTCAATATCTAAGTAGTAAAATATATCACATAAGAAAATCTGAATTTCACACTTACCTTGAAAGCATAGATCATCTGACAAACACGAGCTTGTGTGCAAAGCTTGATGAGCTTGATCATAGCAGTGATAAACAGCTGAGTCACCAATGACCCTTTTTTTTTTTTTTTGAAGATTTAGTTATTTATTTATACAAGCACTGGGTACAGTCAGAAGAGCGGGAGGGTGAAAGAATTCATCAGAGCCAGAGTGGGGAACAGAACAGGCAGACTGACGAAACACACTGCTGAAGGTAGCAGCAGGCATGGCAGGAGAGGTCTGTGTGCCATGTGGGACTCTTGCCGGTGGTCAGGGATTGAACCAGTGCTTGCAGAGGCTGCAGGCAGCTTCGCAGCCCAGGGCAAAACCGCTACGCCACCAGGGGAGGCCCGACCACCACTGACACTTTAGACAGGGCTTATGTTCCTCAGTTTGCCACACTCTCCTCTATTCTCTATTGTTTTCAGGCAAAGGGGCCAAGTGACAGGAGGCATTAGCATCAGTTGGCACCTGCAATTGAAGTATGGCCAAGAGGATAAGAATATTCATTATATTCATATCACTATAAAAAAAAATCAGAATCACACTCAAAGTCAGAAATCAAAAGACAGACAAAAAGGAAGGCATGTCTCCAAAAGAAAAAAGAAATGGGCAAGAAAAAAAATGAGAAAGTAAAGATACAACTAAATCGCCAAAAACTTGACACATTTACATTACCTTTCTAGGCTCTGTAGGCATTTATTTTGGCTTGAAATCCCTATTCTGTTCTTTTCTGTTCTTTTCACAGTGGCCATTTGAGGAAGAGGTGTTTGGCAGCCAGTTCAGGGTTCTGGGGGTGAGCGATAAAGTTCCTACAGATTGGGTCTATAATGCTTTCTTTTTAAACCTCTTGCTGAAAGTGGGAGGTCTTCTCCCCAAGACGTCAATCAATATAGTGCAATTTTCCTGCTCTTTTAGTTCCTTTAAATTAAGTCTTGAGAGGTCAGATTGCAATGTAGTTAAGAATATGGCCTTTGAATTCAGACTATCCAGTTTCACATTTTGGCATCACCACTACCATTGGGTATGACTTAGGTTGATTTGTAAACTAGGTCTTTCTCTCACACCCAGAAAACCAAACTCTGAATGACAGACAGGAAATGTCTTTACAAGGAGTTTATTCAAAATAGCCTTCAAGGAGTGCCTCCCTGATGGTGCCAGAGGTTAAGATGCAGTACTCTGAAGCTATCTGCAGCCACTGCAGCACGAGTTCGATCCCCGGCCAAGGAGGTGACCCACATGGCGCAGCAGACCTCTCCTTTCTCCCCCACTACTCCCCTCAGCAGTGTATTTCAGTCAATCCTCCTGTTCTGTTCCCCACTCTGTCTCTGGTGAATCCTCTCACATGCACACCCCCGCCCCCACCACACCTTTGGCCTCTACCCCAGTTCTTCTATGCATATATAAATAAATCTTTAAGAAACAAACAAACAAAAAAAAAGATGGCCTTCTACGGGGTTGAAAGTGTTGCTACCAAAAAATTCCAGCTCTCTGGGCCTCCTCTGGTGGTGCAGCGATTGAGCGCTGGGCTGCAAGGCTGCTCACAGCCTCTGCAGCACCAGTTCGTTCCCCGGCCGCCGGCCATGGTCCCACAAAAAAAAAAAAAAAAAAAAAAAAAAAAAACCCAAATATTCCAGCTCCCTAAGTAGAGGGAGTGCTGGGATTGTATAAGAGGGAATGAAATGTGAGGGAAGTGTAGGGTTTCACATTTCCAGGTCCAAGGACATGCCAGGCAGTCTGGGTGATAGGCATCAAGGTTTGACATTCCCAGCAGGTTGTTTTCTCAGCAATCAACAGATGTTTGTTTCTGTTGTATAACAGCCAACCCCAGAGGGGTGCAAAGAATTTTATTAAGGATGTAACAATAAATTTTCCAACTTCCCAGGAATGCAGGAGGAGCCAGTTAACTCTTAATGATAAGGAAGGAGTAGGAGAAAGAGAACTAAGGGTGGTCAGAATTTAGTTCTGCTTATTCTTAAATTTTTAATATCAGGATATTTTTTGTTGTAGAATAGAGGCAGTCTGGCCTCAAATTCACTTAACTTTCGCAGTTTGTTTCTTAACATTGGGCTAATAAATAGTATCTAACCTGGGCCTCCCCAGTGGCGCAGCGGTTGAGCGCTGGGTTGCGAAGCTGCCCGCAGCCTCTGCAGCGCCGGTTCGATCCCAGGCTGCTCCCTGGCCACTGGAGGAGGGTCCCACAAGGCGCGCAGACCTCTCCTGCCGCCCGCTGCTCCCCTCAGCAGTGTACTTGTTCCTTCTGCCTGCTCTGCTCTCCCCTCTGGCTCTGGTGAATTCTCTCACCCTCCCACGCTTCTGACTGTGCCCAGTGCTTGTATAAATAAATAAATAAATATTAAAAAAAATAGTATCTAACCTATAAGTTTGTAATGAGCTAATCTGCGTGAAGGACTCAAAACAATACCTGGCATATAGTAAGTGCTTAATACACAGAAATGATGATTATTACCATCATTATATCCCAGTATGCTGAATCTCCACTGTAGGGTTAAAAAAAAAAAAAAGATTGGTGGGGGTGCTGGAGGAGGGGTTGATTGCTTCATAATTATGAAGATTTGCACATGGGGCAATATTAGGGGATATTATTTTATGAAACTGATTGAACACTCCAGGGAAAAAGTAGGACTAAGTAAGAACAAGTTAGATGGAAAGAGATGTTGTTGGTTCAACATAATGAAAGTCTCCTGTTCAGAGAAGGAAAGCAATTGAATGCACTACTTGTAAGGTGATGGGAAGAGATTACGTGATTTGACCTGTCACTTATGTTGTGCAAGCAAAGACTAGATGATTATTTGCCAGCAATGTCTTAGAGCTGTTATTCAAATTGGTAGCCACAAGTGATGCATGATTTTTTTAATGTGTTATTTAAAATGAAATACAATTAAAAATTCAGTTCCTCAATCATACCAGTCACATTTCAAGTGCTAATAGTCGTAACCATAAGTGGCCACTTGATTGAACAGCACAGACACAGGGTATCAATCACAGAAAGTCCCATTGAACAGCACATTGAAGAGTGATATTTTGCCCTGGATATAAGAATCTGGTTACTTGGAAAACATGGATCCAAGAAGCACATAACAAGAATAAGGAAAAAGCCAGAGATACTTAGTGCTATAAAGCTAACATATACGTGAACTGGATTTCAGATTTATGCATTCCCACAGGCAAGTCACCGTTTCTGAGCCTCATTTTCCCCAGCTGTATAATTAAACCTTGCCTCACAGGGTGGTTGTGAGTGTAAATGGGTGAAATTCAGTCTCAGAATCTGGCAGAATATAGCATACAAGGATCCTCAGTTTCATTTTGTGTTTTTCACTTTCACTAAAGGGAAGGAAATATGTAGAGCCAGGAATCCCCAAGTACAGTAAAGCAATCACTTTGTGTCAGCCCACCAAAGAGCAGGATCTTGCAAAAATCAGTAGCTACCATCACCAGGCACATATCCATGTCCTGAGCTCTGACCTAAACTCTTTGCACTTAATCCTCTCTACCATCCTTCCAGGTGGTTACTCACACTGTCCTCATACTAAGGAAACTAAAGCTTTAAAAGATTATGTGATTTGACCAGAGTCACAAAGGGGTGGATTCAGAATTCAAATACAGATGCTTTTGACTAAGGGTGATTGTAATTTATAACGTTTTAAACATATATGGACTATTGCATATGACAGATACAGTGTGAAGAACATTAAGACATCATCTTGATACCATAATGTCAGGTTTTCAGGCCTAGTCTCCCAGCCAGGAACAGATCCCAGGCTGCAGGGGGCAGCGCTGAGTCCCAACCACTAGACCACCATGGGTTGGTGTCTCCCAAAGCCGCAGCAGGAGCAGAAAGAAAGTGGGAACCAGGCCAGGGAGGGGCAAGGAGCCGAAGTGGAGCTGTGTCTAAAGGAACATAGACCTTCTTTCCCTGATTATACTAAAGCTCCACCAGTCTCCCTGTGATTGGTTAGTCCTCAGTGGTCCCACTCACAGCCTAAATGTCTCTGTGCCCAGAACTAAGTCTCTGTGTCCTAGCCCTTATCTTAGAGTCCTTTTTATTTATCATCCTTGTCCAGGAATGTCCTGTTGCCTCTAGTCCTGGGTATTCGATTAGTCCTCTTTGGAATTTGTTGCCCTTATCTCTGGAGCCTTCCTTATTCCTCTGAGACTTTTCCTATTCTATTCTGACCCTAAGGGCTCTCCTCTTGCCTTATGCCTCAAACTCATTTAGTTCCTACAGCTATTTTATAGGTGAAACACTTTTGGAAATGTAAATACCTTTGTTAATGGGCAGACTAAGGAGTACCCCAGGACTCCCAAGTTTTGTACACTCTAAATAGGTTCTGGCATCTGCTACATAAAGACAAACTCTGTGCATAAGACTTTCAATAGAAAACACTAATAGAATTAGTGTGTGATAGAAAGAAAAGGAGAAAGACTATAGTTTCCCCATGAAGCATCCAAAGTCACCCATCCCCTCATGGGTAAATGCCCAGCCAAACAAGTTTGCCCAAAGCAGGGCCACTGAGGCCAAAAATCTTTGCCACAAGTCTAAGAAAGGCACCTTCTAGTGGGGAACCATGGGAAAGGGGCAGAAGGCCCAGGCAAGTCTGGAAGGAAGAGCAAAATCAAAATGCAAATCAAGGTAATGGCTGCCATTGTCAGCCTCCCCACAGCTCTTCTTTCTCAACTGTCTCCTTCCAAGTTCCCCAACTTCCCGGTAAAAGTCCAAAACTGAGATGCAAGCATGGATTCTTCACATGTCTCTCCTCTATGTGCCTCTTCTAGGCCTTCTCCTTAGTCCTTTTCCCAGTCTTTTCTAGCCTTTCCTCACTGTTCAACTCTACCCTTCCTTGGGTGGGACAGGGAGCCTGGAACCTCTACTTTCTATAGGGATTACACTGTTACTCCTTGTCTTTAACAATTCATATGCAGGAACTGACACACTTGGTATTGGAATGGAAGCCTTTCTAGCATCAGGTGTTTTACCACTTTTCTCACAGCCTAAAGCCTCCCTGTTTATAGGACAGGTGAGCACAATCTTTAAGGATGATATTACTGTGGCCTTTGCCATACAGAGATAAAGATGCCAAGTATATGCCTTCCCAATGATACTGTAAGTTCTTAGTACAAGAATTGTCTCATTTGTTTTTTGTCTCCCAGAACTGTATAGAACTCTCAAGGATTAATTAACTATTTGCCTAATAGAAAGAAATTAAATCTGCTACAAGGACATATTAACCAAGAAATGCTTTGTATTCAACAACTTAAGTAGAAACTTGTCTATCTTCATGAAGCAAAACTCATCAGGTATATATTTGTAATCACTGTAACTAGAATAGATGCCTGTTGTCAAGGTGGAAAGATCAGTTTTTCTTAGATAACTTCACTGATATGGAAGCCCAAAAGCTATTGGCTAATACACAACCTGTGAGTAATTTATTGGTTTTATTCCTTAAAAAGCTGTAAGATTTATTTACTTTTAGGCAGTTGTCACCACTTTTATTACAGTGATGGACATCCCCTCTAGTTAATGTAAGTTTCTGTGCTCTGTCAGCCATGTAGAAAACTCCCATCACCTAAACAATTGGTTAAAGAAGTGTTACTGAGGCCAAACACAGGGGAAGAAAATGACTATTGGATTCTTTCCTTGTTATGCAAAAGACTGCCAAGTTGTGCAATGACCAGGCATTTTTTATCCCTGCTGAAGATGTATTTACATTCCTTGAAGTTATGGATTTCTAGTTGCATTTATTCAGTTTCCCAGGGAATTAGAGAAAGATGGTCCATTTTATTTTAGATTTTGAATTTTGGAAATTGGGAAAAGGATTTTCCTTTGAAAGATGATAGAGTGCTATCAGATTATGAGAGGCATGTGCTTGGTTACTGTTTTTAAGAAAGTATTATGTATTTGTTAAAAATAGATTATCTTATCAGCAGATTGTCTGGGTGGTATTTTCAGGGAGCCAGTATTCAACAAAGCTATTTATTCTTATCATAGCAATAGAGCTAAAAATCAAAAATATCTGTATCCAACTCTACCCCCAGATTTTTTTGCTAATGGTAAGTGTATATTTTCCCTACATTTTTCTATATTTATGTAAAATCTCTGTAGACATAATTTTGATTTGTTTTTTACAAAAGATTAGAATGATTCTTGATTTATACCTTAATTTTCCTTTTATATCTTCAATATCTTCCCATCTCATTGAGTTAATAATATTCATAATTAGAATGCCAAAAGCAGCTAGTAATTATTAACTACATATTATATGTGAGATTATGTATCAAGATATTTACATCAATTATCTCATTACCATTTAAATAAATCTGAGGTGTTAACTCAGTTTTATCATTATCTGCATTTTATAGGCAGGGAAACTGAAACCTAGAGAAGTCAAGTAAATTACTTAAGGATGCTCAGCTAGTAACTAATGAATTCTCTCAAACATAGAATATGACCTTACTTTTTATGTTTTTTTTTTTATTTAAAGATTTGTTTATTTATTATATAAGCACTGGGTACAGTCAGAAGCGCGGGAGGGTGAGAGAATTCACCAGAGCCAGAGCGGGGAACAGAACAGTCAGACTGATGAAATACACTGCTGAGGGGAGCAGTGGGCGCAGCAGGAAAGGTCTGTTGCACCATGTAGGACACTCGCTGGCGGCTGAGAATCAAACCACTGCTGCAGAGGCTGCGGGCAGTTTCACAGCCCAGCGCTCAACCACTGCGCCACCAGGGGAGGTCCTGACCTTACTTTTTAAATACTCGGATATTATGCTATCCTATGGTTACTCATTATTCTCTCCACGACTTGGATTCATCTAGTTCCTATCCTGATTGTCCTTATACCCCACTCCCCAATCTTTTGTCAACTCTGTCTCTGTCACGGCAGCCTTTCACAGCCCACACCATAAATAGTATTGCTGATAAATGAGTGCTGCCCTTCTTTTAACATAAACATTATACCCTTCAGAATTATAACCTCTGTGGCATATGCTGGTGATATTGTTAAGGTTTTTAGATATAAATATAGAAACTTGCAATAGAATCGTGGAGAAAACAATGTTCTTTCTACCATTCTCATGTTATGGTATTGGCACCCAGTGAGTGGTTGAAATTGATTTTCTCCTTCCAGACATCTCTCCACCTTTAAAGTTGCCTACGGCAAAAGTTGAAGTTACTGTAATATATGTAATTAATCAAATTTCTTCTTCAGTCAAAGTTATTGGAAGGAAAATCAGGGTGCTGGTGGAGGCAATGGGATGAAAGAATTTACCAGAGACAGCAGAGAACAGAAAAGGTGGATTTATTGAAGTACCCTACAAGAGAGTAGGGGCAAGATAGGAGATACCATCTTCTGCATGGAAAGAAGGATTTGAAACTCTCTTCTATACTGTTTCCTTGGGCTTTCTTACTCAGGGCACAAGTGTGCACTGGAAGTCTGGTTCTGGGTGCTCATCTCTGACACAGAATTTGTCCTGGCTGTTTCTGCATTTCTGAACTGGGCTGGTTTCTCTGGTCTTGGTGGTCTGTGTTACAGCCAGATTTCCACGGCAACCTTATGGATTTTCTTATCTATTCAAGCCTCCCAAAATTGCCTGCTGAGCAAGGAGTGGGGGCTTAGTTTTTAACCTTATTAAATGATACCCCCTGCAAAGGGTGGGCCTATTCCATCACTAGACTATAACTAGTCTCATTACTTTAACAAAAATCTTTTTTCTTGCATAAATCTAGTTGATACATAAATTTGTGTATAATACATCAGTGCCTACTCGTGGGCCAAATAAATATCAATTATGGAAATTCTCCATGCAGATATCTCCTTTTATATTCACATGTGTTGTACATATGTGAAATTCTTCCTGTATGTTCTGTGGCAAAAGCAAATATTCTTAAATTCTGCTTAGCAGAAATTACTAGTAGCTCTTGGGTTAGCTACTGGGGTAGACAGAATATTGGCTCCCAAAAATGTCCACCTCCTAATCCCTGGAACCTAAAAATATGTTACTTTAAATGCCAAAGAAGGGAAACTAAGTTAGAGATAGAATTAAAATTGGGAGTCAGCTGACTTTAAAATTGGGAGATTATCCTGGATTAGCTGGGTAGGTGCAATGTTATTACAGTGGTCCTTAAAAATGGAATAGAGAGGCAAAAAAGAAGATTGGAGGAATATGATGTGAGAAACACTCAATTTGTATTGCCAGTTTTGAAGATGGGGGAAAAGAGCCTTGGGCCAAAGAATATGGGCAACATCTAAAAACTAGAAAAGACAGGAAAACAGATTCTGCCCTAGAGGCTCTAGGAAGGAATACAGCCTTCCTGATACTATTGTTTTAGAGAGTGAGACCCATGTCAGACATCTGACCTGCAGAACTCTTAAGATGTACATGTGTTATTTCATACCTCTAAGTATAAACCACAACAGCAATAGGAAAATACTGTAGTCACCAAATAACCCTTCAGAGATACCAAATGATGGCTGGAGCTAACTTTATTTCATTGTAAAAGCAGACTTTTCCCATCAAAGGAGCCACCTTTCTATTTTCATAACAAACCATTTATAAATTACTAGATGGAATTTGATATAAGCCATATTAGCAAAACATGGATAAATTGAATAAGAAAATTCAAGTATTTGCTCATTTATAAAATCTTATGTCAGTAGAGCCCCTGGAAACATTCTTGTTGGTAGAAGTATATGCTTCTTAGCTCCCAATTTATATTTCTCAGAATTCAGTCCATGCCACTGATATTCATAGCTATGATTGCAATACTGGTACAGATTTTCCCCCTTGAGTAGTAAGAGTAAATAACCAACTTCAGCGACTCTTCAATTCCATGCCTCCTAATGCCAAATGTCATGGTGATTTGGCAGAGGATGTTTATTCAACAGATTCTCATAGAGACTTGTAGCATTCAGAGAATTCTTTGACTGTACTAAAATAGCAGTCCTTTTGAGCAACCACTTTAACAAATGTGAGGCTTTTATGGTTAACAATTTAAAAGCTCAGTAGAATACAGGTGATTATCTTCTGTGAGACTATTTGCCTAGCTACAGTCATAATATGTGACAGGACATAAACCATGGTATCCCACCACTTTTAGTAGCATAGCTAAACCAGGTTGTCCTCCCAGATCAAGATGCCAACTACACTTCTCACCCAACACATATTTACAGACAAAGGAACCATAGGTAAAAGAAAAAGGGCAAAATTCACCTTATTAGTTACTAAGTGGCTATCTAATCCAGTGTAGATTTTTTAGACAACAAGTGTTCACACAGCAGTTTGAAAATTTCAAATTGGTACCACTAATATTGTCATAGTTAGTCATTTGAAATACTGTCTGTACACATAAGTATGACATATGCTACTATTTAAATTCACAGCTTGGCCTCATATGAAGATACAACAATGCTGAAATCACTGACTCATATGGAAGTACTTACATTTTGTTATGAAATAGAAATCACTGTACTATACATTAGCAGGTTGACAGCATATTGCAACCCTGAAACAAAGCTTTCTAGTAATTAATAAAAACTTAAATTTATTAATATCAGTTATTCTTTGGACCTTATAACAAGCAATTGAGGGGATTTTAAATTGATAGGCTTAATGCTCACAAGAAATAAATGTTACGTCCAGTGTTTTATGATGATGTACAGAAATATGGTACAATTTTATGCTAAAGATGTATAAAGGTAAAAATCAGATTTTCTGAAAATGCAAATTAATTATGTCAATTAATTATTGACATCTGAGGATTGTTCTTACAATAGTCTCTAATAGTATTTTAAGATTTATTTTATTTATTTATGCATAGAAGAACTGGGGTGTAGGCTAGAGGTGTGGGGGAGGTGAGAGACTTCACCAGAGACAGAGTGGGGAGCAGAACAGGCAGCTCTACTGAAATACACTGCTGAGGAGAGCAGCTGGCCAGACAGGGGAGGTCTCCTGAGCTACATATAGGTTAGCTCCCTGCCCTGGGATCAAACGAAGGCCGCAGCGTAGTGGTGATAGTCTGATAGCACTGAGACTTAACCCCTATGCCACGAGGGAGGCCCTTTAATAGTATTTAAGTAACTGTAAGTGTATAATCAGTATCACTTACCACCCCCTGCCCTGCTGCCCTAAGTCCTGAGTAAGAATGTGCAGCTCTAAGTGGTAACATAACAGACTTGAGTAAGATATAAGGAAGAAAGTGAAAGAAAGGACTTATTTTTCATTAGTGTATAATATTTGTCACCTATCATGTTGAATGATTTTGCATAATTTTTCATTTACTTGTGATACAGAAAGTCTGTGAGACATGTCTTGTTAGTCCCATTTCACGGAAAATTTACTTGAGTTCACAGAGCTTGGTTGCCTCAATTCAAAAATCAGTTTGGACTAAAATCTTGTGAGGTAGATAATATCGTCTCTCTGACAGGTGACCTCATACAGATGTCCACAGTAACCAGGAGACTTTTCTCATAAAGGTCTCTTAGCTAGTTCCTGGAAATGTGGCATATCCTTGACCTCTGGGCCATGTTGTCCAAGCCAGAGAAAGGCCAAGAAATCCTTTCTTCTAATCATTTCTTAGAGGAAACCTAAACAAGAAAATAAATAATTTTTAAAATGCCTTCTGGTTCCTATCCTGGCTCATTTTAAAGCATTGGCTCATTTTCTTGCCTGGAAAAACCAGTGAAATTGTCCAATGCACCCAACCTAAGAGACTGGCAGCTTGGCTGGGGTTCTCAAGGTTACAATATCAACATAAGATTTTTACCTATTTCTTTCCCTGTAGAGTCTCATGGGTCATGTTGCTTCTGCCTTGTTCAATATGCCATGAAAACTGTTTCCATCTGATGGGTTCGGGTTGCCCAAAAGCAGGAGCTTGAGAGGTTAGGAATCTTGGCAGTGAAGTTTGCACAGTGTGTCTGAGAGTAATTGCTCACAAGAACAAGCTGAGAAATCTACCCAGTGGAGCTGGGAGGTGTGACAACAGAAAATGAAATGAGAATGAAGTGTAACTGGAGGCTTTGTTGCTCTCTCCCGCCCTGACTCTAAGCCAGTAGCTAGGACACAGAAACTAGCAATAGAATATCCTGCAGTGTTTGTTTTAAATGCAAAGTTTTGGGGTCCAACCCAAACTTGATAAGTTTAGAATTCCTGTGGAAAGGTCAGGTGATCCGAATACATCACAAATACTTCTAGTGATTTGTAACAGGGCATTTTAGGAAATCATGATCCATTCATCATTAATTATATCAGTGTAATCACTATCAATATTTCATAGTCTAGATACTGTGCTTGATTCAAGGGGCACATCCCCAAACTTTCAAAATGTAAGTTACAAAATGACAAGGATCAACTTAAAGAGGGATTTGGAGGGCCTCCATGTTGGCACAGGGCTTAAAATATCAGTGCTATCAAGCTATCACCAGCCACTGTGGCATGAGTTCAATTCCCAGCCCAGGAACTAACCCACATATGGTGCAGCAGACCTCTCCTGTCTCGCCCACTGCTCCCCTCAGCAGTGTATTTCAGTAGATCTGCCTGCTCTGTTTCCCACTCTGTCTCTGGTGACTCCTCTCTCACCCCTATGCCCCTGGCCTATACCCCTGTTCTTGTATGCATAAATAAATAAAATAAATCTTTAATAAAATAGAGATTTGGAGCAAAGGCTTAATTAAATAGAGTAAGGAACTAATAGAAGGTTACATTTCAGGAGAAGCATGTATCTCCAGAGAAATGTGTTCATCTTATAAACTTGTAGGCATATAAGTTTAAACCTATAAATTAATACAGATTTCTAGAAAAACTTAGAGAATACCTAAATATACCATAGGCTATATATTCTTCAATTCCATTTTGTCAGAGGGAATTTGGGATGAAATTAACTGAGATAACTAACGGCAAACATAAATTAGCACTAACATACTGATTGATATATGCTAGGTGCTATTCTAAGGGCTTAACATATATAATTTTTGTATTAACATTTAAATCATCACAACAATCCTATGATGATATTATCTTAGTCCTCAATTTATAGATCAGAAAACTGAGATCTGGAGAATTTAACTAGCTTATCAAAAGTCGCAGTGGAAGAGCCAAAGAGGAGCTCTGGATTCTGTGCTACATATAAGCTTTATTTTGGTTATCAATCAGCTTGTTGATGAAGCAGCGTATGCCCTAAACATTGATAATAAAGCTGAAAAACTACTTTATTGGGGATTAGGGATAGAAGAATAATAGCAATTGTGGTTATTTTTATTGTAGCAGTTAACATATACCAAGCAAGTTGTCGATTGTTCACATGAATTGTCTTACAAATTACCCAATGGAGTCAGTATGCTTTGGCCAATTTTGCCAATGTGGAAACTGAAGATCTTTACTAAGATTCTTAATAACTTTTCTAAAATCATACAAATAGTAAACAATAGATCCAGGTTTTGAGTATCGGTCCAACTGCAAAGCACATTCTCTGGACACTATTGCTGATTCTTAGGAAGTGGACACTGGCACTCAGAAGAGTTCAGTCCTAAGAGCTCTCATACCTGCCTTCTAAAGCAGGGCCCTTGGCTACTGAAAACATGTCTATATCTGAAAGTATTTGTAGAACTTCCAAATTAAGGAAGAAAGCAAGACAGATGGTTTGGGTGTTCCTACAATAGAATGTAGTAGGGGAAGGGGGGAAAAGAGACACTTAGAACATCAAGGATGTGAGTTACCATAGAGGACATTTTTTTTTAAAGATTTTATTTATTGAATTATACAAGAACCAGGGTACAGGCCAGATGCACGGGAGGGTGAGAGGATTCACCAGAGACAGAGTGGGGAACAGAACAGGAAAACTAAGGAAATAAGCTGCTAAGGGGAGCAGCGGGCGCAATAGGAGAGGTCTGCTGCGCCTTGTGGAACCATTGCCGGCTGGCGGGGATCAAACCGGTGCTGCAGAGGCTGCAGACAGCTTTGCAGCACAGCGCTCAACTGCCTGCACCACAAGGGGAGGCCCCATACAGGACATTTTAAGTAAAAATTAGTATCCTTTCCAGTTTCTCCTTTGCAGTGATAGTTGAGCCTGACAGAGAAGCATTGCAAGGGTAAGTGTGTAATGAAATGGCTTGAATCCTCACTTCAGATAAGGTGAGAGGCACAGTGACAGTGAACAGAAATTCACTGCCTAAATCTGACATCAAATCCCTGTTTTCTAACCATTATACAATGTGGTATTGATTCTTCTTAAGAAGGAATATTTAAAACCCCTGGTTGGAGTCCTTTTAAACCCTTCTCTTGCCTGGTTGCTCTAGCTACAACTCCCAATATAGTTCACTGGGGGAAATGTATAGATGCAAATGAATTTAATCCCTTCCCTAATAGCAAAGTGGCATGTGGAATAGTTTCACAAAAGAAGTTTCAAGAACAGACTCTTCTAACCCAACTGTAAACTTTGGGCAAGGCACTTTACTTCTCTAAGGCTAAATATTCTCTTCCTTAAATCAAGAATAATAGTACTTATGTGGAGCATGTAGCAATTAAATGAAATATGAATAAAAAGTGCTTAATTCATTCACTGAGGACAAGTATGTGCTCAATAGCTTGGACCTAGTGTTACTGTCAAAAGCAAAACTTATGTGACTCTAAAGCCACCATATTTGAAGGTGCTTATATTATGACTCCTCTGTCAACTATTTCACATTAGACATTGACTTTGACTGAGTCAAAGCTTCTGGAACTTAATGTCCACATCTTCCACTTTTTTAAGTTAACCTTTGTGTCCTCTTAAAATTGGGGACTGATGGGGATAATCTACCTTACAGTGTTGTTACATTGAGTAAATTACAACATGTAAAACTCTTCAGACAATACCAGCACATAAATGCTTGTGTTCTCTATATTTGATCTGCCATCTGAGGCTCTGTTCCATGTTTCTGATACAGAAGTCACTCACAGTCTAATGTGTCCTTGTTCCCTCTTTGGAATTCAGAATTCCTGTTAATAACTAGTGACACTATTGAGTTATCACATAATATAGTAGTTCCTGCTTTAACTTGGTACAGTTCTCTTAGATGTTGCAGCTTTATGTTGAATGATGGAATGCATGTGGAGAAAAGAAATAAAATTTTGATCATATGAACTTCCAACCATTTAGTAATATCTTTCTAGGTCCACCAATGGTCATATTCCAGGTCATAGTCCATATTTTTTTTTTTCATAAGGAAGCAAAAGATGAGCATGTTGAGAGAACAAAAGTCAACTGTATGCTAGCAGACAAAGATGGAAGAACTATGTTGATTAAGGTGATACTCCTAAAATATGATAAAGCTTATGTCGGGACCATGTGGTCTATAACCTCAGACACATTAGACTATGTGTGTGTTTGTTCTAAAGCCTCCAATTGATTCCAGTGGTAAGCTAAGGTTAAAAATATAGGTTATAAGGTTCTAAAATGGCAGAGTCTAGGATAACAGAAAACAAAGGACAATGGCTTGAATGAAGGGAGTGGTTCTATTTTCTGTAAAACTAATGTTCAGCATTAATGGCTCACATAGCTGCTGGCCATATCTGGTGGTGAAGCAAATAAACTCAAATTCAAGCCGTTTATTTAGATGTATACATTCCCATACATTTATTTGAATCTCTAATGATTCTTTAAAAAGTAATTACTGGAGCCTCCCTGGTGGCCCAGGGGTTAAATCTCAGCACTATCACCTCTAGCCTGAGTTCAATCCCCAGCCAGGGAGCTAACCCACATGGCATAGCAGACCTCTTCTATCTCACCTGTTGCTCCCCTCAGCAGTGTGTTTCAATAAATCTGCCTGCTCTGGTCCCCACTCTGTCTCTGGTGAATCCTCTAACCCCTACACCTCTGGCCTGCACCCTAGCTCTTCTACGCAAAAAAATAAATTGGGGAAAAAAAACCTTATTACAATGAAAATAGGCCATCCTCTGTGTAAATATACATATAATTCTGCCGGTTATTTGCTTGGGATTTTATTTTTGTCCACATTTCCAAATGAAAAGTCTAGTATTTCCCTTTAACAGACAAACTGGGTAGCATTTGAAAATGTGTCGCTTATACTTTCTTACTCAAACTTTTTCTTTAAGGTAAAACAAACCTACACATAGGTTAATATAGGTCTAAGCTGAGGGGCTCACTCATTATTCTGTCAAGGGAATGCCTAAGCATTATATAATTTTGTCTATAGATGTTTCTCTATTTTCAATGAGATGATAATTAGTATCACAAGTGTCAATGACCTCTACTATACCACTAAATATTTCTTATGCACCTAAAGTCCTCCCTACACATCTATGGGGTATCAAACTGATAAATAATCTGATCTATCTTGAGATTTTTAGTATTCTTTGTAATAAAAAATGAAGATTTATATTGTCTTCCCTATTCCTTCCTTCAGTTCTTCAGCATTATTTTTAAATTAACTTATTTGCACAGGTAAAAGTGGGAAGGAGAATACTATATAGAAATGTATTTCATCTGTGCCACAGATATCTCCCCTTACTTATCTTCATGTAGACTGGAGGGAAGTTAGGGATAAATCAATGAAGTCAGTTACTATTTAGACATAAGGCATCATCGTACATGAGAATATTCTGAATTCATGGTTCACCCCTGTTCCTCTCTCCTCTTCCCTCCTTTTCTATGAGTAACTTCTTTGAATAACTTCTTGTTAGACCCAGAACAAGTATGTACTGGACAATTACAAAATCACTTTAAAAAAAAAAAACATCAGGGCCTCCCTGGTGGCGCAGCGGTTGAGCGCTGGGTTGCGAAGCTGCCCGCAGCCTCTGCAGCGCCGGTTCGATCCCCGGCTGCTCCCCGGCCACCGGAGGAGGGTCCCACATGGCGCGCAGACCTCTCCTGCCGCCTGCTGCTCCCCTCAGCAGTGTATTTCAGTCCTTCTGCCTGTTCTGCTCCCCGCTCTGGCTCTGGTGAATTCTCTCACCCTCCCGCGCTTCTGACTGTACCCAGTGCTTGTATGCATGTATGTATAAATCAATCAATCAATAAAAATAAATAAATAAATTATTTTTTTTTAAAAAAAAAAAACATCAAATTTTGGGGGTAGGTGATATCAAAAAAGATGTATATATAGTTACTTTATTACTTAATTTGAATTGCTGATATCAGAATTTATAGCATGTTTTGTTATGGTAGAAATGTCCCTTCTCTAGGGCCTCCTCAGTGGCGCAGCAGGTTGAGCACAGCTGTATGAAGATGTCTGCAGCCTCTGCAGTGCGGGTTTGATCCCGGCTGGCCAGGGAGATGCCCACATGGTGGAGCAGACCTCTCCTGTCTCGCCCACTCTTCCCTCAGCAGTGTATTTCGGTCCATCTGCCTGGTCTGTTCCCCTCTCTGTCTCTGGTGAATTCTCTCACCCTCTCGCGCTTCTGGCCTGTATCCCTGTTCTTGTATAAATAAAATAAAAAAAAAAAGAAATATCCCTTCTCTAAAGTAGGTTTGATTATCCCAATACTGTCAGAATAAAGATATTCTGAAACATTAGTCTAGCAGGTATAGGTGCATACGACAGACACACCAAACAATAATAGAACTGAAAAGTCTAGTAAATTGTTCTGTAATGGAAAGCTGTTAGACCAATAAACATTGTAACAGTTGAGATGAGCTTTTAACAAACTTTAGATCAGAATATCTTTTGTAATGAATATGATGAAAAAGGTGATATATTGGCTTGCACTACATATCAATACATTAGTGCTGAATTTCAACAAAATTTAAGAGCATTTAATATTTTTTACATTTTTTTTTGCAAAGAAACTAAATCTCCAATGAAGATATACATATTTAAACTACTGATTACAACTGGTAAAATATCTATGAGGCCCAAACTGAAAAGTGATGCTGTCAACCGTTTCAGTCCATTGGTTATTAGCCAACAGGAGTGATAGTTCAAAAATGATACTGTTTTATAAGGTTTCTGAATGATCTTTCTCCTTTAGCTGATTCTATTTTTATAGCTCTTGTTCCATTGAAATTTTCAATTTCTTAGGGATTTGCCATCTCTCACTCTCACATTGTTTTCAATCTCAATAAAATTGGCTCTGCCTCTTGCATTGTTTCTCCAAAGTCTCTTCTTGTTAAACAAGAGCTCCCATTTCTAGGTTTCTAGAATTCTTATTAGGAGCAAACCCAGGTTTTTCTCAAAATATTTGCAAGTGCCACATCATCAAAAGACAAGAGAAATCGTGCTAAATTTAAGACAACAAAAAAAGAAAACAAGACCACCCATATGCTTTTAAAACACACAAGAGATTGAATGTCTGAATAAATATTTGTTTTAAATTATAGAACATTCATTTTTTAAAGGTTTGCAGTCTGAGATTAACCTCATGAAAGAAATGGCTGGACTCGGATTGAAAAATCTAAATGATCTGTTGACTGCTTAAGAAATAGATGTCACAAGTGGGATGGAGTTATTTTTTTAAGTATGTGGGGAAGGAAAGTGATGTCAAAACCTTTATGAAACCACATGTGAGAGCAGCAATCATGCTTTTAAAAAATGGGGGAAATGTTTTTGTTTTGTTGTTGTTGTTGTCCCTCAATATGCGATACCCAGTTAATATATCTTTCCAGTTTTAAATTGCAAGTTACCACAAACAAGTCCCTTGTTTTATGTTTGTTTAGTTATTTATTGTCTGGACTCCATAATCACTGAATAAGCATGGAATGCCAGGGAGAAAGCTGGGTGCACTTAGAATGTGCAATTGACTTTCCATAGTGGGATAAGGAACTTACCAGTTCCAATTTCTATCCAATGAGGGATTAAACAGGGCAGCCTAGTTCTTTGGTGGGAGAAAAAAAAATTGTCAATTATCATTATCATGTTGTTGAAAATTTAAAGAAGGTAATGGTGTGGTATAGTCCTTAGAACAATGCTTCTCCTTTTCACATATTAAACTTTTTTTGGATACTTTCACCTTTAAGTATAACATAAACTGGTATAATAATTAAGAAATCATGGGGAAAAAATTTAACACGCTAAGTGAACCAGAACACATCTTTTCTTATTGACTCTTCTGTCATGAGAGGATTGTGATTTTTCCCTATCCTCAGTGATTTTTCCCTATCCTCACTGAATATAAGCATGAGTCCACTCTTACTATAAAGAAAAACTTTCTGTGCTTTTGTTTTTTCTTTGATAAAGTGCAGATAACACTCATTTCTCAGGGTTTTTATGAAACTGAAGGGCTTAAGTTCACTTAATGAAGATTTGCAACCTCAATTACATATAGGATGCAGAAAATTTGAAAGTAATGAAAGTGACAAAGATGGAGACTGAAGGGAGTGGTGGGGACTGTGGTAAGTGGGTGAGCACATGCCATTTTCAACTGGCATGAGAGAGCTACTAGTCAGCATCAGCACTAGCTAATTACTCCCAGGGTCACATTGAGGTCCACTGTAGCTAAACATTCAGATATTTTTAACAGGAATTATAGATGCAACAGTTCAAACTTGTAAAAATCAGGAGGCAAGGTAATAACTAATGGTGCAGTGCTTTGTAGCACTGCAATCCCAGAGGAAGAACCTAACCTTGCACTGTTGGGAGTTGGTCGAGAACTTGGGTGCAGCCAAAAATGTACGTGCAAATAAAGAGCACGATTGATGTGTACAGTGATCCAGACTCTAATAGATAATAACCCATCCCAGAAACTGACAACATGGAAGCCCAAAGTCTGGGTTAATAAGCACTTTGATGAAGTGAGTCAGGTGGGTTTAGATGGATAATCAACCTTTGGTGCTCCTCCTTACATGTCCTCAAAATGCCATAATTTTCAGTCATTCTGAATCATATGAAAAATAACCTAGTATGGATCTGGCAGGTGATACAAAATCTCATGATAACAAATTTCAAGCTATAATACAGCATAAACTTGTTGACGGATAGAGGCAAATGAAAACTGCGCTGGAAAAAAACACAATTTGGGGTTTAAACTGCAAAAGCATGCATACAAGAAAGGTTGAATTAATAAATAAAATGAAATAGCATAACCTATGACTTGGAAAAATAAACCTAGTACTGAAGAAATCAGTGATTAGAAATAGGGGTGAAAAACAAAGGAATTGCTTCAACAAGATAGTAAACCCAAGGATCTTTTGGAAAATACAAAACTTACTTGAAAAATTGTCTAGGTTCATAAAGGAAGTGAGAATGTAAGGCCCACAATCTGTCCTTGCGCAAACCTCCCCCTGGAGATGAAAATGGATTTGTTTAACTTCAATCTCAGTGGGAAAAATTGGTCCCTCAATATATAATACACAGTTAATATATCTTTCCAGTTTTAAATTGCTAGTTACCACTACCATTTATTAAGTACCAGGGTGCTGCTTTTAAAATAATGTCAGATACAGACCACTGCCTGTGCAGACAGGAGCTTTTACAATAAGTCCACCTTAATGGGGTCTCAGAAGATCAAGAAGTTTGCTCCTCCATTACGTTTATTTAATGTCACTAACTTTCATTAAATTGTGACCTCGCTGAAGACATGGATGTTGCTTTTGTTCACTGATATGATTCCAGTAGATAACACCGTGCCTGTCCCGTAGTAGGCATGGAAAAAGTATTTGTGGAATGAATACATATTAGATGAATTAGAATGAATTCAATCCAGCTGTTCACTGTGGCCTTATAATGGCAACTGCTGTATGACAAATGGCTACTATGTGTCCAGCTCTCACAAGATTTCTTACCATATTTCTATAGAGGAACAATGCTATGTGTTTCAGTTTACAGATGAGGAAACCAAGGTTTAGAAAGTACAAGAATTGAATTAAAGTTGCACGATTGATATGTGGCAGAAGTAAAATTTTAGCTGATAGCTAGTTAACTCTAAAAGCATGCATCTTTCTTTGTACCACTCTGTTTAACATCATCCAGATACATTCCGGGGGAGTAGTTCCAGCTATTCCATGAAACAGTCTAGAATCCAGGTGACCCTCTCTACTCCATCTGTCCTTTCTATTAAATACCATAGTCCCCATGCTTGTTTTTTTTTCATCACTGAAGTTCTGGAAAACACTACCATTGACATACGTTTTATTCACTGTCACAGCACACTCTGACAATATAATAAATGTTGATGTCAGAGCTATCTTGAAAGACAGACTTTGTTTCAGTTTACTTCAAGACATGAGTGACCACCTAGAAGACTAGGTACGCCAATCTTAATTTGAGACCAGATTTTCCAATCTAACTCCAATGTGAAGGAAATGCTTATCAGCATTTGAACTGAAGACCTGGATGACTATGCTTAACAACATTTATTTTATTAGAACCCTCTTTCATGAGTAAAAGTGACTGGATTCTGCAAACAGCTCGAGTCCATTTCTGTATTATTCAGACTATTTGACAGGGATTGAAACCGGATTGGGGTCAGAATGGGGCGTTTGCAATTGTATGGGGAATATAAAAATAAAATTTATTATTTAAAAAAAAAAAACTAAATACACACACACACACAAAAAAAGAGTAAAACACAAGAAGGAAATTTATTATAAGGATACACAGTGTCTCCTCTAACTCGAAGGAAGGATGCATCTCAAATTAAGAAACAGAGCAAAGACCAGGTTACTCTCTTTTCTGCACCTCTCTGTTATGCAAACTACATTTCTCTGCTTCTCAACCTACCTGGTAAAACAGCTAAATACAGCAGATGTGATTAAACCCACTTATTTAAGAGACCAACCAAATAGGATTCCAAATCCATTTTGGTCCAGCTTGAGTCAACTGCCCAGTCAAATAAAACTTAGGGGACAATCAAATAAAACTTAGGGGGCCAAAAGTCATATTTTATGAATATGGGTTCTTTTACTATAACCATATGAATAGATTAGAGTAGTAAGTGGCCTTTCTTTGAAAGGAAAATGAGAGCCAAAGTCACTTGTTCTGAGTAGACTACCCACTCTCAGTTGACTCTATATTGTTATCTATCTTCACTTATAAAAGGAGACATATCGCTACTGTGTATACTGTCAAAAAGAGAGAAATTTGGAGTGAGAATTATGGATTGTGACTTTTTAACAGATTAATATTTAAAAAATGAATTTGTTCTTTGAACCCTCGAGAACTCACTACCCCTTAATGCATAAAATGATTATTAACAACTCCTACAACCACCCTATATTCTCTATGTATTTCTAAAAAATGCCCACAACATGCCAGGGTCATGGTAAGCATTCACCTTATGATATTTTATTAATAAATGTCATTTTCCTGCAGGTCCCCTAGTTAAGTTACTTATTATGCTTTCTGATGATATAAAGGCCCTCATTCCTGCCAGGAACTACAGCTCAGCCTTTTCATATTATCTCAGTCATCTCAGGTGCTCCATTGCTATACTTTCTTTATGGATAGCAGTACTTTCAGCACTTCTTATCTCCCTGCCTGCAAAATCATCCACCAGTGGAAAGTAAAAGAAAAACATTGTCTTGAACCCCCTTTCTTCTCCTGGCAGTGGCATCTTGGACTCTTCAGTGGCTAATCACATTTCACAGTAATTTTATTTGGGGATAAATTCATCTGGTGCTGATATTATCAATACTGTATCTTTGTAAAAGATCTTTCTTTGACATGACTATCATTTTTTTTGTGTGTGTGTGCTCTGACCTGAACTCTAATCCTCCCAAACTATATAACCTTCTTGCCTCCTGTTTTCCACTACTTATTTATCAGCCTTTATCATCAAAGACATGAGCTCCTCATTCTTCCAAACAGGACTGATTTCTTTTATGTATCTTCCTCTAGGCAGTAACATATGACAATGTTTATAAAGCACTTTCTATTACCTTTTAATTCCTAAATCTATTTTGTTTTAAAATACAGTTAATTGGGGCCTCCCTGGTGGCACAGCGGTTGAGCGCTGGGTTGCGAAGCTGCCCGCAGCCTCTGCAGCGCCTGTTCGATCCCCGGCTGCTCCCCGGCCACCGGAGGAGGGTCCCACATGGCGCACAGACCTCTCCTGCCGCCCGCTGCTCCCCTCAGCAGTGTCCTTCGGTCCTTCTGCCTGCTCTGCTCCCCGCTCTGGCTCTGGTGAATTCTCTCACCCTCCCGCACTTCCAGTGCTTGTATAAATAAATAAATAAATCTTTAAAAAAATACAAAATAATAATAATAAAAAAATATACAGTTAATTGAAGACATTGGTTCTGGCCTACCTACATAGTACACATATGCAACCAACTCACCGAGTACATATTCTGTACCTACTCCATGCAAGCCACTGAGCCAAAGCATGGAGATGAATCAGACACTGTCACTGACCTTAAGGCAGTCATGATCTATATACTTTCCAAGTAAATAAGCCCAATCAACTCTTAAATCTGGAAAAGGTCAGTATCAGTTTAATTTATAGACTATATCCAAGGACCACTATGAATAACTTTTATTTGTTTAACTCAATTCACTAAACACACAAGAAATCTGCTTTGTCATTTGAGCATTCTTCACTAAAAATATTTTTTTGAGTGTTTTTTATGTCAGGCTCTGTGTTAAGTATTTTATACTTACAAGCGATTCAAGTGTGTGGTCAGGTTTAAGACCTTCCTGTGCTCCCCTAGATGATTCCATTATATAGGTGAGGCTGAAACCTCTATATTTAGCTATAGCTCAGTCTAAAATGAATGACATCTATATTTTCTAAAGTTCATCAAGTGTTTGAGAACCAGTGTGTCAAGTACATGATATTTTTCATTGAACTTTTACTCCTTTTCAAGCTATTGTTTGTTTATCTTAAGCAGATCTTTGGCAAGATATGAACCTTTGAGCCCCAAGTTCTCAATCTCCACTATATGGCATTCCTTTGTTGGAAACTAATCATATAGGTGCAGAGTTCAAATGCTTCAACATCTAACTTTGGAATATAATATCTTGGGATTATATCCTAGTACTATAAATTACTAACATGAGCTTGTGTAAGTTAACCTCTCTGAGTCTCAAGTTTCTCATCTGTGAAATGGAGATAATAATACAGCTACATTCTGGGTTATTTCCTTGTGGATAAATGTATTAATGTATACATCCAGGCTGTTAAGAACAGGGAACTGCCTTCCACATTGTTTCCCATAAATGGGAAAATCTTTTGCTTTGTTATTCTGAAACTTTGCTTTGACTTTTAAAAAGCATGGTATTTCCCTAGTATAAATTCTTGTCAATGGTGAAGTCCTTAGCAAATCAAGTTATTATGTATTTTTTTAACAAATTCTCACTTTTCTTTTATTGATTTTGTAAGTTGAAATACATCATTATAAATCATCATTAATGTTCTTTCTGGCCTAAATAATTGAGATCAGGTTTCATCCGTGTCATCCTTATTTATTTTCCTTCAATATATTTCACAACATTGAGAGAATTTGTGTGATGACTCATATAGGTATGACATATTCCCAGTAATACTTTATAGTAATGATACACATCAAAAAGAAAACTAACCGAACTTTTAAATTTGTTACCTGTCTGATCTTGATCATGATTATGGATGTACATTTTCTCAAAATTGAACTATATTACTGTTTTAATATAAGCTGTTTTATTATACTGTTTTAATTAATAAGCTCAAATATATGCTGATTTATACCTGACATTTAGTGGCATTATGCTAGAGAAGTTAGTCTGTAATATCATAGTGAGTGTACAAACTACCACTCAGTCAGACACTCCTCTTATGCTATAGTATCATGAGATCTTTCATAATATCGATAAACATGTCTACAAACCTTTACAAATTATAGTCTCCTTTTTTAAAATAAAGTTTTATTGGAGGGCTATCCTACCTCATTCATGTATTGTCTCTGATTACTCTTTTGCTAAAATGGTCAGTTGGCTAGTTTCTCTGGAAACCATATGGCCCCTGAATCCAAAAATATTAACTATCTGGCATTTTACAGAAAAGGTATGCTGACCTCTGCTATAAGAAAGACAATGGGCTAAATTAAATCCTTACAAATAATAAATAGTTTCTGTCGATAGCACTATGTAAGTACTATTGTTATCTATGTTTTACACACAAAGAGGGAAAGTCTTACAGATTTTATGTAAAATACCCAAAGTCACACAGCTAGTTAATGACAAACCTGGAACTTGAAGCATTTTCCATGATACCAAAATTCATATTCCCGATTAAATCTCTCAAATTAGGTTACATAGATCTTTGGTGATTGTAAGTGACTATTGTGGTTACTAGTTTCTGTTGTACCTTGTTTCTGTTCTCATATGTAGGTGGCACAAAGGGTACATATTTGAAAAGTCTGTTTTTGAGTTGATCAGTTCCATTTTACTTGTATTGGGAACTTATGAGGGTTGCTATGCTTTTGATCTAGCCTGACAAGGCTGGATAAGATTGGCCTGGTTACAGATATATTTTCCTACCTCCATCTTTGGTGACACCATCCTCCCCTTCCTAGAAGGAAACTACTGTCTTGAACCAGTAGTGCAGTAGAACTGCCTCCAACTCTGTAGTTAATGAATTAGTATTGTGCTCTACAGCTTTCTTCCTGATTGATCTCTTACATCTCTGCTCTGTAGACCTGCTAAGTGTGGGGTTAGTTGAAACATAGAATGTCTCTGAAGTTTTGCCTGCCAGAAGCTTATTTTCTTAAGACAGTATCATTTTCCTTTGACTCATTTGTGAACTATATACATAAGAAGTAGGTCCGAGGAAAAATTTCCCATGAGATCAATTTGCAAGACCTTATAGAAAGGAAGATTATTCTCTAGTGTACATGTTGGTTTGATATGGAAATACATACACTTGCCCTACATCTAGATTGCTAGCGTGCTCAGAATTTTCTTTGTAAAGTTAGAAATTAAATCCATACACTCTGTGCCTTAGTGTTCCTTTTTTGGTGTCTGTATAGAGACACTTTCTTAAGGATGAAGCCCTTAAGCACAGGAAGAGTGTGAGGGAATGAATCTCAAATCTACAGCTTCAAAAGTCATCTTTGTTGTTTGTTGAAAGCAAAACTAAAAGTTCTGGTAGCTATAAATCCAGACAGTGTACTTCCAGTGATAATTAGCTTTCTCACAGTTGTGATATTCTCTGTGCTAGACACAAAATGGCAGTCTGTAGTTCAGTTTTCAAAAAACCTGTTTCAAAGCACTAAGAAAGACATTTAGTAGATTGTGAAGTGCATTTGAAGATTAGCAGTTATGCCAAAGCATCTCCTTGGGCTCTTTCATTAAATATAATGTTTATAAAGTCTAATTTGTATTGATTTCCACTTTTTTATATTAAATACCCATCCAACCAACTTTTGGTCATGGTAATGTATGTCAGTGTACCATGACAATTTTATGTCTCAATCAGAGTATTGGTGAGATTTTACCTTGTGCCAACATTCAACAAACATGTGCTGAAAATAACTCTGGGTCCTCCCCAGTGGCGCAGTGGTTGAGCGCTGGGCTGCGAAGCTGCCCGCAGCCTCTGCAGTGCCGGTTGATCCCCGGAGGGCCGGCAAGGGTCCCACATGGCGCGACAGATTTCTCCTGCCACGCCCGCTGCTCCCCTCTGCAATGTATTTCGTCAGTCTGCCTATTCTGCAACCCGCTCTGGCTCTGGTGGGTTCTCTCACCCTCCTGTGCTTCTGACTGTACCCAGTGCTTGTATAAATAAATAAATCTTTAAAAAAAAAAAAAAGAAAATAACTCCGTGCCTGGCACAATGATGGACACTGGGAGAACAAGTGTAAGGCTATGTTAGGCTGATCTCTTTTCCCATTTCTTTTAGTGAATCTTCATTTTCCATTTATTCAAGGATTTATTTTTGAATTCTCTGCCATGGTTAAGGATTCCCATGTAGGGTCACGGGAATAAAAAATATTTTCTGCCAATAGCACTATGTAAGTATATGTAACTTCTGAAAGTTACATGAAAAACTTTTTTTCCTTTTTTTTTTAATTGGAGGAATTCAGGATTTCTTTCTGAGACCACAGCCTTCAAAGCTTATTTATAATAGGTAATCCATTCAGCTCTGGACTTTCACATAAAATAGTTATCATTGTATTCATTAAAGTATCTAAATCCTTTCTGTATCATTAAAACTAACCCCTGAGATTCAAGGCAATATTCCCTCCTACCACAGGAACTTGTGTCATTGTATGAGTGAATAATAGACATTAATCCCATAATAAACATATTTTGTATAATTTGAAAAGGTAACCTTCAATATAAAGTTCTTTTTAGAAATCAAAGTAAAATTTGTGTCATCATAATTACTTTACATAATGTTAGGGTCAAATAAATCTTGACTGGAGAAATATGCAAAAAAAGCATGATTCTTAGTAGGGATTTAGGAAAGACATGTTGCTGAATGAAAGCATATTTGAATCACTAGATTTAAATCTTATATTTATTAAAAAATGGTAGTATGGATTAAAAATAAAAGTGGTGGGAATCATTAACTTTGTTTATTTCAGGGAGCAGACTTTTATTAATGAACCCCAAAAACAATAATAATTATACTATCCTTTTCATACAGAAGCCTCATTCTGAATTCACTGTCAATTTAAACCTCTTTTTTAAAATCCATCGTTGCTGTTAAGCCTTTCTTCCCTCTATACTTATATACTTTTTTCCTAAGATGTCTTATGTAACATTTATCTCTACTACAATGTTCTTGATATATTCAGTTCATTATCCAAATATAAATTTCTCTTTGGATCTTATCACCATGATCCCATTTATTTGCTTTCCTCAATAAACCTCCATCATCTTCACATTTAGATAGCACACCAACTGGATCTTCATTGTACCAAGTTCTTTCACACCCTTCTGGGCCTATATTTTAACACTGATAAAAAATTTTGCCTGACCATCTTAACAAAGACATGCTTCTTTTATTAAGAATGTATGGCCATCTGATTTTTAAAAATAGAAATTTAGGGACAGAAGGAGTCTTTTGAATAGTATATCCAAATTGGAACAATTCCATCATAATGGAATCTCTATCTCCATGTGATTAACTTTAGCTTCACTTCAAAATCTATTTGGGGGCCTCCCTGGTAGCACAAGGAGTTAAGTCTCAGCACTACGAAACTCTCCACAGCCACGGCAGCACGAACGAGTTCATTCCCCAGCCAGGGAGCAACCCACATGGCACAGCAGACCTCTCTTGTCTCACCTGCTGCTCCCCTCAGCAGTGTGTTTCAGTCAGTCCACCTGTTCTGTTCCCTGCTCTGTCTCTGGTGAATCCTCTCACCCCGCTGTCCCACACCTCTGGCCTGTACCCCAGTTCTTGTATGCATAAATAAATAAATCTTCAAAAAAATCTATTTGATAAAAATTGATAAGTGGTGTTTATGTGGAAACTAGCCCTGGAGGGTCATTTTATTTTGGTGGTTTGAAAATGGACTTTTTTAATTTGAAAGTTAATGAACCAGGATATAAGTTATATTACTTGTACTTTTTGTGTGAATTTTTCTTCAGTGAAACAGGGAAATTATTTCTGACCATGACTCAGAATACAAAGAATTTTCTCATTAAAAACAAAATTGTGAATTCTGTGATCCTGCACGTGGTCCATATTTAGGACAATTCTGTATTATCAAACTTTGTACTGCTCAATATCTATATTGGAAAATATTACTGGGCAATCTCTACTTTGAATCAAGGAGATCTTGTGTATAGTTATTTGACTGGGACATCTTTGTCTTGATTTTTCAAATATTTTATCTTAGCCTAAATATAGTAGGCATTTGCCAGGGCTCTTTTTTTTTTTTTTTTTTTTTTTTTTTAAGATTTATTTATTTATTTATACAAGCACTGGGTACAGTCAGTAGCGTGGGAGGGTGAGAGAATTCACCAGAGCCAGAGCGGGGAGCAGAGCAGGCAGAAGGACCGAAGGACACTGCTGAGGGGAGCAGCGGGCGGCAGGAGAGGTCTGCGCGCCATGCGGGACCCTCCTCCGGTGGCCGGGGAGCAGCCGGGGATCGAACCGGCGCCGCAGAGGCCGCGGGCAGCTTCGCAACCCAGCGCTCAACCGCTGCGCCACCGGGGAGGCCCTGCCAGGGCTCTTTAAGCGATTTTTTTTTTAAACCAGAGGAAACTTTCACATAATAAAAGCTGTCATCAGTTGGTCTCTTTGTAGCTAAAAATATTTTCTTCATTTTTTTACATCTTTAATAACTATCCCATTTTTCTATCCATTATGAACAGGGACATATTGAGTATCTTTTTGTACGTTCAGCTTTGTAAACTTTTCCAAGTATATTGGTAAAAGAGACTTTTAAAATTGGTATTTCTGAGTCAAATTATTAATATGTTCATTTAAATACTGCTAAATACTGGCAAGTATATTCTTTTATACAGTCTGGTACAAACTTTAAAACCAGTCTTTTAAAGCTGACCTTAGATCTGAGGCATCCAGGAGGAGGGGATGGTGGAGAGGGAGAATAGGAGGGAAGCACAGTGGACTATAGTAGAGAACTGTGTGTGCTTTGGGAATGGAAAAACTATTGTGAACACACCAGAGAGCAGAAATCCTACATTGTGAAAAAACAAACAAGGATGATATGTCATTAATGAAGGAAAAATAATCAGTTAACATTTCCCCAATTGTGTTTCAGAGTGTCTGTTTATTCACACCCTCATAAACTCTGGATATTAGTCTTCTTTTTCATTTTTACCAAACTAATTGGGGGAAAATTTTTCTCTATTTGCTTGTTATAAGTAAGAGTAATTATAATTTAAAGGGGGGATGGGGATCTGACAAAGTAGGAAATCAAAAAAATCCCAGTATGGGCTTCTTTTTAAAATACTTTTTAAAATTGAAACAATATACATTGAGAATATACATTGTTTGCAAACAAATCATGGGTGAATAACTCCCCACCACAACAAAAAAGGACCCTTCACAAAATAAATGCTAAAAATTTTGGACCTGCGTGAACTATACTTTGTGTCACTCCGATCCCGTGAATGACTATAGACAGGAGACCTGGCTTAGAAACCCAGTTCCAATCCTTACTAGTTGTGCCCTTGGGTAAACCTTGTTGAGTTTCAGTTTTCCCATTTACAAAATTGGTAATGACAGTAACTGAGTCTCAGAGTTGAGGTCTCTTTGAAGAGGTGCTGGCTTGGAGAGTAGGGTCCTTGTGTTACCTCTGAGAAAAGTTTCATCGGAGCTTTCAGCGGCACATGGCAAGTTTCCCCAGGTGAGTTTCCCCATGAGGCCGAGATATTTGGTTATATTCAAAAGGGCACATTTATTGTAAAAAGAGAAGGAAAGTAAAGGACGCTTGCACAGACAAAAGCAGGCAGAAAGAGTTGCCCCTGAAAGGGGCAGGTGTGTTAAAAGAGAGGCCTGCATAGACACAGGTGGGCAGTCTTGGGAGCAGAGCTGCCTCTGCTGCTTTGCAAAGGGAGAAGGAAGGTTGGTGAAGAGAAGCACCTGCATAGTCACAGGCACGCGGGAGATCTGCTGCCCCTTGCCAGTGCAGAAATTGCACTGATATAATCTCTTTGGAAGGGTAAATTCATTTCTTTGTGGGATTGTTAACTGCTGTTAAATTAATTATTCCTAGGGTTGGCACCTAAGGATTTTTTCTATATTTGGTTTGACTAGGTCAATTTGGAATGAATGGTGAATCTTTTACAGTGGCCTTAATCTCCTTATCCCCACCTGGTCTGCACCGCAGTCTGCGCCTCCAGATACATTACTTTCCTAATGACATATACCCCTACCTCCAGCTTCTGGCCTTGTGTGAGCCAGTTTCTGATCTTGTGAGGCCTCTTTCCCAAATTTTCTGCTTTTAGTCACAATCAGGGTGATTATAGAATTAAAAGAACTAAAACCTGAAAAGGTAAACAGTTATGATCTCCTAGTGTTAATGTTAGTACTGTGCTCAGTGCTTCAGGCATATGGCAGAGGGAGAGAGCCAGATCAATCTTGTTGACCGAGCAGCATGAACACAAGTTTTTCTCTGTCCATATATCCAGTGCCTAAGGGAAAAGTTTGAATTAAGCTAGAACAGAGATCAGCAAATCTTTACTGTAGAGAGCAAGCTAGAAACAGTTTAGATTTTGTGGGTCAACAGGCAAATTTGAAGATACTATGTAGTTACTTAACACAGTGGAGAGGAAACAAAGTCCTACAAAATTTTTATTGCTGAAATGTAAAATATAATAATAAAGTAAAATTGATTCTTTTACTGGTCTTCCAACACAAAGATCAGCAGTACCAACTTATTCAGTTCAACCTCTTAAGGTAGAGGACAGCAAATGACAGTTTGCATGATGCTAATCGCTTAGCATTCTTCTTAGAAATGCCCTGGGGGATGGGGGGGAGGGCAAGAACTGACAGTCCCCAGTCCCTGTTCTCTCTGTATTTGTAGCTTTTGCTGCAGCCTACACTGTAGGCATCTCTCCAGGCTGATGAAGGACTTAATTTTCTAAGGTAATTTTGATACCCAGGGTGGTATCTGGCTAGTCCTCTTCATGATTTTTAATATTGGCACCATTGAACAGATGAGAAAAAGGAGGTTAGAGTAATTTACCAGGGACCCCTCAATTGAATTAATCCTAGAAGTCGATGTGAAACTGTCCCGTGAATGAACAGTCTGTTTCTTGACTTTTATTTTCTATTGTTTCTGTCAGATTTCAAAAGAGATATGCAGAAAAAAGAAAAAGAAAATAGTGGTTATAGGGGTGAGAGATTGGAAGGTGAAAAGTAATTGAGTAGGAGGGAAATCACTCTAAGCTGAGACAAAGTTCTAAGCAAAATTCTGGATGAAAAAGGCAAAAGGCATTTTTTCTTTAAGACTCATCTCATGAAAACCTTGCATTTTCTCAAATACTGTCTGAAAATAGCATCCCTGCAAATGTCTTTCATGCATTATTGACTGCAGTGGAAATTTGGTATGAGCCAACCAGACCTCCTCAATGGCTTCAATCCCCATATTGACCCCATTAACCTGAATATAATTTGCTGTAAAGAAGAAAACTTTAGCCTTAGGTTGAAATTTATGTACTTTTTGGCCAGCTTTCCCCTAATGTTATTTCATTACAATCATTAACTTACATGACTGTTTCTTCAGGGAACTCAAAACTTCAGTAACCATATTCCCCTTTTCAGATTATCACTCATAAAATGTTTGCTGACAAGCTGAAATCTAACCAAAGCAAAATGGTCATTTTTAAAAAATGCTTCTCCCTGCAGGGTCACTCATTCTTTATGTGTGACTTCTCTATACGAATAAATTTAATACCTAAAAAAATAGCAGTCTTTTGCATTAGAGAAGAAAATTTCTCTGTTGTGTAGCATAACCAACTTAAAGTTGAAACTAACTTTATTACTACACGTTGCTTCTTAATTGCTTAAATGATAATGAATTAATTTTTTGCCATAAAAATGTTAGGATCTAATTTATACCACTTTAAAGTTGAACCAGTTTGTTCACATTAGTCAGTATAGCTAAAACATCCAAAGTGATGATAATTAAGGTTTACAATTTGAGTCAGGCTGAACAAGCAGTTCATACTTATGACTCCATTTATTCTTCACAATTATAAAGTTATCACCCCATTTTACCAAGCTCAGAGCACTTAAGAAATGTGCCCTTTTATAAGCTGTTATTTTGGGATTTCACCCCTCTTTTGTCAGATAACTGAGCCCAGGAGATTTTACTATACTATTTTGCCAATTATTTTGATACCGAATGCCAGCCTCAGTTTCCCTTAGCCAATAAAAGGAAACAGAGTTTGAGGAAGAGGAAAGTGGTTTAATTTGTTGACAAATGAGGAGGGCAGTAGACTCGTGTCTGAAAGACTAACGTCCTGCTCTTTAGCAGGGTGCAGGGTTATTTATACAAAGGGAAAATAACAGGGGAGATGGCAAGTGTCTGCACAGGGAAGGTGGGCGCCAGCTTGCTTTTTCAACAACTGCTTACCTTCCTTTTCCTTGGAGTACAAGAAGACAAACTGTTAAACAAGGCGGGCGTGGGGGGTGGCGGGCAGAATTGTAAGAGAGAGGGGAAACACTTGTTAATGCTTATCTGAGAAACCAAGTCATTCGTAACTGCATCAATTTCATGACCCTGCTGTTTGGGAAATCATGATGCACTGGGTACAGTCAGAAGCGCTTGCTGGAGAATGTGGGACCCTCCTCCTTAACAGCGCTCAACACCGGGGAGAATCTTAACACCAGAAGCTCAGTCACCCATCTATCAGTCAATTCAATTGATTGTTTAACTATCAGTTGCTAGGAATCAATATAGTGAGTTATTTGGATTTTACCTGCCATAGAAGGTTCGGAAAATCAGTATCTAAGAGATTCCTTCTCCCAGTTGTTCTCAATAGAGTTAGATATTCAACAATTTTTGTAGGCCAGTATGCATATTAGCATTATAATATTCAGTCAATTCAAAGTAAAGAATATGATAATAATAGTAACATAAATGAGCTCCCAGTTTGAGGTTTATTATGGTGGACACGGTGCTAAACACTTTTATGTGCAATTTTTATTCATGTCTCACAAGGACTCAATGTTTAGAATCCTAAAATTTAATTCCTATGGTATTAGGATATTTGGTCTTTGTCCCCAGTTTCTGGCACTTAGCTGTTAAAAGTCTTAGAATCTCTCAAGTAATAAGAGAGCCCAATATGCTAATGAATGATGGCTGTGACCACCAGGTAGCTTTCTCCTCTGAAGGGGAAAGGAGCTGGATTTTTAGTTAATCACCAATAACCAATGATTTAATCAATCAAGTCTATCTAATGACCTCCATCAAAACCCCAAAATAACAGGGTTTGAAGAGTTTTGGGGTTGGTGAACTTATTTTGGTGCTGGGAGGGTGGCAGCACCTGGAGAGGGTATAGAAATCCCATTCACCCCATCAGACCTTATCTTATGAATCTCTGCCATTTGGCTATTCCTGAGATATATCCCTTGTAATAAAGCAGAAACATCAGTAACTGCCTTCTGAGTCTATGAGCCACATGTAACAAGTTATCAAAACTAACAAAGGGACATAGGAACCCCAAGTTTATCACCAGGTTGGACAGTTATGCTGGTTGTCTTGGAAGCCCATTTATGACTTGTATCTGAATTGAGGTCAGTCTGTGGGACTGAGTCCTTAAATTGTGGGGTCTGTGCTAACTCCAGGTAGTCAATGTCAGAATTAAATCGAGTGACTGGATAATAGTGCTTTTGGACAGTTGGAAAAGTGGCATGAGGAATATAAACAGAAGTTTCAAGTCACCTAAACAAACACAACAAAAGAAAGAGAATGTGTTGACACACTTGAATGAGGAGTATTAAGATAGAACCAACAGCGTTAGATCTAACAGCTCAAATCTGGCACAGGGGCTGGATCCTTCTCTATCACTTCTCTATTTTTTCTTCATGTTAGCTAAATCTCACACAAGATCTCCCTAATTGTCAGTTCTCATAAATCCAGCATAAAAGAAAACTTATTTTCACTCATATTTCCATAGAGCTCTCAGGTTTACTGTGATTAAATCAATTTAGATGACATGTCAATTCTCAAACCAGACTTTGTGCTGGGAAAGAACTGTGCTGTTTGGCCAGGGCTAGTGACAATCCTTTCCACTAAGGCCTTTGTTCACCTGCATTGCAGGCACTGAAAATAGAGAGGAGTTTCTTCCTTCCCAATGGATATGACATGTTGCTATCAAATAAGGGAATAAAATAGAGGCAAGCAAGGATAGTTTCAACAAAAAGTAATAGTCACCATTATCCCCATTTTATAGACCTATAAAATAAAGTTCAGCATATTTAAATGACATGTTGAGATTTGCCAGTTAGATAGAAAGCCAATATTCCAACCAAGGACTCAGAGCAATCACAAAGCATAGTGCATCACTAGAAACTTAAGTCTATACAGGTAAGAATTTCAAGAGAACTTTGTCGATTATGTCCCTTACCAACCATGATAAGGAGCCGACAGCTCTTGAATCCAGAATTCTAATATATATAATTCTAGCACATATAATTAAGAGTGATATTTGGACTTACTACTAAATTCTTTTCTTCCTAAAACAATCAGATTCTTACAGAGCAGTATATACAAATGCATAATTGTATAAATCTTATCAATGCTGTTGATTCTTGGGAAGCATCTTTGGTAACTGTCAAATATCAAAATTAGCAAAATCAAGTATCAAATGCAATATATATGTTTACATGACATTACCTAACCAAACCCTCAACATTTGAAGGATTTGACATGACAGACACTTAGACCCTTCTCAGAGGATTCACTGAAGAAATGTCCATGTCCATGTTGCCTGAGGTGGTTGTCAGATTTCATCTTCTTATAGTCAGGTGATTTGTGGCTAGAGGCTTATCTGTGCTCTTAAAAGCCACCTGCAATTCCTTGCCATGTAGATTTCTCCAGAGACCTCACAGTTTCTTCAAGCCAGTAATGGAAACACAACTTCTCTTAGATAGTAACAAGATTTTGTAGATATGTAGACACAAACAGAGTCATGGAATTGACATCACCTCATCATTGCCATATAATGAAGCCTAAACACAGGAATAACATCTTATCACCTTTTCTATATTCAATTCTGTAATCTATATTCTAAAGGTCCCATTCTCATTGAAAAAGAGGGGATTACATAGGTATGAACAGACACTACTACCCCCAGAGTCTGCCACAGACTCCATCCTTGTTCTTCCAACCTAGAAAGCCCATCTCCTGTCACCGCAAGGACAGTTCACCCCTGTAGGACCAAAGTCAATTACTTCTCCACAAAGTTTTACTTAATCCATTAGGATGAACTGGTATCTCCTGGTTCCTTAGAAATTTGCAATAATTACCCCTGCAGTCTTGTGATATTAATTTCTACTTGGAAAGAATTAGTATTTCCTCTTTGTTCTAATGTTCTGTCTAGATATTTGAAGTCAAAAGTGTTTCCAATTTTTCATTCATTAATATATTTTACAAGTATTTATCAAAATCCTCACATGCACCAATGTATCAGGACTGCATTTTGTTCCAAGAAACCCCAAGGAAAGATAGGTTGAACAAACTGACAGTTTACTTTTTCTCATGCAGCAGAAAATTTGGAAGTTGTGGTTTGGTGCCAATGACATGCAACATGCTCTAAGTTTATATCTCTGTGATCTTCATGTCCTTTTTTAGTTTTTGATCTTTCTCTCACACATACCAACTCAAGTCCTAGATTTGTAGTCTGCATTTCAGGCAAGAAGAAACAGAACAATAGTAAAATGGAAGGGGAGGTGACCTTGTTAGGGAAGCAAAGTCTCCCTAAAGAGCCTCAGCCAACTTTCATTTCTGTACCATTGACAATATTGTGCCATGTTTCCACTCATAGCTGTAAGGGGAACAGGTAACATTTTTGAATATAGGATGACTTTGGTCCAAATTGCTGTTCTAACTGTATGGAAAAAGGAGAATAAGTACTGAATCGTCAAAAGTGATCTCTCCAATTAGCCATTGTTTACAGTACTAAAAATACCATAATCAATGAAAAAGGTATTGCCTTTTACTTTTTTATAGGAAGCAGACAATGTTAAAAATATTTGACAAACATATGTAAAATTGCTGTTTGAATGTACAGAAATGGAGATGGTCACAGTGCTCTGTGACTGCAGAATGAGGAGGAGCAGGTGAGAGTGATCTAATCAGGGAAGTGAAGGAAGACTTCCCTGAAGAGGTGACACTTGAGAAGGCTAGTATCTGATTCAATTTGAACCAATCATAGGATCTTGCATAAAACAAAATTTGCTGAAAAGAAGATAAAAATGAAAATAATTGCAAAAGAATTTCCTTGTACCTCAGGACTGTTTTTATTGAATGTGGCAAAAAAAAAAAAAAATACAATTCAAACTCAATCAAGAAAAAACAACGAGGGGCTCCCTCGGTGGCGCAGGCGGTTGAACACCGCACTGTGAAGCTGTCCGCAGCCTCCGCAGCGCCGGTTTGATCCCAGCCAGCTGGTGAGGGTCCCATATGGCGTGGCAGACCTCTCCTGTCGCACCCACTGCTCCCCTCAGCAGTGTATTTCCTCAGTCTACCTGTTCTTTTCTCCGCTCTGTCTCTGGTGAATCCTCTCACCCTCCCCCACATTTGGCCTTTACCTTGGTTCTTGTATAAATAAATGAATAAACCTTAAAAAAAAAATAAAAGAAAAAAACAATGATTTGGCTGAAACTTAACTAGCTTCAGGTACAGCTGCATCAAGTCACACTAACAATGGTGTCAGGAAATGTTCTACCTCTCACTTGGCTTCCTTCAGTGTTGATCCCCTTCATTTGTAGAGTTTTCTATCAAGATATTAGCATAGTGACAAGCTCCAGTTATTTTCTTTTCCTGCGGATATATTTACAGAAAAAAATTTATTTTCCCAAAAATAATTGTTTAACAATTTGATCTAACTATATATGCTTTGCACCAGGGTGTTTTTTTTTTTTCAAAGATTTATTTATTTATACAAGAACTGGGGTACAGGCCAGATGTGCGGGGGGGTGAGAGGATTCACCAGAGACAGAGCGGGGAACAGAAGAGGCAGACTGACAAAATACACTGCTGAGGGAAGCAGCGGGCGTGACAAAGAGAGGTCTGCTGCGCCATGTGAGACCCACACTGGCTGGCCAGGATCGAACTGGTGCTGCAGAGGCTGCTGACAGCTTCACAGCGCTGCGCTCAACTGCCTGCACCACCAGGGGAGGCCCTGCACCAGGTTCTTATGGAAATCATTGGCTCACTGAAAATATATCATTCACTTAGCTGGTCTTGACTCCTGTACACTCTTATTTCAAGGGATAGAATTAGTGCCATGAATTTAAAACAAGAAGGACATAGGCTCCCTAAGCATTAACCAAAAGAAATGGAAATTCTTGCTGGGCATGTTGACAACAGTTTGAAAAAGTAGAAATGACTAATGGCATTAATGACAGCAACAGCTAATTATGATAATAGTAACATTACTAAGAACAAATACTTAGCTGTACAAATTAATTCTACATTCCTGGCATGTTGAAAATTTATCTAGTCTGCTTTCCCCAACCCAGAATCAAAACCAGTTCTATGGCTTGAAATTAGTATGAAATTCCCAGAGAGTGAGACTGAAACACTTCCTTCATCCCCCAAGTCCACACTGAGTGCCTCCGAGCTCAAACACTCATGCAAATATGCCCTTAGTGCTTGCCTACTTAGAGAAGGCCCACTAAGTGAAGCTCATTTCAAGTGCAGATGGTCCTGAGTAGCTTAATGCTGCCTGGTGGCCAGACTAAGTAATTCCGGATGGCCTTAGACTTCTGATCACATCCATGCAGCCAAAGAGGAAATGAAATCTTGTTTATCATCATGATAAACAGTCCCTTTCATTGCCTTTGGACGATGTATGTAACTCGGTAGAGTCAAATACTATTAAATTGTCATCACTGTCAAAAAGAAAAGTAATAAGTTTTTCTACCTGAGTCATACTTAATGACTTCTACAATGTATAACACAAATCAGAGTTTCTGTTTGCCTTCCTTTCCCCTAAATGTGTGTTTTCTGATCTCTCTGTCTGTGGATATGAGGCACAAGTTCATGATATAAATAAATATGTACTTTGTTATTACCTCTCAGCTAAACTAATAAAATACCACGATGACATGAGCCAGGTCTGGATGACGTATATGTGCAGAGAAGGAAACTAAGCAGCAATATCTCATTCTAGTTCTTCCTGGAAGGCAGAGATTAGAAAGATTGTACTTCATTGGTGAAAGCCTTGAAGATGGTTATACCCTACTTATCATTAAGCATATTTGAAGATCTTCAAACACTCTTCCTGTAATGATGCACCTTTTTTCCTATCATCATCCTTTTTTTTTTTTAATAGAGGTATGTTTTATTTATTTATTTGTTTGCTTGTTTGTTTGTTTTGTTTATACATGCACTGGGTACAGTCAGAAGCGCGGGAGGGTGAGAGAATTCACCAGAGCCAGAGCAGGGAGCAGAGCAGGCAGAAGGGCCGAAGTACACTGCTGAGGGGAGCAGCGGGCGGCAGGAGAGGTCTGCACGCCATGTGGGACCCTCCTCTGGTGGCCGGGGAGCAGCCGGGGATCGAATCGGCACCGCAGAGGCCGCAGGCAGCTTCACAACCCAGCGCTCAACCGCTGCGCCACCGGGGAGGCCCACCTATCATCTTAAAGAATAATATTTTATTCAGATTAGACTGTTTTAAGCTGCCACAACAAACTAACCCCCAAATCTGATGACTTAAAAGAGGTTAAAGGTTTATTCATCATGTAATATGCCCATTTTATTTTAATGCTGGGGCTGTGCTGGTAGGAGTTACACTGGGACAAGAACTCCAGTGCAGGACTGCTAAAAGCTCGCCACAAGTCTAAGGAACTTTCTGGCAAAAACCAAAGGAAAGGGGTTGAGCTGCTCCCAGAGAGCTGGGATAGAAGGAGAGACTCAAAATTCAAAATGTACTACCTGATCCACCATTAACTAAATTTAGTCACTAGCTAAATTAGGAATGGGGCCTCCCTGGTGGCACAAGGGGTTAAGACTCAACCTATGAAGCTGTCTGCAGCCACTGCGGTACGAATTTGATCCCCAGCCAGGGAGCTACCCACATGATGTAGCAGACCTCTCCTGACTCGCCCACTGCTACCCTCAGCAGTGTATTTCAGTCAGTCTGCCTTTTCTGTTCCCCGCTCTGTTTCTGGTGAATTCTCTCACCTCCCCCCCACCACACCTCTGGCCTGTACCCCAGTTATTGTATGCATAAATATATAAATCTTAAAAAAAATAAGTTAGGAATGGCCAAACAATGGCCTATAGGCCAATTCTGGCTCATATCATCTGTTTTGTATGATCTATAGCTAAGAATGGTCTTTACCTTTTGAAAGGTTGGGGAAAAGAATCAAAAGAATAATTTATGACACATGAAATTCAAGTTTCAGTTTCGATAATAAATTGCACTCATGTATAGCTGTTAGCATATCACTTAGTGATACCCAGGGACCCCAATCTGTTAGGCAGTGCATGCTCTATAAGGGGTCCGACCACCCATGTGCACAAAGGCAAGGGAAGCAAACTCGTAGGGTTAAGGATTTTTAATAGAACTGGTATACAGAGAGACGGAGGGAGAGAGAAGAAAGGATTTCAAATAATAGTTTCCCAATAAAACTCCAAAAATTACCTATTCCCTCATGGGCCAATGTCCAGCTAAACAAGCTCAGCCCAATGCAGGGCTGCTGAAAGCTCACCACAAGTCTAAGGAACTTTCTGGCAAAAACCGCAGGAAAGGGGTTGAGCTGGTCCCAGAGAGCTGGGATAGAAGAAGAGACTCAAAATTAAAAATGTGCTACCTGATCCACCATTAACTTAAAATAATTGCTGCTATTGTCTCTGCCTCCCATGTCTCTCTCACATGGGAGAGACACTTATGTGTCTCTTCCAAGTTTCTCTCCCAATTTTCTCTACATCTCTATTCCTCCATGTTTCCCTTCCCCTCCTTCACTCCATCTGCCTTTATGTATCCACCTGGCTCCTTCCCAGCTGCCTTGATTCAGGAAGTCTGGTGATTGGCCTGCTGAGATTTGTAATCCAAGGCATTTGTGTGTAAGTGGGGGTGGGGAAAATGGCACCTGCTCAGTGCTCCTCCCCCTTTCACAGAGCTGCCTCTGTAACACAGCCACGCTCCTTTGTTTACATATTGTTTAGGCTGCTTTTATGGTACAACAGCAAAGTTTGGTAGTTGCTACAGAGAATAGTAGCTGATGAAAACAAAAATATTTACTATCTAGACCTTTATAGAAAAAGTTTGCTGATCCCTAATCTAAGATACTTCTGCAGAGCTTTGGAGGAACTTACACAGGAAATTAAAAGTTCATATGAAAGTGATACCAAGTTGCTTCCATTAACACAGAAAGGGTCACATGGACCCCTCTGGCCACAAGGAAACTAGGACTACCATAAGCCCAGAGGATGAAATCCAAAAATAGACATTTAGCAGCCCTGCTGGCTGCCACAGCTAAAACTAAGCATAGCAATAATATTAATAGCGAACACTTTAATTATTCTTGTACTTCAGATACCTTTCTGCTTTGCCACTGTTCACTCATTGATCCTCACAACAATATCATATTATTTTCCCCATTTTACAGATTAGGAAACTAAGAATAGAAAACTTAAATGATTTCTCTGAGGTAAATACAGCTAATAAAGGCTGGAGCATATATTTAAATCCACTCAACTTAACTCCAAAATATAATTTCAACTGTTATACTCTTAACATCCCACCACACATAAATGCACTGGGATTTACAGAAGTCCCAGTCACTCATACTGTGCAAAACTTCCTCCCAAAACCCTTAATTATAAAATTTACAAAACACTAAGTGTTTGTATAACAGATTTCCACAATATTTAATAATTCACTAAGGAGATTGCAAGTAATTTATCCATAGATGCAATTAAAGTCTAACATTTATAAATTTTCATGTGGTTCAGAAATCAAAGACTTGTAATTTAAGATCATTTTATGATTCAACAAGAAAACCCACTGCTGGCATTTAATCCAAAGAGTGAACACGCCTCTTCCAGTAAACAGTATCTCTCAACTACTTCTCCCTTGAATATCTCAAATTGTAACTTGTTCTTCTTGACTTAGCTTCTAGCCCAATTCAGGGATGTGTAGCTGCAAGAAAAAAAGGTCATGAAATAGTTACGGTTTACCAGCGATAACTTAGAATTATCACAAATCCTGCTTATTGTGTTGACTATACTTTTAACTCTCTTGGGTATAATCCCTGGCCATGTTTTTTAATATCCATTACACTTACCCATGAAGAGTAATAGAAAAATCTCAATTTATTTTTTTTAAAGATTTATTTATTTATACATACAAGCACTGGGTACAGTCAGAAGCGCAAGAGGGTGAGAGAATTCACCAGAGCCAGAGCAGGGAGCAGAGCAGGCAGACTGATGAAACACACTGCTGAGGGGAGCAGCGGGCAGCAGGAGAAGTCTGCGCACCATGCGGGACCCTCCTTTGGTGGCCGGGGAGCAGCCGGGGATCAAACTGGTGCCGCAGAGTCTGCGGGCAGCTTCGCAACCCAGCGCTCAACCGCTGAGCCACCGGGGAGGCCCCAAAAAATCTCAATTTAAAAGAATTTTCAACAAGTTTGTAATTATTGTTGGGACTTTCTCCTGACTGATTATTCCTGCTTGTATGTGACTGTCATGCAGATACAGAACAAAATTGAGTTAATACATAACAACAAATAAGACAAGGGCTCAAGGCACAGAGCATATTACACCACCCACCATAGCATGAATAATTGAGACATTTGACAGGTGGGACTTGGACTTGGAGCTTGAAAGGTAAATATCTCCACTGTCCATCCTTTTAGAAATCTCTTTTACCATCAAAACTCATGACATATAAGATCTATCTAATGTTGCCTTGGAAATTGAGTTTCATTTTTCACTTTAATAATAAGAATGCCAACTTTTGTTTATGGTATACTGTAGGCTCTTTGGTATATTAATTACTTTTCATACACAATTTCTAGTGCTTACAACATCCCATACAGTTAGACATTTTATTTATGAGGTACCAGGGCTTACACACTCCAACTTATTCTGTCACCTTGCCAGTAATTCAAATAATATTGTTTGAAATATTTAAAATAGTAACATATTCAACCCGTGATGTCAGATGTTTCACATAATTATAGGGAAATTAATATAACCAGAGGAGTTGCTTGTGTAAAATAAGGTAACCTGTCTCTTTTATCAAAATTGTTTCCAAATAGTTCCCAGTCTTGAAGGCTAGCAATGGAGAAGAAAAGCCAGATAAATTATCACCCGGCTAGATCAGTGATCTCAGTTTAAATATTGTGTTGGAAGAGATCCAGCTAGGATTTAGATTGAGAATGTTGCACTTTAGAGGTGAACAGTAGACATACCTATTTTTCTAAGCCTTGTTTCTTGCCTTAATCACAATGGTAGAATATGACTTATTTATTTTCGATCATAGCCCAAGGAAGCTGAAGGGCTCTGCTGTGATTTCATTTCCAAGAAACTTACATTCCAGAGTGAATAACCCACATTGAGGTAGAAGCTTCCCCTTGAATTGTTTCTGCAGCCACATAGCCAGTGAGTGACTTTCACTATTGGCCAATAAGTCATTTCTAAGTATTTATTAATTTACAATGATTGAAGGTATGTTCAAACCAGGCAAGCAAATTTGGGGGCAGAAAATAATATTGGAGATATTATGTTGTCAGGTTTATTTTAACAAAAATTCTCAGGCAGATCTGAGTATAGTATAAAGGCAGATTGGTATCCAAACTATTTACTTAGTACCCCTACCTAATGGTATCCAAGTTGTACAGTATTTAAAGAATAGCAAAGAATTGAAGATGTTCTTGTGACCTCATTGGTGCATCTTTGGGTTAAATATTTTTCAATTAAATCATTTTATTGTAGTAACATTGGTTTATAACACTGTATTTGTCACAGGGGCATAGGACAAAACTCTTCAAATGTGTATTATCATACACACCCTACCACTGGTGCCCGAGTTATCTTTCATTATTGTCCGTTGGGCCCCCCTCTGCCCATTACTTCCTACCCCATCCCCTCCTCCTCTTGTAGTACCTATTCTACAGTCTGATTTCTAGGATTTTTTGTTTGGTTGGTTGATTTTATCTGTTCCTCTCTTTGCTTCTGTATATTCCACATGTGAGGGAAATCATCTGGTATTTATTTTTCTCATTTCTACTTATTTTATACCATACCTTCTTAATCTACTGTCTGCATTTGGACATTAAGGTAATTTCCACAATTCTGTTATTGTAAATAGTGCTCTAAGAAATGAAGGCATGCATGTATCCCTTCAAATTATTCGTTCTTATAAATGCATAGGAATGGGATTGCTGTGTCAGATCAAACATCTATTTTTATTATTTTGAGAGACCTCTATGCTGTTTTTCATAGGGGCTGGCAGTCACCAACAGTGAATAAATGTTCCTTTTCTCCACACTCTTGCCAATATTTGTTGTTTCTGGCCTTCTTGATGAGCCATTCTCAGGGGTGTGAGGTAATATCTCATTGTGGTTTTTATTTGCATTTCTCTGAAGATGAATGATGATGAGTGTTTTTTTTTTTTTTTTTTCCATGAGCCTATTGGTCATTTACATGTCTTCTTAGGAGATGTAACTATTTAGCTCTTCTGTCCATTTTTTGATTGGTTTGTTCTCTGTTTTTGAGTTATGTGACTTCTTTGCAGATCTTGGATATTAGTCCCTTATCAGGTATAAAATTAATTCCCTTGTTGCTAGAGAAGCTATTAAAAATGATTTCTGTAGATCTTCAACATATCCAGTGTATAAGCCATTTTGTTATTTTTAAAAATTGAAGGCAAAATCTAGGGGTTATGTGTTTAGTTTATATTTGTGGTAGCATTCTTTTTTTTTAAAGATTTATTTATTTATGCATATAAGAACTGGGGTACAGGCCAGAGGTGTAGGGGGGTGGTGAGAGGATTCACCAGAGACAGAGTGGGGAAGAAAAAGGAGGATTGACTGAAATCCACTGCTGAGGGGAGCAGCGGGTAAGACAGGAGAGGTCTGTTGTGCCATGTGGGTCACCTCTCTGGCTGGGGATTGAACTCATGCTGCAGTGGCTTTGGATAGCTTCATAGTGCTATATCTTAACCACTTGCACCACCAGGGAGGCCCCTATGGTAGCATTCTTATTTCAGGGCAATCGTGAGCTTTAAATATAAGTTCCCCATTGGAAGATAAATGTAAAGCATGGTCCACATCAGTGAAGAGAGGAGAAAAGTGAGAAGAGTCATATTTTCCCCACTAATTATGTAATCAAAGATGATGGTGTTACCAACAGTATCAATGATGACAGATTATCATTAAGTGTCTACTCTGAACCAGGTATTATTATAATCTTTTGCCTGTACTTATACTCATTTAGTCCTCAACCAACTCTATAAAGTAGATGCTATTATTATCCACATTTTGCAGATGAGAAACTTGAGGCATAAAATGAAAAATAATAGGAAGCAGCAGATCCACGTCTGTAATCTTGAGGCTGTCTCTAAAATCTGTGATCCTATTCGTTACGCTATTCTGCCTCATACATGGCTGTCTGGTCCAGAATTTGTTCCTCTTTCCTAATTAGTCTTTCTCTGCATACCTCAGAGCCCTAAAAGGGAGGAGATGGTAATTTGTTTAATCTTGAGCTTTAACAAAAAAAGCAGTCATTTTGGCCTCTTTAACCAAAACATGCTTAAAGTTCCATTAGTGTCACTCTTATCAATGATTTACAGACAAAGACACTTGGAGCTTCCTTCCAGTCCACTGGGTCAATAAAGCATTTTTTAACACCGTCGTAAATATGCATTTCTGACATCCGCTACAATAGCTTCTTAGAGAGCTATTTATAAGGCCTTGATCATGAAGTCCTATAAAAGTGAATCTCAGAAAATCTGTGCTTTGTCTTACATATAACAGATTTTAAAGAAAGAAAACATTTGCAAGAAAAATGAAAGGATCCCAGTAATCATGCCAATTTTAACATTCCTTAATCATGTTTAATTCATTTCCTCCAAAAGTTGCCCTCAATACTAAGCAGTTATATCCTGTCTTAGCTATTAATGAGGACTAAAGTTTCCTATGGTTATTCTTAATTGCTATTTCATTTGCCAGTCATTTCACTTAGGACAAAAAGTTTCTCTCTTGAACATTTTGACTATATTCCAAACCAAAATTTTAAGTTAATTCTTGTAGAAGATGTTAAAGGTCACTTCTTTGAAAAAGGTACATTTATCATTCATGTTCATTTTCTGAAAAGTCCTAATAATGTATATGAAGATAAGGTTTCCCAAGGAAGATTAGTTGATATTCAATCATTATCTTTTTTCATTTTTCTTTTTCCTTCTTTCTTCCCTCTCACTCCTTCCCCTTCTTTCTCCCCTTGCTTCTTATGTTCCTTCATTCATTCAGTTATTTAATCATCTATTCATTTAACAAATGTATGAATGCCAGGTACTAATTGTGCCTACTGTTATGCCAGGCACTCAGGATAACAAAGTAAGCAAGATGTGGTTCCTGCCATCTTAAAGGGTTTAGCACAACATGATAGACAAGCCATGAACTAATAATTCCAATTAGGAGACATGCTGCAAGAGAGAATTTCAGCTTGCTAAGAAAGCATACAGTAGTGATCAAAAGCTAGTCTTTGGGGAAAATGTTCATTCAAGAAATATTTGTAAACCAAAAATGGATCAGACTTCAAGCTCAGTACATGGTATAGAGTGGTGATACAGAGAAATTACTATCTTTACCCTCTACAAGAAAAGCAAGAAGACATTATTTTTAAAATGTTAAAATAATGTATGTGAATATTAATGTGGGAGAATTGCATGAGGTTGTAGGATTATATAGAAGGCGACTCTAAATATGATTCAAGGAGACCACTTAAAATTGATATGAATGATGAATACAGGTGTCAAAAAAGTTGTAGGATCAGACTTATGTTCCTTTTCTTTTTATTTTTAAGATAATTAACCATATTCCAACTTTACATTCTCCCCTAGTTTTTCTTCCCCAGAAAACCGGGTGTTGTATTAATATTTAATGGCTTGGGTATGGTTAATCCTGGACAGTGAAGCCATCAACACCAAAATATACTATGAATGTCAAATTCTTTGCAAATGAAAAGGATTAGTCATTAGCAATTTCTCACAAGTGCTCATTTTTAAACAGTTTCTCCATTTTGTAATTGAGAGGATCCAGTTGGTTGTTATGAGCTACATCTATTGGATGTCATTTCTAAGGGCAAACTGTGCTTTGATACCAGCCTTCAAGTTTTTAGCCATCTGCCTGCTAGTCATTCCTAACCTCATCTTCCCTTCTATTATGACATAAAATTGTCAGAGGAGTGGGGTCTTTTTAAAAAAGAAATGTTATCCTTGGTCATTCATCTTTTTGTGTTTCCTTACTTGTATAGGACAAGACAATGATGCATTGAGCTGGGAAAGAGATTCATTGCTAAAAGCATAGTAGACATTTTTTAATTTCTCTAGTTCTCACAGAATAACTATTGCCAAAAATAATCTTGAAATATTGTGGTTATTTTTCCCATTTTGGATATTAGAATTTTTCTCTGTTAAAAATAGTTTTTGATAGAGACTCCCCAGTGGAGCAGCTGTTGAGCGCTGGGTTGTGAAGCTGCCCGCAGCCTCTGCAGCGCCGGTTCTATCCCCGGTCGAGGGTCCCACATGGCACGTAGACCTCTCCTGTAGCCCGCTCCTCCCCTCAGCAGTGTACTTCGTCTGTCTGCGTGTTCTGCTCTCTGCTCTGGCTCTGGTGAATTCTCTCACCCTCCCGACTTCTGACTGTACCCAGTGCTTGTATAAATAAATACATAAATCTTAAAAAAAAAACAAAAAATAACTTCCTTTAAAAAAAATCCAGAAAAGAAGACATTTTTGCAAAGAATCCATAAGCAAAAATGAACATCTCAATTTTCTGAGCACTTAAATGGGTTTGTTTTAAGAAACCATAGATCATCTTGAAATCATTTTGACTTGGATTGAGATAAAAATTTAGGAATGGACTATTGCTGGCACCAAACCAATGTCTGAAAGGCATTTACATGGCAAATGTTATCATTATAATTTTGAAATTACCTTGGCAGTTAAGTGTGAAAAGACAGTTCAAAAATTAATCCCTAAAATGCAGATAAAACAAATTTCTCATTTCCAGAAAGGCTTAAAACAAACCTAACTCTTCACTATCAATAGGAATAAAGCTGGGAAACATTTTAGTATCTAATTCCCTTTTTTAAGCAGACAGCTAATGAGTCAATAGGTAAATATAACTTTAAAATCAGTTCCATAGGGTCTGAAAAATTCTTTCCCAGGATTAAAATAGAAGTTTAAGATTATATATCTTTTTACAGAATTGATCAATTCCTCATTGCGTCTTGGGTGGCCCACAATAAATGTGAATCTTGATATAACCAAAAAATTAAAATACATATCAATTGGGAAGGAAGAGCATATTCTACAAGCTTACTGTATGATACAATGCCACTGACATCCAAGCTTCTCAAGAAATAGTAACTTAAATATGATTTGACTGTGCAAAATTCCAGGACAGGTTTGTAATTCATTTTTCATTTTCTTTAATCATCTATCCATCAAGCAGATCCATCCAGCCAGCAAATCCATCCATCCAGCAAATACTTGCCAAAGCTTTAGAGAGCCAATCATCAGCTTAGTAGTGTGGTTTTCACTTTTTCCTTAGGAGAGGATTCCATTTGAAGAATAGATTCTTGTATAAATCTTTAAAATATAATAACTAAAGTTGCTTCTCTTTTTCTTCCAGTGGAAGGAACTGAGCCTCTTCAGATAATTCATTGAGTTCCACAAACTAACTTGAAAACTTCCTAGCAAAGGACTGAAGATGTTAGTCTTTCCCTGTCAGAGATTTAATATTTTCATTTGAAAACACAAATCAATAGACCAGATTTCCAGGGTGAGGATACACTGAAAGATTAAAAAGCTCTGATTGACTATGGTTAGGTCACTCACAAATGTAAACTTTGGAAACCCAGAGATTTGGGTAAAATAGGGTCATACTTTCTAAATGTTGGGCTCCTGTGAGCCTGTGAGGCCTGGTTCTGGTTCCACCTTGGTTATCTGAGCAGTCAGTATAATTGAAGCCATAGTTCAACTTGTCAAGACCAGATGAACTTGTTATTTAGAGCAATATCATTCTGGTTTCCAGTGTGCAATTCCATCATCTGCAAGCTTGAGGAAGATGTGGTTTGGGGTCATTGACTTTATATACAGGATTTTAATGAAAATGGAGCATTTGTCAAATCCCAGTCACCAAGCCTTTCTTCCATTTTGAGAGAAATGGAAGCAGGTATACTGAGTCAGGAAAATAACTACTTTGGGGATGTCAAAGGATCTGGGGTGTGGTTCTAATGCTGCCAGAGTTGCTAGGTAAAGCATATGCATATCTTCAAGCCACTGTTGATCTCATTTGCCTCCACTGTAAAATAAGGATAAAACCTCATTGGTCTCTTGTTCACACAAAATGAACTAAATTTTTCTAATCTGTCTACCATGTTGTTAGGCAGGTAGTAAATATTCAGTTAATGGGTAACTCCTATAATACTATCATTATCACTATTATTTATGTTTATAAATCTGCATCCTAACTAGAAAAAAATGGAGATAACAATAGTACTATTTCTATTTTTGACCTGTTTTGAAGATTAAATGAAATAGGTATTAAACACACCTTTTAAGCCCTAATATTATGCCAGATAATGTTTAGTAAATAAAAGGAATCTGTCCTTGAGGAGATTACATTCCAGTGGGAGCAACAGAGGCAATAAGTGGAGGGAGGGAAGGAAAGAGGAAGACAGGAAGGAAGACTTTTGAAAGTTTTAAATGTTCTGGAGGTGGTGGGGCACACATAGGGCAAAGTAAGGGGAATCTTGATCCTGAATTATGATTTAAATAGGGTGATCAAGTCTGCCTCTGATAAAATGACACTTGAGCAAAGAAACAGAGGACGTGAGAGTATGAATCAAAGATCTGCTAGAAGAATCCCAAGTGGGTACACAGTTCAGTTTTCCAAGACCAATAAGCCTGTCATCTAGAACAATACCTCTCCAGGATTAGAGAACCCTCAAGGGATCTTATGCTCACCATGTTTTGGCAATAACCTGTAAGGAGTTCAGTGTCCCTGGACCAGAGGGATGGAGAGAAATTATTTTTACTAATTTGCTGCTACTCACAAAATAAGGTCAGAAATGGTGGGGCAGGTTTGGTATTTATCCTTGGTAGCCATCCTAGGCAAGGTGTCAGACTTTCTTTTGGAAGTTCTTTGCCACAAAGAAAGCCTATTTGTGACATGATTTAAAAGAAGTAAATTTGAGCAGTCCAACAGTGCTGATTCACACTTGTGTGATTTTGGGCAAGTTATTCAATCTCTCTAAGCATCAGTGTTTTATCTATAAAGTGGGGACATTACCTTGTGCTGTTTCTGGGAGGTCTATAATTAATGTAGGTAAAGTGTCAAATACAGTGCCCAGCATGTATTTAGGAGCTCACTGAATGGCAATGATAGCTGAGACAACATGGAGCTGTTCCCTTGGCTCATCAAACTGGCTGTGAAGGGTGGACTTTGGCTCTTAGTGGCTACCTCATTGTCCATATTATCTAACTCAGTGCAGTAACTCAGAAGATCTTGATGTCTGTCACTGTCTGCTGATTTGACTGTAAATCAAATGAGATTCATCATATGTCTTGGGAGATTTCATATGCTTTGAGTTATTTTCAAACATAAATGTTGTGCAGTCTTGTATTAAGTCCAAATGGTGACTTTGAATTAGTGGTGTTTTCCTGAAGTATAGAACCAGCTATTACTGACTTGACTGAGGGTACTTGTAACTGACAATTGCAAGGTAAAGCAGTCTGATCACAGGTGTCTGAGATAAAGACTGTAATATGTGATTAGGCCTATTATTACATTAACTCTCATGTTAGTGATGGGTGTGCACAGAGAGTGAGATATTCTTCCCATGAGCCAAGTTCAAGATTCCTTACTTTCTGCTCAGAATTTTGCATGACCCATAGTTTCTTCTGATTTGCCATCTTGCACTTCTTCAACCCTCCTGAATAAAGTGGTCAGGAGGTCCCCCTAGAGCAAATACACATCACATCAGTCCTTGTTTTCAAAATCCCCATTTGTACCTCCTTGCAAAATAAACTCATGCTGAGGCTTCTCCTGGGAGAAGGAAGCCATCTCTAATTGAATCCTATTTTGGCACCTAAATCTCAATTCCATCTACTCTAATGTGCTTTTCAAATTGCTCTGACCTGTTCCTTGGAGAAATGGCTGCTTTTGGGACTGGAGCAGGAAATATACTCAAGATGAACCTGAAACATCTTGTAGGGTCAGGAGTAAGGAAGTGTTATAAAAAAAAAAAGATGGGGAGGAGAACCAGGGGGAAACATAAACCAATAGAAATAACACACAGTAGCCAAAGCTGGAACATTTTGAGCAACAAAATCAATAATAATGATATTGCATTATGATACAGAATATGAAATCAACATTCATGAGTCCCATACTGATATAAATAAGCTAAAAAATAAGAGAAAAGAGACAAATATGCCATGCAGGGATGTTCACAGTAATTTTAGATACTGCAACATCAAAGAGCGAAGCATCAGTCCCCACTGCTGAAATCTGAACTGTGTGCGGGTGACTTCCTTGCCAACAAGACAGGATGGAAAGGGCGGGATTGGGGGAGGAAAGCATAGTTTTGCTGTGGAAGAATGTAACAAGCTACCACAACCAAACCATCAGCAGGGATAAGGCATGTTGAGAGTATGTACCTCTGATCTCATGGGAGAAGAATGGCTGTTTTCCTGTGTCGTCCTCCAGAAACACATACCTTCAGTCCAATAGTGAAAAAAGCATCAGATAAATGTCAGTTAAGAGACACTACAAAATACCTCACCAAAGCTGCATAAACTGTCAAGGTCATCAAAAATAGAAGGAATTTTATAGAAACTATCTCAGCCAAGAGAAGCCTGAGAAGATAAAATAAGGAAATGTCATGTGGTATTAGGGGGTGGTGTGGGAGCACATTTTTGAAGAGGTGTGAACCTATTTCTCTGACTCTTATTGGAATAGGTTTATAGTGTTGTACATTGAAGTTGCCTCATCATAATAATGTATCGATAATGGCTCACTAATGGTAGCAAATGTATCACACTAATATAACATGTTAATAATAAGGGAATAAAACAGGGGATAGTAGTGTACAGAATATGTGCGACCACTTAGTATTATCTTTACAAATTTTCTAAAAATACAAAAGTGTTCTATAAATAACAGTTTGTTTTTTAAAATGCCCCAACCTTTCACATTAGTGAAGCATTTCCCCTTTATCTTTCAACTCATTACTTAAGAAACTTTTCTAATTCTTTTTTTTTTTTTTAGATTTATTTATTTATTTATACAAGCACTGGGTACAGTCAGAAGCATGGGACGGTGAGAGAATTCAACAGAGCCAGAGCGAGGAACAGAACAGGCAGACTGACAAAATACACTGCTGAGGGGAGTAGCACGGCAGGAGAGGTCTGCATGCCATGTTGGACCCTCGCCAGTGGCCGGGGATCGAACCAGTGCTGCAGAGGCTACAGGCAGCTTCGTAGCCCAGCGCTTAACCACTGCGCCACCAGGGGAGGTCCGAAACTTTTCTAATTCTATGAAACGCAATGGGTCTCTCCTTCCACTTATATCTACAGGACTAGGTACTTACAATACGGTGTTAATTTTCATTATTTTACTTATTCCTTCATTCATTCAACCAACGTCACTTGTTGCCAACAGAGCTATGAACACACAACCAACTACTCTTAATTCTGAATAAGCTTAGAGTTGCCTGGGGTCAAAGACTTGTGGTTACAGTTTGTACATGCAAGAAAATGTGTCAGATGTAAAGAGAATGAACAATGGTGAGAGTGAGGGGGTGTTCCCTAAGGAAATGACATTTGCATTGAGTTCAAAGGAGAGCTAAATGGGAGAATGCTTTTGTGTTGGGAAAGTGGCAGAGAGACTGGCAGTATGAAAGATATGTAGGAGAAATTGCGTATGAAAGGTTCTGAGGCCAAAAGCGAGTGGCATCACCAGCATAAAACATCATTATGACTGGATATTAATGTGAGCGACATATGTGGACTCAGTGTCAGGTTCAGTGCTAACCCCTGTCCACTTGTTGTCTCTGTACTCACCCAACCCGATGACAAGGGGTAATTAATCTCATTTTACAGACGAGGAGACTGAGTCACCCAGAGAATAAGTGACAAAACTGACGTTCCAACTAAAGCAGGCTAGTTTGAAAACCCAAACTCTTGTCTCTCATTGAGGGAGGCAGAATTAGGCAGTCTTAAGTGAGAGATTCTTCTGAGCATTTCTTTCATATTAAATCAGAGTTTCTTGATCTGAGCACCGTTGGCATTAGGAAGCAGATAATTCTTTGTTGTGGGAGCTGTCCTGTGCATTGCGGGATCCCCAATCACCTCCCCCTAGAGGCCAGTAGCACACTGTCTTCCATTAATTACTGAATTAGAATGCCTCCTGGCCTTATCAGATACCATGGGAGGGAAGGCAAAAAGCAGAAACACCCCACTGCCCACCCCGGCCTTTAGAATCACTGTAATACACTATTCTCAGGCAGGACGGAGATGTGTGTTAGTTTTCCCTCCTCCTACTTTCTCTCCTTCCCTCCCTCACTTATCTCCTTTTGTTCCATAGTACCCGTTTGTATGTGTTATTAACCTCTCTCTTCCAATTTATAACAATATTTTGTATACAGTGGGCCCTTAACAAGTACTTGCTTAATTTCTGCCAACTGAATCCTAAATGCCAAGTACCCTAAATATTATGGGCCAATTCCTGTCAATAGTATTCCTGAATTACAAACTTGATTTGGGGAAAATTAATTCTTAGTTTCTGGCCATTTTGGAGTATCTTGTGCCCCTAGATAAATAGCTTAGTTGCTATCCTATGGTACAAAAGATCTACCTGAATGCTCCCCAACCTTTAGACTGTCCCAAGAGTGCACCTGTTAGGAACTTAGTGGAAACTGACATTACATGAGGTTGCCAATAAATGTTGCTGAAGCATGACTGACCTGCAACAATTAATTGAAGCAATATGCATGGGTCTGTGATTTAACATGCCATTTAAAGCACATATCCATTTCCTCCAGTAAGTCTTTTCATCATTTCTAGATGAGCTGTAGTTTGGGAAATGAACCCCCCACTACATTTTCTCTTCGACCTCCTTGCGAGTACACAGCCAGTAAGAGGTAGAGCTAATTTCAGGGCAGTTTCTTTGCCACTACAAGTTCTATATCCCAGCATGTCAGTTGGTTGTCTTTAGAGGGAACTCAGAGAATTCTGAATGCAAAGATAACACAAGAGAGAGTTCTCAAAATATAATGCATTTAAATCAGGCAGAGTCTTATTTTATGTTAACTGCAGGCATTCTCTGTTCCTCTGCATCTCATTACATACAGCCTGGAATTGTCACCTCTTGAGGGCTATTCTTTGGTGTTCTTTGTTGCATTTGAAGCACGGTGCTATAATGTCAAGATTACACATAGCTTTTTTATTATTTTGCATACATACTTGCATATGTGGGTATTTTATGTACTAGGAGAGAAACTCAGTGATTATACTTCATGGAAACTATTTCTATCATTTTTCTCTTTCCACAACCCCTCCACATGTTCTGCCACAGACCTGAGTGGCCATTGACTCATTACTAATCAGTGTCCCTTTTCTTTCTTCCTTGCCAGAAGGAGGGACATGTGAAGTGATAGCAGCTCACAGATGTTGTAATAAGAATCGCATTGAGGAGCGATCGCAAACAGTCAAGTGTTCCTGTCTCCCTGGGAAAGTGGCTGGAACGACAAGAAATCGACCTTCCTGTGTGGATGGTAAGTAACTGGTTTTATACCTCTCTTTCTTGGTGTTCATCTGTGTTTTCACCATGCATAAATTGATATGTTTTATCATATCCTTATCTATATAAAGATCAAGGTAATGAATAAGTTATATTCAAAATGCAAGGTGACCAAAATGTCAGTGTTGCTGAGTTTGAGAAATGTGTGCTGATTATCTACTTACCCAGATCACAGTCTGGATCAACATGGGTGGCTCCGCCAATGCAGGGGAGCAGACAGCTAGACTACAAGAGTTGTTCCGTAGTCTCAGAGGAGGAAATGCTTGGCCCTAGAAGCAAATAAACATTATAAAACCATCATGGTTTCTCATATTCTCTGCCAAAGAAAGTATTGGATCTGCTAACTATAAATCTCCATTTTTTGGTTTTCTGTTTGTTTTTAACTCTAATGATCTAGAAATAGAACTGCCTTCAGGAGTTGGATGCAGGAACCAAAGAGTGATACATTGTCTCTGCTGGCAGAGAGGCAAATGGCATCTGGTCCTAAGTTTCTGTTAAAAGTGTAAGCCCATTATGATCATTTTTGTCTCTCAGAACAAGTTTGTTTGACTTTGGAGACTCTAAAGTCTACTGTGTTAAGTTCAGAGAGGAAGACTGTGAGTGTCTGTCTTCTAAATAGTCAATAATTTTATAGGGGCAAGCTGATTGCTTATAGGTCCCATAGCATTCCACTCACCCAAAATCCCTGAGTTGAGTCCTATGTCTGCCATTGATATGAAAAATTGTTTTTATGGTTTAGATCTTGGCATGCACATTAAATTAGAAAGAATGGACAAAAGTTAATAATTCCCGAATAGAATGGGAGCTATGAAATTAGACAGATAGGAATAGAATCCCAACTCTGCCAGTTACTAATCAAAGTTACTAATCAACTAAATCACATTTGCTTACTAACCTGTTTCCTGCTCTGTAAAATGGGGAATCATCATTGTTTCCACTTCATACGATTGTGGTGAAGATTAAGGAAGTCATGTGTTCCATGTGTTTTGTGTAATATCTGGTTCCTATCAAGTGCTCAATGATGGTATCTATTTCTTTTTTTTTTCAATCTTTTAAATTTATTAATATATATTTCACGTCATTATTCATTTTTGTACAATATTTGCTTTCTCCTCTCAGTTGTAGTCCCCGTAAAATTCCCACCACCAATTTACCCTTGCACCATCACCATAGTCCCTTGTGGGTATCTATTTCTTATCTTACTAATAAGTGTGGAGTTTTTTTTTTCTTTTCTTGGAACTGCCTCTATCTAATTGCCTTGGATATCGTGCATAAGTCATCTTCAGGAATGTATGCTTACTGAAGACATGCAATGATGTATTCAAATCATTCATGATATTATTGCTCAGAGATTACCACTGATTTCTAAGATAATATGTTGGTACATGTCATCCCAGTCTTAAACCATCACTAGGGAGAAACTGATATTGTAGGTATTTTATTGAACTAAAATGTTAGAGTACTACTTATTGAAAGCTTGTTTTATTTACTGTATAATGAACATTTTCAAACTTAATACATATTCTTCAGAGACATTATCTTCAATAGCAACGTGGGACTTCAGGGTTAGATGCACTATTGATCTAACTGTCCCCTCCACTTGGCACATTTACCTTGTTTCATAGACTCCTCTTTCTCAGCCTATGAATGGATAGAAACCACTTTTTTCCATGACACTGGTTAATAGTCCATACACCACATCTATTCTGAATGTATTTTATACATACTAAATTTCCCATGATAAGTGTTCCAATTGCTGTTATTTTCTTTCCTCTGAAATTGCAAGTCACTGACCTTAGAGTAATTTTGAAAGTAGAGAAATGATGATTTTTAAAGTAAGCATATATTGATTTTTATTCAAAATCTAAAACCAGGTGTTTTTTTTTTTCTTTTAAACAGGACAAATATTGCAGTACAAACTTAACTTATTCAGATGCATAACATAGATTTGGAGAAATTTTTAAGCAGTGTACTTTCTATTTAAAAATGATTTTGTATTGGGGGCCTCCCTGGTGGCACAAAGGGTTGAGTGTCAGCACTGTGAGGCAATCCACAGCTACTGCAGCATGAGTTTGATCCCTAGCCAGGGAGCTACCCACATGGCACAGCAGACCTCTCCTGTCTCCATCCACTGCTCCCCTCAGCAGTGTGTTTCAGTCAATCCGCCTGTTCTGCTCCCCAATCTGTCTCTGGTGAATCCTCTCACCCCCTCACACACCTCTGGCTTGTACCCTAGTTCTTGTATGTATAAATCGATAAATCTTTGAAAAAAAGATTTTGTATTACCTAATAACTGTAAAAATATATATACTCAACAGCTTAAATTACAGAATTATCATTTATAGGTATTTTAAAAATCATTACACCATTGATCTTATGCTTAGCACTATTCTAAAGAAGCATAAGTCATTACATTCTGACTCACAATCTGTCATGTTTTATTAATTACTCTATAACCCCCAACTCGGAGGAGGAGGGAATACCTTGCTTAATATCTTTGATTGAGAGCAACTAAGAATATAATATATAGTCTTCACATAGTCTTCCATTACTTCCCAGGGATTAAGTTTACAATCAAATAAAAACTCATAAATAAGATGATAATTCAAAACATTGTTTAAAAGAAGAATTTTTCCATCAATATGGTAAAAAAATAAACAAAAAATAAGGAGGCTTGTGAAGCTATGTGGTTATTCTAACTGATCTATAATGGCATAAAAATTGTTCTGAAAGTTTTATAAATAATGAAATATGATTAATAACAATAAAAGTAAAGATGAACATCTTTTGAAGGCTTACCATAGTCTACTCTTCCATCTACTTCAAGTCTATTCATTCATTAATTCTAACCCCAACCCCATGATGTTCTAGAATTTCCTTTATACTCAGGGGGAAACTGGGGCATAAAGACAAGTCTGCTTGTCTTTTAGCGACCTGCTAAAAATTTTGCAGACAGAAGTGACAGAGTTAGAAGGTCAGCCTGGGCTACCTGACATTGTAACTCTCCACTTCTCAAGTATAGGCAAACCAGGATCTAACTTTAGTCATATTCCAAAGGCTTTTGTGCAAAATGCCAAAATATCCCAGTGAAGGAAATCCAACAATGTGAAGGTAGCCTAACCAGCACAGAACATCCAGTGCTTTGGACAATACCTGCCCGTTCCCTTTCTGTGCCATAGAGGAGATTGATTGTCCTTCTTAAGGTCATTGCCATAAAGTAACTAGAAGCATATTTGTATTTTTTTTCAGTATTATAGAACATTTGAGGCTTTACAGGGCAATGAGTGTGATAAAGTGAATATTTTGGGAGCAAATTTTTGTTCTTGATTTATTTAAGTTTTTATTATATTAATTATGTCTGTTTCTAGCTTGGACAAATATGTGAAAAAAATCAAATCATTTCAACTACTGGTTACTAAGGGAGGTCCTTTAATGTATTGTGGATTTTAGTATCAGTCTAAGTAAGAAAAATCTCCGTGATAAATTCACGAGTCTTTCATAAATTCATCCTTTTCATTCAGTGTAAATTAGAACCAATTCAATGACTGTGATTGCTAATGAACTTTACTTGGTACTATTTCTTAAACTAGATTACTAGTCCAAGGAAGCAACATGAAGAGGCCAACTTATATCACAAACTTCCTAACTTTCACAGCTATAGTAACTCCACGTTTTTTAAAGTATATGGCTCACAAATGAAATTCATCATACTTCTGGATGGCTAGCTACTTCTGTGCGGAAACAAACAATCCACATTATACTAACAATCCACATTAAACAATCCACATACACTCTGCTTCCGGTAGATTGAAATTCAACATTTTTTTCAAGTTTCACTGAGATTCCAGAGTCAGAATCTCTACCAAAAACAAAATTGTTTCTGGAGTTGTACCTTTAGAAAATACAAGGCAAAAATTACTTGACCATATATCAATATATTCTGTAGAGACAGCCCTGGTAGAGAAAAAAGTCTGAGAACTGAAGGAAATCTGAAATTCAACAGTTTTCTATAGAAGAGTATGACATATATATGAGAGATACTACCTTAAAAACTTTTTTTAGCCTTTCAAAGCATGATAACATATTAAAGACTCTGGGAAGTCCTGCAGATAGGAAACTTGTTGAAATTTAACACAGTATTTCCCAAACATTCTGGTTACCATGAAATGGACTTTGGACCGTGCTAGTAAAGACTGTATGGATTGTATTTTTAATTTTTTTTCCCAGGACTGCTTCCAAGGCCTATGGATAATTTCTCTGCCAGTAGTTTGGTGTTTTTCCTAAGACAGACTGACAAAACACTGCACAATAGGACCTGACAGTAGGTGATTTGTAGTAACTCATTGACATCCTGTTCAGTTGTAGTTTGGAAATCATCTAGAGACCTTTCAGAACAAGCTTTGTATGAAAAATCTTAAGCCCTTATATCTATTCACAAACATGAAACATTTTAGGGGACAGAGAAGATCACCTATTTGGTTCCACCATTTGTTACTTGTCCTCCATACACAATGAAATTCCAAGATAATGAATTGCTATAGTGAATCAGGGGTGCACATCATAGCAGTGGTCTGTGCTCCCTTCATTACAATCCCTGCCTGAACTTGCCTTTTCCTTTCAAGGCAGACTCTAGTTTGTTTAATAGACAGAATGTTAAGCTCCATTGCTCATCAGGAGTTACTTTTGAATGATTTCATGGTTCATATTAGAAGAGGGTCTTTTATAACATTGTCATGAAAATTGTCAGTTACAGGCATTGTTTCTGAATATTATGTAAATTTTCCTTTGCTCCCCTGTTTGGCACCTAATCATGTCAAGGAATATCAGTGACCCCAATCTGCATTACTAAGAGGATTAAGAGGAAGGATGTACAAGAACTGACAAAACTTTTTATACTGTCTATTAAAAGATCTGTCTCCTATTTGTTCCTTCTCATAATAAATAGAACAGGAATTCAGTCTTCAGATATTTCCAGACCTTTAAGAGTGGGTGTCAGCTTTCTTTCTTTCTTTTTTTTTTTAGCTTAGGGTAGCAGTTCCCAACTAACAGCCCATTTGCAGAAACCATCCTTGGGTAGGCAAAGTAATGGAAAAATTGGCTTACAGTGCCTGTGAATGGGGCATCCCAGTTTCCCACAGGCCTCCCACTCACTATTCAACACCTGACTCTGGCACATTGATATTACCTGTCTGATCCCTGAAGACATTAGAACAAATGGCTCTTGGCTCATAGAATCATTTACTTGCTATTAATAAGCAAATTAATGTGTTTGGGAAAATATTTGCTCTATGATATAAAGTTAATGCATATAATCAAATGTAAATAGAAATGTCTTGTCTACAAAAACAAGAAAGAAAGGGTAAAAATAAAAGTAATAATCCAGCTCCTCACACGTCCCAAAACTCTCTTATATCGGTTGCCAGAATGAATCATGCTTGCCAGATTTCTGCACATCTCTACAGAAAATATATATGCACATGAAGATCTTCAGATGCAAACATATAAAGCCTTACAAATCAAAAAGATGTCATATTTTATAAAATATTCTCAATCTATACTTTTAATGTAAGGAAATATCTGAAATAGTTCACTTTTTGAGGAAATAGTAACTGGTAACCATGGAAAAATGCTCACTGAATTGAAGAAATATAAATTAAACACTAAAATACAATGTTTTATCAATCAAATTGGCAGAGATGAAAAGTTTGGTAATACTCAATATAAAGGAAGGAGGGGAGAAAAATTACATATAAATCATATCCAGTGATAAATGGCCTATAAACTCAATTAGTTAGTCACTTTATTTTATTTGGTTCATCAAAAGGGGAGAAGATAAATAGGAAATTTTTTAATGAGACTGGATGATTGAAGAGCACAATACAAATTACATGCACTAAAACTACTTGTAGTGACTTTATTTAGCAATAGTTCATGGGCACATAATGCCCTTCATTTCCTCCGCAGGATCAAGTTCATGAAGCTGAGTATCATCTATATGTGAAATGATATTCAGTGTATATACTTAATCTATAAGTGTATGACCTAAATATAGTAAGTGCTATTATAAATCCTTCTTTGTAGCCACGTAGGAGCTACAAAATTTTCTGAACAAATGATGTGTGTATGTATGTGTGGGGTGTGTATGGTGGAGGGGAGAAATCATGATATGACACCCTCCAAATCCTTGTCAGTTATTTAGCAGAAATGTACTTGGTTATAATACACAATTCCAAATCCATCAAAAATAAAATTTTCCTAGTATCTCCAAAGTTATTGGTTTCTATTTATCTCCAACGAGCTCAGCTGTTTTCTAAGACCTATTTTTGTCTGATATGAGAACACTTTTAATCAATTCTTATTTTTTTTCCAGAAAGGGGGAAAAATGTTGTTCTAAATTTAAGGAGTCAGCTTCTCATCACTCTTGCTGGGCTCCAGTGTAGATAAGGAGAGATTTCAGGGTCCTATGTTATTAATGTGCTGTCCATATGAATAACGAGCAAGACTTGAGAATTATTCCACACTTCTGGGAGGATATATAGCCCTGTCCTTCTGCAACAGCACTGGAAGCTACTGAAGGTATTTGTACATTTCTATATAGAAGAATCTGATAATTTCACCCAAGGAAGTGGTAAAACATATCCCTTTTGATGCCTGTGTAGAAATTTATACAGAAGCATATACTTTGAAAAAAAAAATGATAATCCATTCTTTCAAGCTCCTTGCATTTTTGAGGGTCTAGCTCAACTCAAACAGCAGAAGAAGACTCACCCACTAACTGAGAAAAGATATTAAGTGTTTAAGTTCAAAGGTCATTCAGAAACCCAGATATAAAATAGAAGAATTAGTTTATTCCTGCCCAAGACTAACATGAATACAGTGAGCTGAAGGAGGAAAAAGCAAGGACTACCTGGTTACTAGAAAATGTAGTCCACTGGAACAAAAGCTGTTGGCCACTGCTACCAGAGAGCTATGTTACCACCTGTAGATTCATCTTCCCAGTCACCAGCCAAGAGTGTACTATACATGATAGTTCAACACATTCTCTTCATGTGCTTCTGGTTGCCTTCCAATGATAACCATCGATGAGTTGCAGCTAGCATTTTGCATGCTGATTGTCCCACAGGACTCATAATCACTGATGTCCTCAAACATCCATAACTTTCCACTCAGCATAGGTGACGTCACCTTCAGGATACTTCTGAACCCCAGGAAGCAAGAGGAGGCATCTGGGAGTTTTAATGGGTGGGGTGGACATAGAAAGGATATTTCATGTGACAACTACACAAGGCAAAATGGAACCAAGATTTCCACCTGTGTTATGACACTGGTAGAACACTCTCACCTTCCCTAACCCCTCATATTTCATTTATAATCCTTGGTTGTATTTGCTACTTTCATCATGTGTCACTTAAAAAATTAAGGATGTAATACAATGAATTAAAATTAAATGCACATCATGATCAAGTGGGATTTATACCAGGGACTCACGTATGGTTCAACGTCTGCAAAATAATCAGTGTCATTCAACATATCAAGAAAAGGAAAATCATAAAATTATATTCATAATCTCTTTATAATAAAAACTCTCAAAAATAGTGATAGAAGGAATATAACTCTACATAAATAAGGTCATATTTCATAAATCCACAGCTAATCTCATATTCAGTGGTAAAAATAAACAAAGCATTTTCTCTAAAACCCATGTACAAGACAAGGTTATCTACTTTAACCACTGCTATTCAACATAAAAGTAATGGAAGTCCTAGCTGGAGTGATTAGGCAAGGAAAGGATCTAGAAGGATTCCAAATTGGGAAAAAAGAAACAAAATTATAACCATTTGCAAATGACATGATAATTTACAAATAAAATCATAAAGACTACACTAATAAAAGAATATTAGATACAACAAATCAGTAAAGTGGTAGGCTACAAAATCAATATACAAAAATTAGACATGTTCCTATATGTGGACAACAAACTAGAAAAGAAAGAAATCAAGAAAATAATCCCATTTACAATACCTTCAAAAGATTTATGTACCTAGGAATAAATCTAACAAAAGAGGTAAAAGACCTGTGCATACAAAAAAAAAAAAAAGAAAAGATGAATTGTTGTTGAAAGAAATAAAGAACACAAAGACATGGAAAAATATATCCTGCTGTGGATTGGGAGAATTAACACTGTTAAAATGGTCATCTTGATTGGAGTAATGTACAGATTCAATGCACTACAGATACAGTGACATTTTTTAAAGAAATCGAAGAAGCATTACTGAAATTTTATGGAGCCACAAGACTACATATAGCCAAAACAATCCTGACTCCCTGACTTCAAATTATACTATAGTAAACAAATTGGATAACCTCAAACTGAAAAACTTATGCACACACACACACACACACACACAATCATTAAAATGAATAGATACTATACTGAATGGGAGAAAATATTTGCACATCATATGTTTTATAAGGAACTAATAGCCAAGATCTGCAATGGGTCCATACAACTGAATGACAAGAAAACAACCCGAAGGATGGGCAGGAAAGCTAAATAAACATTTCCCCAAAGAAGACATACAGATGGCCAATAGGCACATAAAGAAATACTCATCTCACTTATCATGATGGAAAAGCAAATGAAAACAACCATGAAATACCACCTCACACCCCTGAGAATAGCCTTACATTAAAGACCAGAAGCAACAAATGTCAGTAAGGATGTAGAGAAAAATTAACCCTTGTATACTGTTGTTGGGAATGTCGATTGGTCCAATCCCTAGAGAAAGCAGTATAGAGGTTTCTCAAAAACTTAAAAATAGATCTACCTTATAATACAGTGATTCCTTTCTGAGGTATCTACCTGAAAAATACAGAAGCAAGTTCAATGTAGGACTACTTTCAATAGCCAATCTAAGGAGACAAACTAAACACCCAATAACATATGAATGGATTAAGATATGGTAAATATACACAGTAGAATAGTGTTGAAAGTGTGCACTCAACAATGAAAAAAGAAGATGAATTCTTGCCATTTATGATAACATGGGTGAAAATGGAGGGGATTATGCTAGGGGAAATAAGTCAGAGGAGAAAGACAAATATCTGATGATTTTACTCACATGTGGAATGTAGAGAAACAAAGCAAAGCAATAGACAAAACTGGTCCAAACAAATGTGAGAAATTCAACTGTAGAACTGAGGCTACTTTTCTCCATTCCCTAATTTCAATACTACCATAATCTAGACTTTTATCTTCACCCTAATTATTCCATGTAATTAAAATGTGTCCTCACCATTTTTCTCTTACCCGTCTGAATCTGACTTCATTTTCCAACTTGCCCCACCAACTCCAGAGGTCCTCCCTCAAACCACAAGGCCTAGAGCAAATATATGCTCCCTTCTGCATCCTTATAGTATCCTATACAACATTTATCAAAGTTTATTATAAGTGTATCCTAACCTTTTCTTTGCTTGTCATCTGTGCTAGAGAGACTCAACCATTTATTCAACAATAATTTTGAAGCATTGACTAAATGCTATAGCTTATTCCAAACACTTGGTCACAAGATGATGAATCAAGATACTCCCTTGTTATCATGGAACTTATAGTCCATAGGAGAGACAACTTAATCTAATCAAAAGTATAAATGTACAAGTAGAAATTGCACTTTGAGAAGGAATAGAATTCATTCTTTTTTTTTTTTAAGATTTTATTTTTATTTTTTTTATAATAAATTTTATTTTTATATTCCCCATACAATTTCAACCCCCCCATTTTGACCCCAATCTGAGGAGCTATATTACAAAGAGTCTGAAGGAGTCTGGGAAGCTGAGATTTCTGTGAAGAAGTGAAAACAGGTCTGAGATGTGAGGTATGACTCAAGCCAGTCAAGTGAGGAGCATTCCAGGCAAAAATAACAGCATCAGCAAAAGCCTTGGGATGTGATGAAGAACTTGAGAGAAAGCCATCAGAGCTGAAACCAAAGCATGATATGAGAGAGGATGCTGGAAAGAAAAGCTGGATAAAACAATAGTATTGTAATGGACCTGTGTATCTGCATTTCCTAATATAGTTCTTAAAACTGAAGCATGTGAATCCAGTACTTAGAGAAGGCAGCAATGCAGGCGGCTACTGCTCGAAATTGGATGTTAAATCAACTTGGAATTTTGTGAGGCAATAGCATTGAGAGTCCTCTACTGAAAAAAAGAATCTCACTGTATGGTCTGATAACAGATTTTCAAACCTCTTTATTAACACTTCAGACAACACCAAAGCAAAGCAAATCAAATTGCCTTTTTGATATCTCCACCTTCCATCTACTCTTATTCACACGATTGCTGTCATCTCAGTGCCTCACACTCTCTTCTGCTGGCCACTGGCACTGATACAAAGATTCATAACCGCCACCAAATCAAACAAAACCTTCTCATAGAAATTCAAAGTCCCTGATTTTTAATTCTACTCTCTAACTTTAGAAAACAATCCAGATAGCAGGTTATGTATGTGGGAAGGGCCATCAGGGCGCAGGGCTTCCAACAGGGAATATATTTAAACATTGTGGATAACTGCATGCTCATGTTACTTCACTTCCTTTCTGATTACCATGTATCTTAGTTGTCTGCAATTTGTTCCCTTATGAATTGGCAATGCTGTGCTATATACATCCTCCACCCAAAGAAGTGCCTCCATAGCACCTAGAGTAAAAGATGTCTTGCCAACTCATTCCTGAATTCTGACAAAATAAAATGTAATGCAGGCATTATGTGAGTCTATTTTGAGAGAGATGAGAGAAAAATTGTTGTTTCTCACATTACCAAGTCCTGCTGCCTTCACAATCTTCAGGCACATTGGGGCTCCCTGATGGTGCAAGGGGTTAAGCACTGCACTATGAAGCAATCCGCAGCCTCTGCAGCACAAGTTCAATCCCTGGCTGGCCAGGGAGCAACCCACATGGTGCAGCAGACTTCTCCTTTCTCGTCCACTGCTCCCCTCAGCAGTGTATTTCGGTTAGTCTACATGTTCTGTGCCCCACTCTGTCTCTGGTGAATCCTTTCACCCCCTGCATCTCTGTACCCCAGCTCTTGATGCGTAAATAAATAAATCTTTAAAAAAAATATCTTCAGGCACATGGGTTACACATAAGTAAATAAATTAAAAAAAAAAGATAGTTCTGCTGCAGAAGAAAAAAAAAGAATGCAGTAAAACTATGTAACCCTTGTACACTCTAGAAATTGTCCATTGTACTCAATAGCCCTTATGGACAAATTATAACAAAAACTACAAGAACTGAAAGTGGTTTAGCACTTCACGTCAGACAGCATGCTGAGAACATTACCAGTATTCTCATGTTTAATCTTTACCACAACACAAGCGATAGACACTATTATTTTTATTCTTTTCTGCTGTTAAGGAAATCCAAAGCTCAAAATGAGATGTTCACACAACTACCGGGTTTGTAGAGCAAGGATTCAATCTCAGTGATCTGAGAGCAGCAACCACGTAAGATATTCAGATTGCATTCATTCCCAAACCCACAAATAGAAGATTCCAATGGCAAAGCAATATGGAATCACAGGGGTGATTACAGACCTGTATTTCAACCTTGATTTTTCCACAGTTCAATCAGCATGATTTCCTCCTACAACTATAGTTTTCCTCCCTGTAAAAAGAGCTGATCAGAGTTGCTGAAAATATTAAATGACATAATTGATATAAATAAAAAAATGTAATTTAATCTTCAGGTACAAAGTGAGTCTTCAATTATATTAGCCATAATAAATTCATGATTATTTGGGGAAAGTATTAAATGTATGTTTTCATAAGTGAGTACACTTCCAGATTTTAAGATTAAAAAAAATATTATCCCTTTTCCACCCCTTCCCTTTCAGAATGTCCCTAATTTATGGTTGCCTACTAATTTGTTTTTTAATTATTATTGCTATTGTTTTTTTTTCTGGAACCCTTAATTGGTTCCCCTATATTCCTCCTATAAATGAAGCCATCTGAACTTTTTCTTTTTCCTTCTGGCTTTTTTCACTGAGCATGATCCCTTGTAGCTACACCCATGGTGCTGCAAAAGGCATGAGTTTATCTTTTTTGATTGCTGAATAGTATACCATTGTGTCTATGCCACATCTTCTTGATCCAGTCATCTCAAAACAGGGGAGAGAAGGGCACAAGGGACTATGGTCATGGGAATTTTACAGGGAATACACAATGATGTAGAAGATATAAATTTAACATTTAATTAAAAAATGAGTCAGAACTGGGATTTTCATTGTAGTACCTATACTTACGTATCTCTTCTTCACTTGGTTATCTACAACAACCACAAAAAAACATTAAAGCCTTTAAAAATATGTGTAGGAAAATGAAAGCAGACTGGATGATAATATAAAAATTGTTTCCAGGGAGGCATAAAGAGAGAAGACAAGTTGAATGTTATGTACTTGTTTAACATCCAGAAGTGAAGATATTGAGGATGTCATTTTCTAATGCTGTTCTAAATAATAGGAGACTCCCATTTTCCAAGCCTGTTGGTACCTGTAAGCATCTCTGAGATTGAAAGTTCTTATAAGCACAATAGGTTTCAGAAAGGAACAATTAGGGTGCATGTCATTGAAGATAGGGATTGTTTATTGCAGATTGGTCTTCTCCTGGCTTTGATCACCTCTCCACCTTCATCCCAGGGCTACCTTTTCTCACTGTAGACACTCTGCCTAGGTTACTTCATTCATTCATCCATTCTCATGGCTTCAGAAACACAAACAGCTCTCATTTAATTTAATCCATTCCTCCAGTCTTCAGTCCTTTTTATTCTGGCAGTCATCATACATCTCCATTTGGATTTCACAAAGACAGCCCAAATTAAATATGCTCAAAATGGAACACTCTTTCTATCAGCCTGATTACTCAAGCATGTTTCCCATATCAATGACTAGTACCTGCATTGCGATGCAGTCAATGTTCATGTCTCCCCAAATTTCATATGTTGAAATCATAACCCCCTAGGAGATGGCATTAGGAGGAGGGAGTCTTTGGGGAACTGTTGTGTCAAGAGGGTGAAGACCTTATGAATGGGACTAGTACTCTTCGAAAACAGGGCCCAGATAGATCTCTCTCCTTCTGTCATGTGAGGGTACAAGGAAAATTGTAGTCTGCAACCCAAAAGAGGCCTTCACCTTCTTTCTGACATCCTGCTTTTAGATTTCCAACCTCTGGAACTGTAAGAAATATGTTTCTGTTATTTATAAGACACTTGGTCTATGATATTTTGTTATAGCAGACTAAAAGGACTAAAACATACACCCACTCCTTATTCAAGACAGCCTCTTGGGAAACATTATTCTAGAAAGGAGTGTAAATATTCTTTGGGCCGTTACAAGAAATGGAGTAGAAACAGATTCAACTATAGATCTTCTTTAACTCCTGAACTTAAAATGGCAATCTTTATACTGCTTCAAAGAGCTTGACATTGCTTACACCTTTGTGTGTGTGTGTTTTCATATGCTGAGAATTTAATTTTTTAGAATATTTTATTTATTTTTTGTGTAGAAGAACTGGGGTGTAGTTCAGAGGTGCAGGTAGTGAAAAGATTCACCTGAGACAGAGTAGGGAGAAGAACAGGCAGATCTACTGAAATATACTGCTGAGGGGAGCAACAGGTGAGGTAGGAGATGTTTGCTCTGCCATGTGGGTTAGCTCCTTGGCCAGGGATCGAACTCAGGCCAACATGGTGATAGCGCTGAGACTTAAACCCTAGGTCACCAGAGAGGCCCCCTATGCTGAGAATTTGTTGATGCAAACGAAAAAGATGTGAAGCAGAAATATGTTCCCCTGAATCTTCCGGATGGGACAGAACATTTGTAAAAAGGAAGTTTACACAGAACTTTTGATCATATATGGAATTATTCAGTACATACAATAATTATCCAAATGAGTAAACTCTACAACTAGCCATGCCTTTTTTTCTAACTTAATGACAGAATTTTACTATATTTTTCAGAGCTAATACTATTTGTCTAAAAGCTATCATTTTTGAGGTTTTCATCATCCAGGACCTATAGAATTCAAAAGAAATGTGACTAATACTACCTTCTGTAGAAATACAAAATTATATATAAAATGACCCAAGAAAATGGTCAAATCAGAAGATTTAGTTTACAAATACTGAATCATTCTTTTTGATACCGAGCATCAGAGATAGAATGATCAACAAGACGTGGCAGCTCTTTTAGTGAGTGTAAGGTCCAGAGATGACACATAAATGAGTAATTTCAAAATTGTGTAATTTTCTTTTCTATGATGGAGAAAATCCCAAGATGCTTGAGGACAGAAATGTGGGTGTTTGCTGATGCTGGGGGTAGATTCTGGAAGGTTTTCCATCAGAAATACCATCTAAATTGAGACCCTAAGCAATATGGTAAGATAATTTGGCAGAATGTCGAAGGCCAGTATAACTTTACATACAAAAATTCAAGAGTTGAAAAGAAGTATGATGAATCAAAGGAACTGAAAGCAGGTTAATGTGGCTGGAGAGAGAAGCATATGGGATAGTTCTGGAAAGAGGGACTAGAGTGGTCATTAGGGTGAGCTTATGAAGCTCTAGTAGCCATGATTAGGCACTGGCAGATTATCTAAGAGTGATGGAGTCAGACACCAAAGGGACTTGCCAATACATAGCAAGGTTAGATTTATCTTGGAGGATATCACTTCCTGTTAAAAAAATTGGATCTAATATAATTACTATTCATTGTACTTAGGCCCGTAAATCTAGCTGATACAAGGAATAAAGCCAAGAAGTGCCAGAAAGGATGCAGGTCAAATATGATATTTAGGTCAATGCTCAGTCAGCAAAGGTACATCACAGTTTTGCTAGTAAAATCTCAGAATGAAGGTTATGCAAGAATAAGTGTCTCCCTGAGGAAATCCTAGAATTTTTTTTTTCCATATGACTGGGAAGTTCTACATTGTGCATATTCGAAAGTTCTCTTTCTTCAGGGAAGAAATTGGGTATTGCCAAATTTGAAGAGGGGAATCGATTCCACATATGGAGGAAAAGTGGAGTCACTTCATTCTAAGAGGATTGGCTAGTACAATGAACCTCTATCCAGTTACATATTATAAATCACTTAGGGAAGTTCTTTGAAAGAAAAAAAAATAATGCTCTGATTACACTCTGATGTATTTTTGTTTAAATTGGTCTAGGATGGGTCCTGCACATCTGCATTTATGTAAATCTCCACAAGGGACATTGAGATATAATAAGATGCTAGAACCGAAGATGTAGAACTGGAGGGCGAGGGAGTACAGTAACATAAGTTGGAATTCCAGCTCTTTCTGAAAATGAAAATTTTTTTTTGTAATTTTCATTTGTAAAATCCCTTAAAATATTAAAGGTGACTTGGATGTATATGCAGTCAACATTGCAGGATAAAAATAAAATGTCATATGGAAATGAACATAATTTGTCCAGTTCACTGCTGTCAGTTTCCTCATCTATAAGATGAGGAAAATAATAGTATGTACGTGATAACACAAGGATTAAATAAGCTAACAAGTAAAGTGACTTACAGATGCTTGATAGTTACAGCTAAGCTCTTAAACCAAGTGCAGTTGATAGGAGAAACAAGGACAGAGGGATGGAAATCACAAGGCCTGTTCCAAGGGCACCAATTAGTTTGGCTGGTGCCTCAGGGAATAATAGGATAAAACATTTAGAAAGGCAAGTCGGAGCCAAATTGCTTTCTTGAGTTCCAAGCTAATGTTTAAATTCAAGCAAGTGTTCATTAATTGATCATCTAATAGCATAGTCCCCAAATGTGTGGCAGGCAGGTGTATATTCTACAAAATCAAATAAATTAAAATATTGCTCAGAGTCCATTCAAAACTTGGGCTCTGATTTGAATTTAATGCAAATATGGAGCCAACAGATGTCTCTGTGAAAAGTTGAGATTAAATCAGCATTGAGCTTCAAAAATGAACAGCAAGTCACTTGTTATTAATAATCCCTGGTGCTCGGGGAGACAGATGCTCGACTCTGTGACACCTTGACTCTCACTCGCAAATAGAGCCAAGTCTGCTTCTGTTGTCCAGATTCTGCCCACTCTATCAGGAACCTGTAAATGGTGCTGAAAATTGTTTCTGATCTTTTGATTTATAAATATTCCAGAAAAGGTAAAAGTAACTTATATGGCTGCATTACACATAGCAAGGTAAAGGTAAAATGTAATAGACATGAAAGAAAGACATGAATAGACAGGCTACAGGAGCGATAAGGATAGGAGAACTAAGAAGCCTAGAGGGCCAGCAGCAGGCCACAAATTGGTTTCAAGCCTCCTCACAGGCTCACAGGCAGTGCAAAGAGGGAAACAAGATTGGTTATAAGATGTAGAAGGTTTCCAGCTTAATCCAGGAAATTGCTTAGGAGGGTAATAGGTATTACTGAAACAGTGTTACAAAGAAATATCTCCAGGTTTTAAATAAAAGATACTGTGAAAATCGTAATAATTTCATCCCATCCCAATACCCAATAGAGTGCAGGTCACACAATCATTGCTAATACCTATTTGGTGAGCGATGGAGGAACAAAGAAAGGGGAGAGGGGAAAAAGGATGGAGTGAGGGAGAAGGGATTTGCACTGTAAAGTTATAAAATTCATGGAACTCTGTGCCAACACTCATCTCTGCGGGCTGACAGCCCCCTGCAATGCAGTAAATGTAAACTCTAGAGGTTGTGTACGCAAAACTACCTGGTGAAGCCATCAGTACTCAAGTTGTCAGATTAAAACCAAAAATATAATTTAGTGCCCAGAGAAGGGATAGATTCACTACCCCAAAGACAGCCTTTCCCAAACCTTCGTAAAGGTTCAAGTCCTACCTTCAACATTTACGATGCCTGCTGACTCAGACATTGCTGTACCTTTTGCTAATGATAGTGTTTTCACTAAGCATCTGATATGGAATGGGGCAATAATTTGATGTTATATTTCTGTGTAATTCCAGCTGCGTGGTTCTGTGATGTAACGTGATAAAAAGTTACTTCTCACATAAAAACTGATTCATGGGTATCTTAAATGGCAAGTGATTTTCCTCTGTTAGTTGGCTCAGGAAGCCTCTCTCTTTCCTTCAATATTGTGACTCTGATATGTGTAGATACTGAGGCATCCACATTAAGTGGCAGACTGTGGAGAAGGCCCATCTAACTTCTTAGTCACCTTGACCCAGAAATGGTCCACATTACTTCTGCTTGCACTCCACTAATGAGTGGCCCCACCTTGTTGCAAGGTAGCTAGAGAGGAGAGTCTCTTCCATATTATTCTTCTCCAGTTCCAAGTATTTTCCATACATTAAACATACCCTTCTCTTCCCCAAGGGAGACAGCCCAAATTCCAGATTCTCGAAATCATGAACAGTTTTTCCATCAAGTCTTGATGAGATACCTTCTTATACTCTGGTCTCATAGGAACCAAAATATGGGCTATCTATTCCTCAAACCACCTCATACCCAATATACAGGTGTTAGAATGGGGCAAAATCTATTTTAAAAAATATTCTTAATTCCATTTCAGAGCACAGAAGAAAGGAAAAGAAACAGTGGTCACCATTCCTAACATTGAAATTCTGCCAAGTGGGCATTGTAGAGACCCCTCCCCTGGCAGTGTGTGAGGATCTCCCTGGGTCACATCCTCCTATCCCTACCCCAGCCTTCTGGCAAATTGTCTTTTACTGTCAGCATCCGTGGCTTCTCCTAAAGGGAGTAGTTGCAATGGAATTCTAGTCGTCCATAAAAAGAGATGAACTCTTGCCTTTTGCCTCAACATGGATAGAATTGCAGAGGGTAATGCTAAGAAAAATAAGTCAGAAGAAGAGAAACAAAAACCAGATGTTACACTTGTATGTGGAATATAGAGAAACAACAAAAAAAATCAGATCTAACCAAACTAATAACCAACTCTGGCAATAGAATTGAGGCCACCACATGAGGGAGGTGGGTGTGGAACCTAGTGGACTTTGGTGGAAGACTACCAGTGCCTGGGTGGTGGTTGGAGTGTCAGCTAGAGAGGAGAGTCTCTTCCATATTATTTTTCTCCAGTTCCAATACATCTGAATACATCTGAAGAGGTGGGATCCAATAACTCAGACAGTTTTGTAGACCAATATGACTTCAATTATTTTTTTTTAATAAATAAAGTAAGTGGCATGTACTATGCCCTCCTTGGGGCTCTGCAACTTTCAGAACAAAGTTCTTATTCATACTAACTTGTGGGGGAAGGGTTGTTTTCAGCTAAATGACTAAATAATTTTCTTTTTTATGTCTGAACTTGGTGTTGAGGCAATACTGTTATCTCAAACATGCAAAGGCTCCTGATATCTTTTTCTTCCATAGCATCTACCTGTCTTACCTTCAACATTTACAATGCTTATTGTCTCAGACATTATTGTACCCCTCTTTTGTTGACTACAAAATATTGATGGCAGTAAGCATTACTTTACAAGGTTGTTGTATGAATGTTGTAGCTAGCTAACTTACCAAGAGGATTTAAAATTTATTTTAAATTTAAACTGTCTAGTATATAAAATGATTGTGAAAGTATCTGCATTTAGTTTTTGTCATTATCCACTGATAATTAGACAAAACTTGTACATGCTGATCTTATATATTTAAGGTATTGCATACTTTTATAAACTTGCCTTCTGAGCACTCTCTGTTCTTTACTGCAAAAGTAACTGTCTTACTAAGATACTTGCTTAGCAGATTATGTACAGTACATTGTCTGTTTCTCCCATTTTTACTTTTGCATCTTTGGGAAAGCCATATCCACCTCTCTAATCCTATCTGAAGAAAGTTTTCTAACTGAACTAAACACTGCATAATTTGATCCACATTTGTTTGGTGCATCTTTGCTGAAGTTAACACTGAAGGATTATATGCTCTATAAGATTTTAGCTTTAATCAGTCAGCAAATGAACAGATGATCTATGCAATGAAATATGGGCAAATTAATTTTCTCTAAGGAATTCTCCATGGATAATTTATATTGAACAAATAAAATTGCAAACATTAAAATTGACTCAACATAAAACTATTTTGAATTGAGTCCTAGCTTTAAACTGGGCAGGGGGAAATCTCCCCATAAGGTGAAGCAGTGATTCTCTGGCATTAGAATCACCTATAAGAGTTTCTAAAACACAGATTGTGAGACCTCATCTCCAAGGGTTCTGGTTCAGTATATCTAGCACAGGACTCAAAATGTGCATTTTGAAACAATTTCCAAGTGATATTGCTGCTGTTGCTCTTGAGATTCCACTCTGAACCACTAGCAGAGGTCAGCAAACTATATCTTGCATACCCAGGCTGACCTACCATCTGTTTGTATAAATAAAGTTTTATTGGAACACAGCCGTGCTCATTTGTTCATGTATTGTCTATGGCTGCTTTTACACTACAGTGGCAAAGATAAATAGTCCCTACAGAGACCAGATGGCCACAAAGCCAAGCATAGTTAATATCTGTTCATTATAGAAGAATAAATAAACTGACCTGAGAATAGGCAAATAAATAAATGGCAAGAGATCAGGCCCTTCCCTTCCGTCTGTACCTTTATCGCCCTGAGTTAGGGATTATCTGTGGGCTCACCAGCAGCACAGTCAATTATAATGACAAATCATTTATATATGCCTGTCATTAACGAGAGAAAATTAAAGGGAATTGAATTACACACTTAAGTACCCGATTTCTACTAGGTGAATAAAAGAGTGATTTCTAAAGAGAATCACAAAGTCAGTTTCATCTCAAACCTTTAGCTACTGGGAAAGACAAGAAGTTAGATTTCCCTTTTGAGATGACAAAAGAGCTCCTTCAACATGGTGAATGATTCACTTCTCTGTCCAGTTAATTCAGCATACATGTTCATCTGCAGCTGAAGCATGAGAAGTAAAACAAGGTGTCCCTTGGAGGGAAACAAGTTATCTGAATACAATTGCTACTTGATGAGGTCTTCTTCAGGGGGTTGAAGTAGTCAGAAGGGAGAGGTCTGTATCATTCTGCCACTTCTTCCACTTGTTCATTGCCCCAGTTGTCTGTTTCATTAGTTGTCTGTTGCATTTCTGAGTTTGCCCAACAGTAATGGATGAGGAATCTGATTCTCTTGGTGATGCTGGGTCACTTTCTGTCACCATTTAGATAAGATATTTTTGATTAATGTGATATTTGAATGAGGTCCCAAACTTAAAAGTTAAGGTAGGGCCTCCCTGGTGGCTCAGCAGTTGAGCACTGTGTTGCATAGCTGCCCACAGCCTCTGCAGCGCCAGTTCAATCCCCGGCTGCTCCCCGGCTACCTGAGGAGGGTCCCACATGGAGTGACAGACCTCTTCTGCCGCCCGCTGCTCCCCTCAGCAGTGTACTTCAGTCCTTCTGCCTGCTCTGCTCCCTGCTCTGGCTCTGGTGAATTCTCTCACCCTCCCCTGCTTCTGACTGTACCCAATGTTTGCATAAATAAATAAATAAATAAATAAATAAATAAATAAATAAATAAATAAATCTTTTAAAAAAAACAAAGTTAAGATAAAGAAAAGGGAACTAGCATTTGTTGATGTGCCATTACAGCTTGTGTATTTATGCTTATGACCTCCAACACACATCATGGCACCTTTCTTATATTGGTAGCAGTATTATTCCATCATAAAAAGAAAAACCAAACTTTCTAGAGCTAAAAGGACTTGCTTGAGTTCAAGTCACAAGTGAAAGTCAGAAGCAGGACTGAATTGTAGACTCACTGCTCTACTGTGTCCACTGAAAACTCCCTCCCTGATATTGTCTGGGTGTGGTCATTACAGTCATCCACAATGTGTCACTTACTCTGGTTCTACTTGTTCTCCTAGTTAAGGTTCTTGTCTAGTCTACAAAAGAAATCCTTGTCTCAGGTACCTGAGGCCATTATCCCTAAACTCTCTAGTTTCTGGTTTGAACATGAACAAGCTGAAAGTTCATTCCAAAGGTACATGGTTTCTACATTTGTAGTTTAACCTGCACACACTACTGTGAGTCTTCCATTCTTTTTTATAATTGACATTTTTATTGAGATATAATGACCTATAACAATTTTAGGCTTATAATATTTCAATATATGTGTATATTATTAGGTGACCATCACAATAAGTCCAGTTAATATATGTCCCACACAGTTACAATTTCATTTTCTTTTTTTTTTTTAATAGAGGCATGTTTTATTTATTTATTTGGTTGGTTGGTTGGTTGGTTTATACATGCACTGGGTACAGTCAGAAGCGCGGGAGGGTGAGAGAATTCACCAGAGCCAGAGCGGGGAGCAGAGCAGGCTGAAGGACGGAAGTACACTGCTGAGGGGAGCAGCGGGCGGCAGGAGAGGTCTGAGCGCCATGTGGGACCCTCCTCTGCTGGCCGCGGAGCAGCCGGGGATCGAACCGGCGCCGCTGAGGCCGCGGGCAGCTTCGCAACACAGCGCTCAACCGCTGCGCCACCGGGGAGGCCCACAATTTCATTTTCTTGTGATGAGAATATAAAACACAGTATTTCTAGTTTGACCCCTAGACTGGATTGCCCTAGAAAACAATGTATGTTTTGTAGTAAATTTACATAAAGTATAGTATGAAATAGCTTAGAAGATTGGGTTCAAAATGTTGATTTAAGGTAACAACTTATACAATTGTGACCAATGAAGAAATGAGATTGCATCAGTAATTCTAGTTCTACAGTAAGGACCATCAGTGTCACATTAGGAATGTATTTAAAAGGCATTTAAGTTATGTTAATGCTTGGCAAGTCAATTAAATTTGATTTAAAATATGCATTTTTCCACAAACAGACTATAGGTAGGTGAGTGTGAATGGTTCTTGAAAATAAAAAGGTAATGCAGCCATAGGGGGGATTGCAATTGTATGGGGAATATAAAAATAAAATTTATTAATTAAAAAAAAAGTATTATAATAAAAAATGAAAAAAAAATATGTTTTGATAAAAAAAAAAGATAATATGCTGCAAAAATGGAAGGAGTTCAAGGAAGGTATGTGAAATAAAGTGAGTCAAAATGACAAAGAGAAATATTAGCCATTTACATAGCAGACAATTCAGTGAAGTAAAATTCTTATGAAAACTAGCAGCCATTAGTAAAAGAAGTGAGGCCTCTGAGGTTAAGAGAGAGGAGAGAAGGAGAAAGGATGGGAATATTAGGGATGGTGGTGGGAATATTATTTTCCAGTCCTAGTGCAAAAGCATGTCTCCAAGAGTCAAGAGATGAGATTACCAAATTAAAAAATTTAATTAGAAAAATGAGCTAAAAAACACAAAAATGTATATATTTTATAGAGTAGTATAATTCAAAAAGAAAGTAACCTGCCCAGGTGCCTAAACTGAATAATTACAAAGCCAGCAAATAATTTCCACTTCTGAGTCCCCTCCGATCAATTGCTAATGACTGCAGCAGTGCTCTACTAGAAGGATTTTGAATCTGTGTTCCACCTTGGAAATAAAGAATGCTATAAATAGTAATCAGAAGAATCAACATATATAACAGGACTTGTCAGGTACAGAACTAAACACTTTAAGTGCATTAACTTGCTTAAATCTGCAGCAACTCAGGACAAGTTGGGACAAATGAGGGAACTGAAACTCCAAGGTTAAATGATTTGCCCAGTCTACACAGTCAGTGTAATATGTAGCCAAGCTGGGATGTGAGCCCAGAAGGTCTGCTGCAGAGTTTGTGGGGGGTGTGATCATTTCTGGGCACGGAGTGGGGGTGTGACAGAACTTTGAATCCCTGGGGTACTCTCCTAATGAAGTGGTAACGTAAGAAGGAAGTCTCAGGACTCTTAATCTGCTGTGCTGTGGAGCCCTCAGCTGTCTTGTAATTCCATGCACCCCTTCTCTGGATAATGTTTTAAATGCATAATACAAAACACATGGGGTAACCAAGAGATTAAAATATACTAAAATCTAGTTTTTAAGTATTTTAGAAATGAATTTGAGATAATATGTATGCTCATTTACTAATACAGTAAATGATAAGATACATTGGCGAGTCTAATAACTGGCATAGTTTTGAAATAATTATGAGCACAAACAATATTTTGAAGAATCTGCAACTACTGTACTTTGATATGAAAATCTTCATAATGTCCATTTGCGACAAAGTCACAGGTACTGCTGATTCTAGAGTGGTCTGTTGCTTTCTTATATAAATGAAGGAAATGCTAAATTTCAGTTAAAGGTTAATGAAAGTAGGGATGTAATTTTTTTCCTAACTTAAGGTCACAGACCTTCCGAGTTCTAGCCACTGAAATTTTGAACTACATCAAGAGCAACTCCAATGCCATACATGAAAAAAATGAACATGAACATGAAAGGCAGAAGAAGCAAAACATAGTAACTCTTCATAATTATCAAAACTGAATAAGTCATCTAACCTCTTTTCATTTTGTCACTGTAAAATGGGAATAGATCTCACTTATAGGATTGATATAAAGAAGAAAATAAAATAACATGACTATAAGGTTTAAAATCCTTTATTAATTTTAAGAGACCTGGGTTATTTGAGAAGCTACTATAAGGTAGTATAAAAATTTGAGTTTTTCCATTGCTTAACTTTCATTCATACTGAGCTCTATGCTAAGGTGCAAATATGAATGTGATAGGGAGGTTAGAGTCTACTGTGGGGAAGACAGAGAAGTCTCCACAAAATAGTGAGGAAAGTTCCACAAGAAGGGAAATGTGAAGAGAAGAGCCAGAGAAGGTGGCTTTCAGGAGGGGATGTACCAGGATTTAAGGATTGAATAGAGTTAGTCAAAGAAAGAGGTATTGATGTTACTTACCATCAGAGGAAAAACATAACAAACGCAGAAGTAAGACATATACTTTTTTTTTTATAGATTTATTTATTTATTTATACAAGAGCCGGGGTACAGGACAAATTTGTGGGAGGGTGAGAGGATTCACCAGAGACAGAGCAGGGAACAGAACAGGCAGACTGACAAAATACACTGCTGAGGGGAGCAGCAGGCGAGACAGGAAAGGTCTGCTGTGCCATGTGGGACCCTTGCTGTCTGGCCGGGATCGAACTGGTGCTGCAGAGGCTGCGGACAGCTTCAAAGTGCTGTGCTCAACCACCTGTGCCACCAGGGGAAGCCCAAGACATATACTTACATATGTAGGAAATGAGACTCATTTTGAGTTGTCATAGCCTGAAATGTTAGAGGAGAGATTTTATAGAGACAAAAGGGGAAATGAAGGGAACAGAACACGAAAGTTCTCGGACAGTATTCCATAGGGGGTGTGCATCCCCAATGTCTTCTGAGTAGGTTATTTATGTGGTTAGATTTACATTTTAGAATGAGGTTGCAAGTTGGCTCCCCTCCAAAAAATCTAGCTAATATGTGTTCAGCTTGTATATTGATTTTTTTTCATTCTTCCTATATTAAAAAAAATGGACATGCTAGGGTTCACATTCCATATGTCATCTGTTGGCTTTAGCTTTGTAGTGACTGTCCCTTGTAGACTGGCCAGGGGCTATCCAGGTGGCCTCGATCCATCATTTGTTGGCTTTAGCTGTTTAGTGACTGTCCCATGTAGACTGGCCAGGTGGCTTTGATCCCACCACTGTCTGTTTCCTTGTGAACACTGAGTCCAAGTGAGTGTGGCCACTTACCATTGGGCTTACAGTATATTTCTCTTATGGTAAAGAAAAATTTCTTTGTACTGTCTTGTCAAAAGTGGGAATATGAAAGATAGGCCAAAAAAGCCACATGTTTCAAAAAAATGTGGGAAACAAAACTTTCATTCTTATTTTAGTATGCATCACTCTCTCACAATACCTGCTTAGAGTGTGGCATTGAGTTTGCAGCCCCTCTTGCTGTGGGTAGCATGGTTGAACCCTCCTGGAAGGTGGATTTCATACACCTTTCATACAGATGGTGGATTCTTTTCCCTCCCTGGAGGCAGGGAGAGAGTTGGATGATTGCAATGGCCCAGGTAAGGGATGATAAGAGAGTTAAACCTGAGCTGCTAAGGATGGAAAAGAGGGGTGGATCCAAACACCCCAGAGGAGATGTACTTGCAAGATTTAATAATTCTTTGACTTTGAGGGTAAAAGAGGAAAAGGATGATTTCCCTGACTTATAGCTTGTACTTGGAGGTTGTTGGTGGTTTGGGAATCAACAGTGGGAATAAAAAAGACAAATTTATGTTGAAAAAGATGAGATAAGTTTTGGACATGGTCAGTTGTGGCTGAAGTTGGGAGACACAGTGGATGTATGAGCATGAAACCAAGAGAGAGACCTGGTTAAAAGTTTAGATTTAACTAATCAGCAGCAGATGTTTGTTAACTGGAGCCTTGAGAGTGCACTGCAACATTCAGGGGGAATCCGAAATTCAAGAGCAGCTTCTGGGAATATGCCTAGGGAAGAATGTATTGGTGAAGGAAACTCTATGGGGACTACACCTGAGAGGGTCGGGGGAAGCAAATAGTGTTTAAAAATAAACAATGGAGCCTCCCCGGTGGCGCAGCGGTTGAGCGCTGGGTTGCAAAGCTGCCCGCAGCCCCTGCAGCACCAGTTCGATCCCCGGCTGCTCCCCGGCCACCTGAGGAGGGTCCCACTTGGCGCGCAGACCTCTCCTACCGCCCGCTGCTCCCCTCAGCAGTGTACTTCGGTCCTTCTGCCTGCTCTGCTCCCTGCTCTGGCTCTAGTGAATTCTCTCACCCTCCCGCACTTCTGACTGTACCCAGTGCTTGTATAAATAAAATAAATAAATCTTTTTTAAAAATTAAATAAATAAAAATGAACAATGATATAAAAAAAGAAGAAAGAAATAAATAAAAGTAGATACCCCCCAAAAATGGGTCCAGAATCAACAAGAACAATCAGACAAGGATGGAACAGAATCCAGAATTACATGTTATAGAGTGAAAGGAAGTAGATTTTGAAGAAGTGTCAAATAAAAGAAATTGTTAAGACAATCCATTCATTTTGAAAACTTGGAGTTTATTGTTAATCTTAGTGAATGCAATTTCAGTAGAGTTATGAGGGCAATGTCAGATAACAGTAATAATTGCATAGTACTTATTATAAGCCAGACAGAATACTAAGTGCTTAATGTCTTTTAACTCATTTCAGATAATTTTCTTATGAGATATGTACTATGGTTAGCCCCATGATACCGTGTGAAAACTGAGGGATAGAGAGGTCCATGACATTCATAACAAGTAAGTGATAGACCCAAAGTTTCAGCTTGAGCATTGTAGCTCTATATCTAGGCTTTTGCTTTCATTAAATTTTAGACTTTTTCATATTGTAATGGACAATAAATAGGATGACTCAATGATGCCTATTGCACCAATATCCTTTCTAAGAAGCAGCACTCTCCAGATGAGATTGTAAATTATATCTAGTCCCTCCACAAATTTAATGAAAGCTCAGTCAGGAAATAAATAATATGAGCCTATACATTTCTTTGAATACAGCTCATAACTCTCAAGAAACATTTGTTAAATGAATGCATGAGAAAAGCTAATTATGAGAGGGGGGAAGAGATATTAACTGGTTCCTAGGATATTATGGATTTGAACATACCAATGAGACTTAAAGGAAGTCATCAGTGAAGGAGAAGTTTGAAGGAGTATGGGACAAACTAAATGACTGATTCAATGATGTTTCGAAAGAGGGAGGACAAGATGGCACTTCTACATTACAAAGAAAACAAACATTATTAGACCTTTATCCCTAAACTCATTTTCCTGTCATTTTTCCTTTCCCATCGGTGCATTCATCTGTACATTCAACAATATTTAGAATATTTACATTGTCCTAAGTACAGTGGAGTTGGCCTTGTTAAAAAAAAAAAGGAGGAAAACTCAGTCTCTTAAAGGGAAAATCAGAGCTATGGTTGTATGCAGGGCTACAGACACTAAGAGAAATGTTGAAAAAGGCCAATCTGAAGAATGAGATTCTTTCGTGAGAAAGGGGTCAGAACAGTCAGTGAAGGGAGTTGTTCAGGCTGCTTAGTTGTTCTAATCTCTAGAGATGAGAATCTTCCCAAATGAATCAGGTTGTCTGATAAGTGAAAGGGACTACAGGGAAGTTGTGATGATCTAATTGAGGTTGGAGACCAACATTTTATGGTGAAAAGAATAGCTCAGTAATGTTTCTGCATAAAGATTTTTTTCTGAATTTGTGGATAGTAGGTAGAACTGTGGAGAAATCCAGAAGGAATATAAAGGATTTTAGGGGGTCCAGATGAACATCCAAAAAAGGACCTGGGGGAGGGGATGATGAGCAGGAAGAAAATAAGGGGATGAAGTGTGTGTTTCTGGATGATGGTGAAGAGCAGGGATGATGAAAGGAAGAGCCTGAGCGAGTCTAAAGGACAAAAGGTTATGGTCAGAATCTAGGACTTTAACTTCGAGGAGCCAGCCACCTTCACTTTCACTCTACTTTTAATGGACTGTAACTGCTGCTATCCTTACTCAGCCAGAGAAGGCACATTCAGCACCAAACTTTGATTCAACCCCAAAATATTTATCTTGCTCTCTAGACAATGTCCCATATTCTGTATTAAACAGTCAAGTAAGTTTATATACTGTAACAAAACGACAACTTGGGGGTTGGGATCCGTGCATCCCAGTCAAAGAGGATGTTTTTTGCCTTCCATCAGGAAGATATTCCCGGGCATGTGTGAATTTGATTGTAAATCACTTGTGTTGTTTTCTAGATATTGAACATGCCCATTTAACATATTTAATGTGTTTCTGACATTTACAAAGTGTATAGCAAGCTTTGGGCAATCATTATTTAAAGCATTTTGCTGAAAGTACCCCTGAGTAGTTCCTAAACACTTCATTCTTTTTCAATCGATTCTGAATATCCCTGAAGAGGGAATTGTAAATGTTGAATACTGTAGTTGTCAATCATGGGCTCATCTACTTGCCTCTTTGAATGATAATATAAATTCATTTGAAACACTTTGTGTAGCCAGATACTCATTTCCCCCCCCTTCCACTGCTATGGCATTGCTTTATTTCACTAAGATTGAAAAACCAGATTAATCTCTAGAGACATAAGTACTCGCTAACCTTGAAAGTTACCTGACTCAAGATTTTCTAATTCTTTTTAAGAATGATGGGGTTTGAGTGGGTCAGAGGTGGTGCCCGGAGCCCTGTGTCTTGACAAGAGAGTCATTGCATACTCCTCTCACCTGCGTGTAATTTATGCCGGGAGTGACAGGCCCTGTATTAGGATGTGAAAATGTCTCCTATCAGAAAATACAGCGTGTTTGGAAAATGACAGAAATGGTGCATGTTATAAATGCAACTCTTCGTCAAGCCACTTCTCATTCCTGTTCTGATCAAAATGCAAGCTGTGGTCCTATACTTAGCGACTGCATTCTGGACACCCCAAAGGAGAGGAAGGGGGAACAAGTGGGCTTGAGGCCCAAAGGAGAGGAAGGGGGAACAAGTGGGCTTGAGGCAGCAGTGAGTGGAGGTGTTTAGAATGGCAACAAGCATTGTAGGGTTAGAATACAAATCTATTTGCCCTCAATCATAATTGATACATTCTCCTCATAGAATATCAATGCTCTCTAATGAGAATATGCACAGCAAGGCCATTTGGCAATGGGCAACAGATTTTGAGTAAGCATCTGGCATAGGAATAATTTGACAAACAGCAATATGTCAAAATTGTATTAGATAATTTTTAAAGAACTATTTGTCAAGCTGAATACTCATTAGTCCTGGTATGTTATTTACAACCCTGTGATTTAAAAGACAATTAGCTACAAGGTTTATGTTGTAGTCCAGGCATTCATATTCCCCATAATCTTCTGTGTGCTTTTCCTTTATTGATAAAGATGCAATACCTCTACTGCTTCTCACCTTGGCACTCTACTGGAAATCTGAACTTCCCTTTTGGGTGCATCTGAAAAAAATGAAGACTTAAAAAGAATGACTGAAATGAAAAATTAATTCCTTGCACATCCCTTGGAAGTAGAAGCAGGTTAACAGATGTTCTGTATCAATGGGGCACCTATAGCAACTTGTAAATTTATAGCAGTGACTGCAATTGTGTTGCTAAATGAGCATTCTGCAGCTTGGAAATATGAGACCTACTGTAATGGACTCAGGAATTGCAAAAGAGTTGTAGCAGCTTTTCCAGGCTTCTAGCATTATCGTTACAGGAAATAGGATTGTCATGTGTATTTAGTCTCTTTAAAATTCTTCTGTCTTTAAACTTTTGTGCCTTTCATCTACAGCATTACTTTTACTGAATTTGAATGTACCACTACTGTGGAACTCTTTACCCCTCCCTACTCTCCCAGTCTGTCAGTTCCCAACTGGTCCAGTACCCTTCCTCCCCAATCAGATCTAGTGTCAACTCTTTCAAACAGCCTTGCCACAAAATGGTGAACTTGGCAACCCATGTGTACATTCCCTCACTGTTTCCTACTCCATGTAGCCCCCAGCTCTAACTCCTCTCCTGGAGTTCTACATACTGGAAATCAGGGGTGATTTACACATGATGCCCAATCATTTCATCCATCCTCACCTGAGCACTCAGGGGCAAATCTTTGTGATTGTTGTGGCTAATCCACATCAGCAGCTATTTCAGACTTCCTTCTCCCTCCTTAAATACCCACACTCTGCAACCCATCAAGGCAGGTTGCACAAGAACTACCTACAATGTTTATTTAATAAGATGTATTCCTAACACCACAATCCTCAGGGACTCTGATTCAATGGGCTGGAGTGGAGGTCCAAGAATCTGCATTTTTAACAAACATCCTGGGTGATTCTAATGAAGTTTTTCCATGGACCATGCTTTGAAATAGCCTACCCTACTACTCTTGGGTAAGGAGATGCATCCATGAAGCATTTTAATCATCTGGTATTATTCTACTATGCAGCATATTTCATGACTTAGTAGATGGATATTTGATAAGCCAGAGTCACAGTTTGGTTTTTCACAAGGATCACTTACCTGTTCATTGTTTTATCAATTCCAAGAGGGCTCAGAAAAGTTAAGTGATTTGTCCAAAGTCACCTACTCAAATTCAACACTTGGGTGGAGGATTTTGATTCTAAGTTTATCATTTACCCCACTCTTCCTAAGAGGCACAATACTCAATGGGAATAAATAACAAGCGGCAGCTACTACTGTAACATTTCCAGATGTCTCATGTATGAAAACAACTTCATATGTACGTCACTTGAGTTGCTTGGGTGAGAATCATGTGTGGTTGGAGTAGAGACATTTTTGAAGAGTATTTTCCACTTACTTTTAAAACTGTGTCACTACTCCAACAGGAAAGGGTTATATTTAGTAATATTTTAGGTAGATTCTCTGGGAAACAAATACTGAAACAGACTTGCTGGCAGGAGTTGAATGGGGCAATTTTCTTAAGTTGAGCTCCTGTGGGAGAGGTGGGACATAGGTGCAGGAAGGCAGAGGCAGGTGTGAGCTGTCAAGAGGACACAGCAAAGCCACAGCTGATCCCACAGGGACAGGCCTTTGGAATTGCTCTCCTTAGGAAAAGAACCAGGACCTTCTGGCCTTAACGTTGCCAGCCATTGAATGTAAGATGCCCTTAAGCGGGGAAGGAAGCTTTTAACTGAGGACTCCCAATGAGCCTTGTCAAGAGTTAGTGCAATGATGGGCCTCCCCGGTGGCGCAGCGGGTTGAGCACAGCGCTGTAAAGCTGTCAGCAGCCTCTGCAGCGTGGGTTCGATTCCTGGCCAGCCAGGGAGATACCCAAATGGCGTGGCAGACCTCTCCTGCCTTGCTGGCTGTTCCCCTCAGTATTTCGGTCGTCTGCCTGTTCTGCTCCCCGCTCTGTCTCCGGTAAATCCTCTCACCCTCCCGCGCCTCTGGCATGTATCCCAGCTCTGTATAAAAATAAATAAATCTTAAAAAAAAAAAAAAAGTTGGTGCAATGAATGCCTAGGTCCCAGGGGGTCTGAGTGGCACATCACAGTATCCACTATTAGTAATAAATACCAATCTTTAGGACAATAAACAAGAACATTTAAAAGAAAATAGGTATTTTAATGTTAAGATTATAGAAAAAAGGTTGGTTCTACCTTGATCTTAAGTTCAAAATCTTTACCTTAGAAAGAAATTTTTAAAGCAGGAACTAATTTCAAAGAGTTGACTTTTTTCCTCTCTATTTTTTAATTCACTGGGAGAAACAAGCAATCACTCAGACTTGAGTGTTCATTTTTGTAAAATGAAAGTTCTGAGAATTGAATAAATATAACTAAATCCTGATTCTGAGGACAAAATAAATGGAACTAATACTAGTTTTATGGCGCTAAATGAAAGTGTGTGCAGTTGATAGAAAGTATTATCTCATCTTTGAAATGAATGTTAAGATCAATACTAAGAAATCTCATTGCTTCTTTTTCCTTAATTCCCTATTTGCCCATATAAGACTTTCATTTTAAGATGCTCCAGTCAAGCATTCATGAAGGAATATCATCCCCAGTGAAGTGAAAGAAAAGGATAAATAAAAGTAAACTCATTTGTAATCAGAGATACCTGATACTCTGAGAAACACAATGAAGCTATGTTGACTCATTATCATTAAACCTGGGATGTGTGTTTTCAATATTAGTTCATCTGTTCATACTCACAGAGTAATTAACCACTGCTCTGTTATTTAGTTAAACAGATTCACTTAGGGCCTTTTAGTGGGGTATCATAGTTGAACAATTATGCCATCATCTCTGAAAGAATCACTGTAGGCTAGTCCTCCCAATTTCCAGGTGGTTTAAGAAATGTTATTTTATGTCTTAGAAAGAAAAGGAGAATCAGGCTTTGGGGAAAAAAAAAAGTCTCTTCTCACTTCAGTTAAACTTTAGTTGAAATTTGGTTAGAGGTGGCGTTAGTGATGTTAAAAAGGGGACCAAAGAAAAGGCACATTGTCAAATTTCAGAATTCCAGATTTGCAAGGAAATCTTAATTCATCCTATCCCATCTGGAAATCAAGGTTCTCCCTTCTTTCCTCATGGAAGAAATTGATGCAAGAATGGCAGGATGATTTTCTTTTTCCCCTCAACACTCACTTCCTGGGGTCTGGTTCCCCCATAAATAAAAGATGTGTATGCTTCAATACTGGCACCAGACTTTTAGCATAATAGGTGCAGAGTAGATGCCAGCACAAGCATAACTAACCCAATAAAAGAAATGGAACTATATTTTTAGATGTTGCACTGGAAGGCAAGATCTCTGTGAAAGCCTCTTCCCTAGCTTCAAAGCATCCCTGCCTCTTCCCAAGAACAGAGCCAAGAAGAACAGAATGAATATTCACCCACACAGATGCCAAGGATGAGAGGAGGCAGGGCTTTGACTGGCTCGTTCACACACAGGTTGCTGAGCCCCACCACCTGCATATCTGATTCCCTAGAGCTGAGCAGATCTGAGAATTTGCACTTTCAAGTTCCCAGGTGACGCTAATGCTACTCGTCTGGGGACCACACATGGAGAACCACTGTACCAGAAACTTCAAAATGTGTGTGTGTGTGTGTGTGTGTGTGTATTCAAAAAGAGCAAGCTGTCGTAAAATGAAATCTTTATCCAAAACCTAAAATATAAAACAAATATAAAAGAGCTGCTCTCAAGACCCCAAATAGGGAAGAGAAAGTGTCCAAAGAGCTTGACCTGATGTCCTGAAGGGGCCCACAGCAACTACACTGTCCAGAGGTACACACCCCATGTGAAGACTTTTAGTTCATTCGACATGACTCTGACTCAAGTTTTCCTTTCCTACCAGCATCCAGACTGCTGTCAGTTTCCCTGACTGTTCTCACTGAATCCCTAAATCTTGGTTGGGGCAACAGCTTGAAGGGGAGTTGAAGGCTCAATCAGCATACTTCCATCACCTTATTTTTCTACCCCTTCCATACCAGTGGCCTCTGATTTCTGGGGAAACTCTTGTGCTACCTTGACATATCAGCATAACGTCCTTAAAAATGAGACTCCATCTCAGTTATTACATTTGTCTATTCTCAAGTGGATCATATTGCGTTTGTGGGGCTGTTTGTCTTCTGCTGGAACCATGGTGGGTAATTTCAGAGACAGATCTATGGCTCAGGGCAGGGTTATAGATGTGTCCATCTTTGCTGGTTTTCTGGCTGCTCTACCGGTGACACCCAGCTTGTGGGGGACACTTTTTGGCTATTAATGCTAATGGGTTAATCTTTAGACAAAAAGAACAATTACTCCAAGAGTTTTTTCTGGGTAGCAGTAATGGAAGTTCGTGGTAGCAAGAGTGGGGAAATCATAATACATAGAAGAAGGAAAGCTAGCAATCATGAGCTACTGATAAAAATTACTACACTCTATCTTAGTAGCTAAAAGTTAACATTTTCTAAGACTGTAGGTGGCAAAGAAAGAGATTGGGAGATGATATCTTTCTATATTTTGGAATATTCATGAATTCATATACACAGACACTTAATTTTGAATAAAATATAATTAAAAGGAAATAGTTAGATAACAAACTATAGATCCATTCTGTGAAAAGTAATATGTTTTAGTTACTTATATTTAATTACTACTAGTTATGTCTTAAATTATATGATGAGGAAGGAAGTTCATTGTCATAGAGTGGACTGGCTAAGCTCTGGGTTATCTATCATGCTGATATTATGTGGTAAATAGAATACTCTCTTTTGAGAGTAACCAAGCATTTTCAGATTAAACCATGACATAGATCCACTACTTCTTTTCATTGCTTGACAAGCAGATTGAAATTCCATGGCACATATATATTTTAGTTCTCTTTGGTAGGGAATATTTGCCTTTTGTTATTAGTGTAGCTTATGTATCATTTTGTGAATTCTAAAATTGGCAAGTACTAAGATAAACAAAACAACTCTAAAGGTTTATTTTCAATTTAAGTGGCCTCTTAAAAAATATGGATTAAACTGCTGTAGGCAACTATAGTCATTCTCTCACTTCTTTGTATGTACCTGTTTCTTAGTTCTTTGATTGCTGGTGATTATTATAATTTCAGCTGAAAGGGCATCATAGAGTTTTCTAGCACATGGGGAAGGGGGGGGCATAGATTTCTATCCAGGGTAATGCATTGATTGAGTCAGCCAGTAAATTAACAGCAGCAGAATACCATTAAATTTTGAACTTAATTGCCTTTTTCTCTTAATTTCTATGGATATAATCAATAGATGCCAGAGAAAAGTTAAAGGAGTTATTTAGCAAGCATCTATTTCCTGGAGCATAATGGAAAAACCACTGTTTCATCTCAGATTTGATGCAAACAACTTGCATTTAAATGCAGTTACTTACAAGGATTTTATTAAAAGGTTTAATTTTAGTTGTTCTTTTGATTAGCCTTATTTCTTGACAAGCAAATGGGAATTTTAGTTGTAAAATCAATTTGGTCTTCTCCCAGGATCTGGCTATGGCTATCATTGCCTGTTAAATTGCACTACTTGTCTTCTACATTTGTCCTTATAAACTCTGTTTTCATCTCCACATTGAGTCTGTGCCTTATGTTCCAGATTTACATATACAAGAACATCTCTTTATAAAATAGCGAGAATCTCCACATACCCAAGAGCAAACACTGCCAGATGATATTGCATCACACTGGGTGAAGTTAAACTCTGATAACAGCTTTTGTATGTGTAGGGTAGGGAGGGTGGCATTCAATTTTAATTTCCTTGAACAATTCTTCCTGAATTATTGGCTATATCTTTTTTTTTTAAAGATTTATATCTTAATGGAATTTTATATCCTCTTGGATAGCCATCATGAAAAGATAAATACTGCTATTATACATAGATACATACTGCTACCAAAAAAAAATGGGTTTAAGATGAATTCAGTGAGTTACATGGATTAAAAACAGTTTTACTTGTTAAAAAGATAGGTAATTTTATGCTTTTCACTTTATTTCAAACACAACAACTAAACTTTACCTGCTTCTTTGTAGATTTGAGTAAGCAAACTGTTGATGAGATAGCCTATCATATCATTTTGTAGGCAAAGGAAACTTGATTTCATGCCATTTCCTTTCACCAGATAGGAATGATCCACCAATGCATCCACCATTACCGAAATTTGTGTTCCTTTGTTGAGTAGCTACCATAATCCAGGTACTTGTCTTTTTTTGGAATTATGTAGGTAAAGAAAAGGGACAACACCCTGGCCTTCATTTAGCTTGCAATATAATGTAGTATAGTAAATATGAATGCAAAAAGTATTAATACATAAATAATTTCAGATAGAGGAATTACTATGAAGAAAAATTCAGTTCAAGTTATGGAAAGTTATGGTGTAGGAAGCTCCTTTATACTGAATGGTCAGAGAAAGCAGAAAGTCTCTCAGAGAAGATAACTCTGAAGTAAGCCTTTCCTCTCCTGAATGGCAGAGAAGTCAGTCCAGTAAAGTTTCATGGGGAACCATGATGACAGATTCATAATTTCCACAGTGGAAATGAGTTCACAACTTTTGGAGAATAGAGAGAAGTGCACTCTGGCTGCAACACAAGGAGGGAAAAAGAGGTTGACGTGGGATGTTGCACCATGCAGGACCCTGTTGAACAAAGTTAGAGGTATGGCTCTTTTAATCATACAATGGGTAGTTTTCAGTGAGTTTTAAGCAAGGGTAGTGACATTATATGATGTGTTTTAAAACAATATAGCAGGGGTCTCCCTGGTGGCATAGCGGGTTGAGCACAGCGCTGTGAAGCTGTCTGCAGCCTCTGCAGCGCAGGTTCAATTCCCAGCCAGCCAGGGATATGCCCACATAGCGTGGCAGACCTCTCCAGGCTTGCCCTCTGCTCCCCTCAGCAGTGTTTTGGGTCTGTCTGCCTTTTCTGCTCCCCGCCCTGTCTCTGGTGAATCCTCTCACCCTCCCATACCTCTGGCCTGTACCCCAGCTATTGTATAAATAAAAAATAAATCTTCAAAAAAAAAAAATAAAACAATATAGCAAATACCTGCCATTTGAGAATAACTTGAAAGTAGGAGGATGGGTGAAAGCCTCACAGTACTAAGAAATCATGTTTCTCTTTACCTTCTCATCATGTTGTTCTATATATTCAGAATAAACATAGAGTTATGTGGCTTGCTAAGGGTAAAAGTCAAGGAAAATCAGCGATCCTTTAACTTCTGAGGCAGACGCTGTTTCCTCCTTCTTCCTTAATCTATGTAATCCTGATGTCATTTGGGTAGCTGTCTTACCAGCTCCTCTTCCCCAGCCCTGGGAAATAAGTCATGATATCCTAAGCCATATAGAGCAATTCCAGTTCCCTTTGCTAGTGAGTGGTTTAGCGGAGAGCATGTGACTTCATTCTAGATATTGAAAGAAAAAATTTCTTGAGGTGTGAGGCAGGAGGGAAGAGTAGCAGAAAACAGTAATAAACATCTGTAAAAGATGTTGCTTTCTGATTAAAATAGAGGTAAAGGAGATCAACGACTTGAGGTCTATTGGGGATAACTGGAATTGCACCAGCCATCTTGTAGCCATAAAGTGACCAATTCCATCATGTTAAAGGTCAGATATCAGGAAAAAGAGCATGATACATCAAAACGGTGAAACAATCCACCTCTAGACATACCTAGATGGCTTTCATGCTTAAGCTGCTATTGCTTTGGGTGTTATGTTATTTATAGTTCAAGGCATTCTTGATATACCTGTGTATAAATTTCCTAAGCCCTGTCTTCCTAATTTGACAATGAAAGGACTAATAAAGCCCAAAGTGCCTGGACTTAAACATTTTAGCAGTTTAATGTTCATTTAAAGTCTAGATATAAATATTATAGAACTAGAATGGTGGATCTTTAGTCTTATTTTCCTGCCTTTGGTGAAATCTATTACAAAGTTAGCTCATAGAACAAGATAGCTGTGCTATCTCCAATCACCATGTCCATATTCGGATCAAAAAATAATGCAGTCTCTCCCTGTTTTTAACATTCTCTTTTTCTTTTCCTGTCCTTTGTGGCAGTAGTCTGAGAATTTAACAAAAATGAAACCAACTCAAAATACCTATCACCATCCATTGTGCCCCTTCCACCCTTCCCTTACCCCCTACCCGACCCTCTTCACCCCTGGTAAACTCATTTCAGTTTTCAATATCCACTAGTTTAATTCTTTGTTTCATCTGTTCATCTGCTTTATTTCCTTATGTTGCACATATAAGTGATATCGTCTAATATTATCTTTATCTTTTAAACTTGCTTTGCATAATCCCCTAGAGTCCCTTCCATTTTGCTGCAAATGCAAATTTTCCCTTAGAGTTGAGTGGTATTCCACTGTGTATATAGATCACATCTTCCTTACCCAATCATACACCAGTGTGGAAGACCCTATGTGCCCACATCCTTTGATTTCAATGTTTTTGTTTTAACATTAGCTCGTTGACCATTGAACAGTCATACTAAGGCCATACCTATGGGCATATGAATATTCCAAAAGTTAAAGAGCTTCATAAAACTTACATGCACTATGATAAAGATTTAATGTGTAGTCTCTGTCTTTTGAAAAATAAAGATTACTTTGTTATGATGTCAAAAAATAATTATACAGTTGTTCATAAATTCTCTTCAATTTTCTTCCATTGATCACTTTTGCTTTTTGATGATCCTGATATAAAAAAAGGTCATGATTCTAAAACAGGATTTCAAAAATTTCAGAAGAGTATAAAAGTTATATTTCACATTTTGAGCTTTTAATGCAAACTGAAAGTAACAGTATAACTATGTTGTTGACACCATAATAATAGAAATTATATTTAAAATGTTAATTCATAGTATCTAGATCAGAAAGGTGGTGATCTAGTAATGGCATGGAAATTTAAATCTCTATGAAAAATATATTCTCTTTCAATCCTATTTTGTACCTCTATGACTATGAGTACAAAATTTTATTTGGCAATATCATCAAAAGTTATAAGTGTCATTGTGTTTATGAGACATGGGCCAAATTGTGTTCTTGGCTCCTTCCTCCAGTTTGCATTTTCCCAGGCTGAGCATCTCCAATGCTAGGTCACACGAAGACAGGAAGAAGGAGATGAAACTCAAATCAGTCACATTGACTTCTCTTGATCATTCCTGTAAGAGTTTGGCCCAAAAGGGCACTGAAACTATTGGATAAAATGAAGTTTTTAGATTATCAGTGGATTTCAATTACAGTATTTGTGCTCTCCTAGACCCCTATTACCATCAATAGTTGAGAGCTGGCAATATTGTGGAGATTTATGATGCTGCTTCTTTATTTCGCTACATCTAGTGTGGGGCCCACTTTATCAGCACTTTTCTATTATCTTCAAATCTGGTTTTAAGAAAGACATATGTTTGCTGCCTGTCTGACTTTAAAAATTACCAGTTCATCAATCACTACATCATTTATAGTAAGAAATGAAATCCATAAGGTGTCAAATTATTCCTTGTCAAATTGGTTGGTTCATTAGAAAGTCCTAGAAGAAAATAAAAAGAAAAAATAACTAATATGCCACAATGGTTCAAACTGAAGTGCTTTTCCAAGCAATCGTTCAGATCACAGCTGGCAAAGGTTTAAGAAGTCAGAAAAAAATGCATTTGGAGTATTTCTATATTTTTCTTTTGGTATTATAGAATGTTGAAAGAAGGAATTTGATAAGGAATATTAGGAGATTTAATTGCTCTCCAACTAATAAAAAGATAGGTTAGCCATGGAAAAACATAACTCATCCATTATTTGTTGCTCACTTTCAAGGCTATTCTATTTTCTTTTTGGAAAAGTCAGAGATGTTCAGTGAGGTCGTAGGGACTCCAGTGCTGTGCTGTTTTACAAGAGCAGACCCCCTCTCCTACAGACCACTGACGCTGATGTTAAATAACTGGGATTCCAATTCTGTTCTGGTACTTAACAGCTCCATGAATGTGGTTCTCCAAGCTTCAGTTTTCTTCTCTGGAAAGTGGAAATAATAGTAACACCTACAGGACTCCTAAGGATGAAAACATTAAAAGTAAATATAAAGTCTTTGAGGTGCTAAAACTATCTGGTATTTTGACTATGATGCTTATACTAGACTACAACATATGCTGAAATGGTTTAGCATTAAATACTTGCAAGCAGATATGAAAATAAGTGAAATGGGGAAATATGAATAAGGTCAGTAGATTGTATCAATATTACTATCCTAGTTGTGGTATTGTACTATAGCTTGAAGATATGTTACCACTGGAGGAAATTGGTTACAGAGCTTGTGAGATCGCTCTCTATTATTTTTATAACAGTATGTGAAAATATCTTAATTAAAAAATAACAATTATAATAATAAAAAATGCACATAAAACAATTAACTCAGTGCCTCAAACATTTTAAGTCCCCAGCAAATGACAATTACTTTTGAACTAAGTATTTTTCTAGTTGAATGAATTAATTTTTCTAATAAAGTTTGCTTCTTGTATGGAATACAACATAAAAAATGAAGAATGGTCTTATCAGTCAAGCTCTGAAAATAAAAATAAAAGTCATTCTAGATATTTTAATGAGGTAGGCATTTAATACAGAAATCATAGACTTACACAAATGAGGGCTGTGATGGGGGTGGTAATGGAATGGTAAACAGATCACTTTCAAAAAATCTTAATGTAATTGCCAAGTAATGATCCCTGCTGTTTTCAATATCAAAGTTGTTGATTTTCAGAATAATTCACAGGTGATAAAAGTAAATCACTGTCCATTATCTCAGCTACCTAGGAATTCTCAGTAGTCTTAGGAAGCTGCTGTTCTGAATCACCTGCATAAAACTTTCACCAGAGAATAAAGACTTCTCTTTCTCTTCCACTTCCCAAAATTCACTTGAATACTCTCATTCATTGTGTCTAACTAGGAATCAGTAAGAAATGGGATTTGAGGAAATACAGTTCTTTTTCCCAGCACTAAATAAATAAAGAAGGAGATGATGATGAAGGTGACGATAATGATAGGACAAGATGATGATAATAATGTGATGTGAGTCAAACATGGAAAAATCAGGACAGATAGAAAAATGTAGAATTTTGTGATGTTAGGTTGCATGAATTCCTAAATGGATTTTCCCCTAAACTTAGCCATCTATTTTCACATTTAGCATTTATCACCAGACACTAAAAATCCAGTGGTCTTATTACTAGGTGCCATTGATTCCAATAAAAAAAAACAAAAAAAAAACTTGCCACCAGATAGCAACAACCTTAATGTTTTCATTTTCCTCCTCAAATGCAATTAGCCAATGGTAAAATCATCCCTTGTGATAAGGAGCGTCAGATTGCTGCTGTCTCCCATGGTAGGTCAGGCAAGTACGTAGCCCATGCAAAGAAGATAAAAACAAGACTTGCTTACTTGGTTTCCAGTTTGCTGTGTGAATAGAGAAGACTGCATGCCTTATAGACCTTCTCTACTTAAGCTCGCACACTCATTCCCAGAGTAACCTATTTTTCTACCAGATAATTTATCATTTTTGTTATTTCCTCCCCTGAGTTGATTATATAATCTGTAATCATTTTATGTCCTATGTGCATGTTTTCTGTTTATCTCCTCCCTGGTAATATGTAATCTCTACAAGGGGTAGAGATTTCCAGTGCCTAATGGCACCTGAAACATGAAGTGGTGGGATAAATAATTGTTGGAGGATGGCTTCATGGAGAAGAAGGTCACTGTGAGCAAAATTGGAAGCTTCAGCCTAGTATGAAATGAGACATTTGCAAGAAAATATACCCTAAATAAGTAAAATGCCAAGTTAGCTTAAGTCTTGATGATAATTCGAGTATGAAAGCATTTCCTTGGCACTTTGTCTGGGTGTTTTGTGATATCATAATGTTACTATGTAGGTATTACTGATCCCATAAGGAAACAAAGGCTAGGGAGATGATGTGCCTACATCAAGATTACTAAAATTACTCAGGATATAAGTCTGTTTCCAGAGTCTATATTTTCACCTCTATTTTCACAGAGTTGATACAGGAAGGAAGCACTTACCCACACATCCATTTGAGAATTTGAGACTTTGCCTCAGGCTTGGTTATTCACACCTGTGCCCCATTACTGAAAACCATGGTGAGGTATCTGTACCATTCTTGGAAGCAAGCCAGAGCTTTTCCTTTCCAGCTCTGGAGAGTTTATCTACATGCAGAGGCTTTAAATGTCATTCAGTAGGAGCTACCAGAGTCACGCTCAGTAAAGTATGGATTCACTGTACAGACATAGTCTCTAATGACCAGAGGTAGTTAAATACAGCTTCTAGAGAGCTGTAGTTGTCACAAGCCAAGTTTCCATGTATGTATTGCAGGTTGGGCATCTTTATAAATCTTTGTAAATTATTTCTCTAACTATATGCTCATCATTTCAATTACTTTTCAATGGAAAGCAAATTTAGAGAGGAATCATATGAAAAAAGACATAAAAGAAGTTAAGACAGAGGGAGCCAAATAAGTTATCACTAAGACATGATTCTCTCGCAGAAGGGGACAGCAGCACATGAGAGAAAGCAGCAATGCAATTGGCAAAGGTAACTGACTTCTGGGACAAAGTTCTTGTTTATCACATTAGCTTTCAGGATGACTATGTTTTTTCTCTCTTGAATATTAGAAATGTGGAGAGTTTCCCCCAGTTGAGATGTGATCTGCTGAACTGATTAGCTGAGGTCCTACTTTCTTATCAAAGGTCCTCTGGTCCTTTGAGTTAACCATTGATATTAGAATTGAAAATCCCTCTTGCTCAGGGTCAGATGTAAAAAGATTCTGGTCTGACCCTCTAGAGCAACTTTTTAAATGTTGACTTCTCATTTTCAAGAGTCTGACCTTAAGATGCTAAGTCTTAGATAAGGACAGACTTCAGAAACCTACAGCCCATTTGAAACAGTGAAAAGATGCTTAGAACTGGTCTGATTTGGCACAGAGATTATCATGGGGAGCCATGGAACTCAACTGGCTTTATTTTTTCAGGTTTATTAAGGGAAAATTTACAAATAAAGTAGTAAGATATTTAACATGTAGAGCATGGTGTTTTGATATATGAATATGCTGTGCAAGGCTTGCTACCATCTATTAGTGAACGAACACATCCATCACCGCATATATTATCTTTTTTTATTTTTTGGTGGGAATGTTTAAATTCTCCTCTCAGCAAATTTCAGTTATGTAATGTAGTGTTATTTATAATCACCATGTTTTGCATTAGCTCCTTAGGCATTATTCATCTTATGGCTGAAAGTTTTTACCATTTTACCAACCTCTCCCTATATCTCCCACCCTCTGGCCCCTGGCAACACTTTTCTACTCAGTTTCCATTGGTTTCACAGTTTTGTTTTATTTTTTATTTGTTTTGTTTTGTTCAATATATTTGTACATATTCGTGATATCATGCAGTATTTGTCTTTATCTGTCTGGCTTATTTCACTTAGCTTTATATAATGCCCTCAAATTCCATGCATATTATTGCACATTGCAACTATTCTTTACAAAAGAAACAGAACTGAAGAATTTGAAATAATGTTACACTAATGTTAGCTGTGATTTCTAGTATTTTCAATAATTGGTAAGACGATAAAATGAATAAATTCTATCATAATAGCTATTTTTAATTAATGTATAAAATACATACCAAGAATCAGCTATAATTTATACCAGATGGGAACACCCACATATTCAGCACTCAGATGAAGAAACAAAAGATCATCCACATACTAGAAACCTCCTGGGTTTCTTTTCAGCTTTGACTTTCCCCCAAGACTATCCACTATCCTGACTGATAAGACCACATATTAGTTTTAACTCTTTCCTGAATTCTACATTAATGTAATCAAATAGTATATACTCGTTTATATCTTTTCAAAACTTAACTTGCTTGTGAGATTCATCAGTATTCTTTGTATAATAATTACTTCTTCATTTTCATTGGTATGCAGCTTTCCACAAAATGGAAAGACCATATTTTAATGATTTAGCCTTTTTCCCATGAGCATTTGAATAGCTTGCTGTTTGGGACATTACTTTTATAAACATTCTTGTGCATGTCATTTGACAAACATATATGACTATTTCTCTTGAATATAATCTAAAAATAGAATTTCTAGATTAAAGAAGATACATATTTTCAGTTTTGCTCACAATGTTCCAAAGTGCTCCTACCAGCTTAGACTCCTACCAGCAGTGTAGAAGAGTTCAAGTTCCACATATTTGTCAGCACTTGACTTATTATTGAGTGTTCAGTTTGTTTGTTTGTTTGGGTTTTCTTAGTTTTTTATATTGTTGGGTGTATAATGATTTCATATAGCTATTTTAATTTGAGTTTAGTAAATTGACTTTAGAATGAACTATGTGGACTATCAATGACACTGAAATATTTCTACCAATGGCTAAAAAATATTTTGTCTGTTCATGGGAAAGTTGGTTACTAATTTTATTCACCAGAAAAGGGCAGGACATACAAATCATAGAATGGAATTTTGAGCTAGGACTCACAGATCAAGACCGATGTTGGCCCTTGGAGGTATGAGCAGACACATTCCCTACTGGTTCTTGAATTCTTTAGGGTTGACTGCAGAAGCATGCACTGTCTCCTTAGGTACACCCAACTTTGCTGGTATCTTTGTTTTACAAATTGGAACATTGTGCAGCAAGGTGACATTAGGGTTGAGGAGAATTCTCAGTGATGCTTATTATGTGCTCAGAACAGCTGTGCATATTTATTTGATCAGCTCATTCTCCTCAGCAAGATAGTTAGAAGACCCTTCTTAAATGAGAGATCTGTGAACCTTACAGAAATCTGAGATATCTAACAGCTTCTATGACATAAAGGGAAAGTAAGAAAAAAGACAAATAAAAAATGTCAGTAAGCCTTAGAGTCTGAAATACATGGAACTCTTTCTCAATGAATATTTATTCACCTCCCATAAGATGCTAAAGACTGAAATAATCATTCTTCCCTCAAAGTCTGGAATCATCTCTCTGCTATGATAGTTCAGAAGATATGAGAAATGAATAAATATAAGTTTATGTAGATTGAAACTATCAATTCTAAGATATTATTAACTCCTTAACTTCTGTGCAACCAGCTGTTTTTTTTTTTTCCATTAACGTGAGGACAACCTGAACTATGACATAGAAGAGTTTAAGTAATTTAAAAAAAAGCTATTTAAATTAATAAAGTGTTTCCTGAAAAATACATTCAAGTGTTATTTATGCAAATACCTAACTCTATACTTCTGTAAGAGAGATTCCAAAAAGAAAAATAATTTATGAAATATTCATATACACACTACTGCATAGTAATCACAAATACATTAATATTATATATGTATATTTATACTGTGTATGAGTATGTGAGAAACAGATATGTGTATATATGTACATATATACATATTGCTATAACCTACAATGGTAGCTCCATACATAGATACACACTTATGTGTTGTGTGTATATTTATGTGAATATATTTATATATCTTATCTAAATGGCAATTCTATGTATGTGTTGTATCTTCCATTTTTTTCCACTTCTTAGATCTGATAGTTTTTTTCATTGTTCCAAATGAGTGTTCTATAAGACTTTCAGATATCAATATCGGTACATGTTTCTTATATTATTCTAATGACTGCCTATAATTACAGTCATCTACCATAATTCAGCTGAACCAGCTGTTCTTGATAACCCTTTGGTTGGCCCTATGATGCTTTTTTTCCCTACTAAAGCTATGCTGTAATGAACATCTGTACTTGATATCTTTATATAACATGAGATTATGTTTGTAAGATATATTCTGGAGGGCCTCCCCGGTGGCGCAGCGGTTGAGCGCTGGGTTGCGAAGCTGCCCGCAGCCTCTGCGGCGCCGGTTTGATCCCCGGCTGCTCCCCGGCCACCAGAGGAGGGTCCCACATGGCGCGCAGACCTCTCCTGCCGCCCGCTGCTCCCCTCAGCAGTGTACTTCGGTCCTTCTGCCTGCTCTGCTCCCCGCTCTGGCTCTGGTGAATTCTCTCACCCTCCTGTGCTTCTGACTGTACCCAGTGCATGTATAAACGAAACAAACAAACAAATAAATAAATAAAACATGCCTCTATTAAAAAAAAAAAAAAAACTTAAAAAAAAAAAAAAAAAAAAGATATATTCTGGAATATGCACATGCCCAATCAGAAGGGTTACATTATAGATGAGGATATTTCTAGGCTTTCTTTCACATGCTTGTCTCTGCAGATTGTGTGATATCAACTGCACTCAAATCATAAGAACTGAAAGGAAGAAAGATATTGTAATGACAGAAGAAGGGGGTAATGGAAACATCAAGGGCCAAAAATATAAGCATGTATATACATGCATGCATATGTAAACATCCACACATACATGTATGCACACACAGATTCATACACACATCTCCACTTTATCGAGGAACCCACAAATTATCATTTGCCTCATTTTCAGCTCAGACATTAGTTGCTTTGAAACAAGTCTCTCACTTCTCTGGCCTTAACGATACTAGGCCTAAATTAGTGGCTTTCAAAGTCCACTACCAGTAGTAGCATGGTATTTAAGCGATAGAATCTGCTGGATATCACTGCCACTACCATTCACGGCATCGGCATCACCTGAAAACTTGTTAGATATTTAAATTCTCTAATCTGCTAGGACCAACTGAATCAGAAAATCTGGACCCCGTAACCTATATTTGAAGAAAGTTATCCAGGTCATTCTGAAGCACATAAAAGTTTGAGAACCATAGGTCTAAATCATCAGTCTATGAACATGTCACATCTTCCAGATCCTAGGTAACTCCAACATTCCAGATTTGAAGCTTTTTAAGGGTAAGATTCCTTACCCTTAAACTACTTAGCAGAAGTCCAATTAATGGCCAGTAGCTATTGCTTCTAGTAGTAAGTATTGAGAACATAAGCATTGTAAGAATCCCTTATAAGCTTGGCCACATTATAAACAATTATAATTTTGAATGTACATGATTGAGTTCCAATATTCCTTTGATTCTTGAATCTGTCTTTTATCTCAGATGCTGTATAATCTCATGATAAAGTCATGACCTCTTAATTCAGTTTATAATCTTAATCTTATTTGATTTAACTGGGCTCCATCATGGAAATTTCCTGAGATCTTGGAATATAATTTTTTGAGTTTCAAAATTTTTATTTTGAAATATTTTAATCCCATAATAAGAAGTTGTAAAAATACTAGAGTTCCCTTACAGAGTTCATCTTCCCCAATGAAAACATCCTACATAAAGAGCAAACCTAGATTAACAGATAATAGGTAATAAAGTATTATCAAAACCAGATAGATGACACGGTTGTAACACTTCCAATTACATAAATTTAAAAATTATTTTCAGTTGTTGTTTTGTCTGAAATAAGCTTTAAAAAAAGAAAGGTATAAGACTTTGCTCTTAAATGTTCAATTAAAAGAAAAACTAGACATAAATTCCAGATAGCAAGGAGCTTTTTAAAGAGAATGATACATATGATAATAGACTTTGGGAAGTCTATAAACCATGAGTTTTCTAATCTATTAATGTTATGAACAGTTGTAAAGGCCGGTCTGGGCACAGTGCAGGTTTTCTGATCCCATGCAGACCGGGTAAAGGAGGAGTCAGTGTCCTCAGTAGTTTTGCAGGTTTTTTATTTGGGGTTCACCAGGCATATGTCAGGAGGGGTGCTGGCTGGGGGGCTGGGAGGCTGGCAGGCCTCCCAGCCCCCAGCAAGTCTTCACTCTATCTGGGCTCTCTAGCGTTCATTCTGCTGCTTCTCGGCTTCTCGTTCGGCTTCTGCTTCGGCTTCTACTGCTGCTCCTGCTACTGCTACTGCTGCTGCTGGCGTCCCCATGACACCGCCCTTAAAAAGCACAGTCTTAACTCAGCTGAATCCCATCTACCTATGCCCACACCCTATTCCAGGTGCCCGCCATCAGGCATGCATTCAGGACAAGGATCCATCATCTATCCTGATGGCGGAAGGGCAGAAAAGCCTGATATTTTCTTTACCCTACAACAGTATTACCACAAATAAGTGATACCTGCTCAAATTATTAACACTATTATGAATTCTCAACCCCAAAGTTACTAATTTTTGATCCACAAAGTTTTAGAAGAATTGAGAGACCTTGCATATCTCTTTGACTTTAGCTGCAATGCGACTTTCGGAGGCAGATTTTCATTCAGATCTAAATTTCACCCTAACTCACTACATAACTTGGCAAAGTTTGCCTAATGTTGCTGAACCTCTTACCATTCTCTAAAATTACAATGTTACTTTCTCAAGGGGTATTGAAAGACTTAAATTTGTTCATTTATATAAAGGAGATAATGCATTGTCTACCACATAGGTAACTAACAAAAAACAAAGCTTTTGATCAATGATTTAGAAATTTGTTTCTAGATCAATAAAAGAGAGAATTTCCAGATATCAAGTGCCTTTGTCTCTTTTCCTACTTCCACATTCCACACCTCCTCTCATGCCTCTTCACTTTACCACAGAATATAACAGTGACCTTCTAACAGTTATCTCCCCAAATTTATCCTACAAGTCACTACCAGAGCAATCCTCCTAAAATACAAACTTTGTAATCTTATTCCTTACTCAAGAAAACAGAGAATATTATTTTGTTCAGCATTTATTGGACTCCTCCTTTATACTAGGCACTGTGGATACTGTGGGTACTTCTTTCAGGAAGCTGGAAACCTCTTCAGGAGAAAGGCAGGTTAACCAATAATTACCAAGTAAGGTGAGCAGTGCTCACATAGAAGAAAGCACCAGGCTATGGAAATGAGAATAAGTGCAGGTAGGACTCAGCCAGAGCAGGATGAAGGGATCAATAAGGACTCCAAGGAAGATAATGGCATTTCTACTTGGACTTAAAGGAGCAGCAGCCTTTTGTGATTATTGCCACACAGCTTGTATTTCCTGTTTCCTGATTTTCCTTAGGAAGATTCTTGGATTCTGTATTCTCCACCTTCTGATAGAACGGTCTGCAGACCTCACTCAGCAAGCTGACAATTAACCTCATTCTGAGCCAATTAAAACAACATGTTTCTTGGGCAGGATGAGGGTTCAGCCAGGGGCATGTATTCCAACTGGAACCAATTCAGTAACATACTCCTTGGGACTTTGGAACCTTCCACTTATAGGAGCTCTTGGAAACCTTCTGGTAAGCACAAGTGGAAAACCTGCCTAAGATCAGAGCCAACACAGAGGATTAAGAACAGAGCAATGGAGAGAAAGAAACCAGATCTTACTGATGTAATTGAAACCTCTGGACCAGTGGTACTGGAACTTAGTCCTATCCCTGAACTATTTCACTGTTTCAACTTTTTTTGAAAGTCATTTGGGGTTTCTTCTGTTGTCTCATGCAACCAAAACACAACTTTGCAGTAGGAAAGAAAAACATCTTTAACCAGGAAACAAGTGGAAAAGTATGCTGGTGAGAGAGGGAAGATGGTCCATACAGGACTCAGCATGTGGTCTGGCTTGGCAGAGCATAGGATGGAGAGACAAGAAAGTCTTAAGAGACACTGGCCTTTAGTGCCCACCTCACAAAGGTTCTTGTATAACTTTAATTTGTGTGTGTGTTTGTGTGTGTGGACAAACTTTCTGTTAAAGGCCAGATCATGAGTATTTTTGACATTGTGGGCCAAGAGACCTCATATGGTGTCTGTCACAAATATTCATCTCTACCTTTGTAGCATGAAAACTGTCAATAAACAATATGTAAACAAATGAACAAGGGGCATGGGGAGCTCTGGGGAGGAGGGTTGGCCTGAGGACCATAGTTTATCAACACTGGATCTGTGTGCTGATTCATGGGGCAAAAAACTCATTCACAAATTGTCTATTTATGCACTCAGTGAATATTTACTGAGCACTTACTATTGGCCAGGCTCTGTTGTAGCCTCTAGAGGTGAAACTACATTTGACTCTTGCGCTGTCCTTCATTTTCTCCCATGTGGGGTAGTGTGTAAAAAGTAGAAAACAAATGAGCAAGAAGATAATTTAAAATAATGCCAATTGTTGTGAAGAAGGGCAAGCAGAGTGATATGATCAGAGGAATGCGGGGTGTTTTAGCTGAAATGATTTGGAAAACATTTCTCTAGAAAAGTATTTTTGGAACTAAGACACGTAAATATCTGGAGAGAAGTCTTTCAAGCAGAAAACAAACCAAAAGCAAAGAAATTAAGAGCAGAATGCCTTTGACATATTTAAAAACAAACAAAGTTAAGTGACAATAGCCTAGATTTTGTGGAGAGACTCGCAATCAGGGACTGGATCACCTAGGACAAAAGGTTGTGATGAGAGGTATGAATTTCATGCCATGGAAAGCCATTTAAAGTATTGTAAAGGAACATAGTCTGATATAATTTATAATAGTGCTGTCCTATAGGTATATGTGAGTAACATATGTGATTTTAAATTTTCTAGTAAACAAAGTAAAAAGTAAAAAGAAACAGGTGAATTTAATTCAAATGATATTTTTTTCCAACTGTACCCAGGATATTATAATGTCAACATGTACACAATGTAAAAATTATAGATTTTTTTTTTCATTTTGTTAATATGGAATCTCAAATCTAGTGTGTATTTTGTGCTTAGAGCTCAACTCAGTTGGAACTAGTCACATTTCTAGGGCTTTGATAGCCTCTTCTGTATGGTGACTGCCATGTTGGACAGTGCAGTTTTAGAGCATTTATACCGACTCCTTTGTAGAGGATGGATTCTTGAGGACAAAAGAGGCAGTGAGGGAACCTCTAGATGAAAGAGGATGGTTTAGGGATATACAGTAGCAGAGAGAGATTAATTTGGGTCATAAGGTGGAGATAAGCTCTAATAGATTGGATTTGGGAGGTGAGGTGAAGGAAGAATCAAAGATGATTTCTAGGGCTGGGCATAAACAACTAGGTTGTTGGTTCCATTTTCTGAGTGAGCAGAGCATAGGAGAGATTGAAACTAGGCAGAAGCAGAATGAGGAGCTTGGGTTTTAATAGATTAAGTTCAAGATGCCTATTAGGCATCCAGGAAAGCAGTTAAACAGAGTGGTTCTGTCCCATGGATCCATCATTAATCTTATAGGCAGAGATATTTTCTCATATTTCAAAATCTTTGAAAAAGCAAGTTTTAATCTGCATATACTTGGCCCACATTCTCCCCATCTCTCATCTCCTCCTCCTATTTCTAAAGAGATTGATTTCACTTTGCATGAAATGCTACAGTATTTTCAATTTAAATAGAAACTCAGATAAATTGAATTTAAATTTTTCTCCGGGAAAAAGGAAACAATTTGCTTGCTTGGGTTTAATTTCAAGGCAAGAATCATAACCAGGGCTATTTTAACTCATCCCTTGATTACCTTCCATGGCAACACATACTCTTGCAAAGGTCGGGGGAATTACTGAAATTTCAAGGAGGTTGATACGGCTGTATCCGCACTCACGACAAGGCCATCAAAAGCCTCATTGGTTGCAGTCCCCAGCCTCTAGGACTTCCAGTCCACCCAGAACAAACTGTCTTTTCTCCTGTTAACAATTTCCACAGTAATACGCTACAAAATCTCTGTCAGTAGTCAACTCCAATACCTTATCACACACAAGCCAGCTTGGGGATGAGGGCAAAGGCTGTCAACTTGCCAACTGGCTTTACCAGATGTTTATCTGATTCCAGCCAGTTGTTTTCAAAATAACCACGCATTTGCATTAAGTTGCTCTACTCCAAACCACACTGCATATATAACACTGGCCTAAATGAATCCGAATGTTTTTGTACTTCACTACTTTCTTCTTTGGAAAATTAGTAAAAGTCAATTCTTCCCCCACCTATGCCCCACACAGACACACATTAACAAAATCAGAATTTAGATATAACTGCTATACCTGACAGAAATTTCCTGAACTACTCCGGTACAATTTTAAAACCCAGGCTATCCTCACTGTAGTCACCTGGGAACATCTAAGATATTTACATTTCTCTTCACATACTAATAATTGCAAGCAAATTATAGATACTGTAAAAGGTTTTATGTCTACCTGATAAAGAATTCTATAGCAAGTCAATTAAACTAAAATGCCTGGTTATTCATTCAGTAGATGATCCAGGCACCTTCACTGGCCCCTGACCCAAGAGCAGTTCACCAACCATTAGCCCCTTGAACTATAATTTCTAGGAAACTAAACATGAAATGTTCATTCTGCTATATAGTAAACGGATTTAAGAGGTGCACTCAGAATCATTGACTCCAGGGATTGCTTTAAAAAGCTTAGCCTATATTTCATTTTCAAATTTAGTTACCTGGAAACCTTTCCTTCTTTGAGATTCTTATTTAAAAAATTCAGCTTCCTAAACAACTAGTCGCTAAATGAAAATAGAAACCCATATTGATGAAGTTTATTTTACTTTGTTTTATTTGTATCAGAGCCGTAAACTAAATAATGGGAAAACCAGGTAGTTGTGGGGTTCTTATGTTTTTTTTTTGTTTTGTTCTGTTTTGCTTTATAGTACTTTGATTTGAAAGCCTGTCAGGCCAGTCATACAATCTGCAGCTCCCTGTAGACCTGGTCACTCCCTGTGGTCTGAAATATGACCATGTTCACCAGTTGAGGCCATCTGCCTCACCCCCACTGCATTTCCATTTGCAGCCCCTGAGGCACAGCATGGCCCTACTGTAAGCAAAGCCTAAGCTTTGAAACCAAACAGATATGGGTTCAAATCTCAGCTTGCCATTTACTAGCTTGGTGATTTGCAGAAAGTTTCTTAATCTTTCTAAGCTTCAGTTTTCTCATCTGTAAAAGAATGATAACTCACCCTTTTATCAGGTACATGTAAGATAGTTGTAAGAAATAAGGCTTTGTACGTATCTGGTCCATGACATTTAGCAAATCAATTACCAATGATGACCTCTCAGATCTGGCCTGATGTTGTCAACACAGCAGTAATTCTTACAGAAAGGTAAGCACTAAGTTAATAGTCCAGGTATTTGAAAATTGGACATTTGGCTAACTCAGTTCCCCATTTCTCCTCTGCCACTTGCCGTTTTGTCATCCTAACCAGTGTGTTAAACAGCTTCCAAGATGTAGTTTGCCATCATCATTTATGTTATTGTTATGCTTATTTTGGGAACCTTTTAAAATGAAATATGAATTTATTGTGATATCTTATTACCAGTAAATTTTGACAATAAACCAAGAAAAATGAAATAAAATGCCAGAAATAATAGCTCTTTGGGATCCAATTAACCCGAGCAAGGTCATTCTTAAACTTATGAAAAGATGAAAATGTTATGATGGGTCAGAGAATGTTTGAAAACTTCATAATTTAATTGCAAATAAGAAAGGATGTCAATTTCCAGAAATGTGACCTAAATTCAAAATATTATAATGTCATGAAAGGTTTTGGGAATCTTGATAGTACTCTGCAACAAAGTTCAGGTGATTCTAATTAGAGTTAGAAACCAGACAGTTCTGGTTCTAAAAAAAATACTATGAACTTCTTTTATTATTTAAAACCTCTAGACTTGACAAAAGAAAAAATAACCACATTATAATCTTTTAATTTTTCAAGTGAGTTAATTATGCTTCTTTACATGACTCATAAATTATGGCACATTCGTGGAGGTGGATATGCGTGTTTGTTTCTATAAATGGTAAGTGTCAAACTGTCCTCACTACCCAAAATGTGACATGGTATATTATAAGTTAATCTTATTGAAACATTTAGAGTCTTGCAAGTATTCCTACTAGTTCTTTTCACTGGTGTGTATTGGAGAAATGCTACAGAAAGCAGCATATGTGTGATTTGACATCCAAAGGCCTGCAGTAAGTAGTACATACTTTCTCCTTGTTGGTGGCACTACTCATTGATCATCAGTAAGTTTCTGCACATACCAGTATTATGCATAGAAATCAGTACTTAGGGCTCTAAGTAACCCCGTTTGTGTTCAAATCCAAGTTTAATTATTGATTTTGAGTAAATTCCTTCTATTTCTTGGACCTCATTTTTTCCATCTTATAATATCAATAATATCTTTATTTCAGTGTTTCATAAAGATTAACTGAAAAGATAAATGTGAGATAATTAGCACGATACTTGCAATATAAGTGCTCAGTACATGTGATTTGTTGTCTTGTTACTCAAGGTGGCATTGGAGTGCTTATTGATTGCCTTTCTGTACCTCCTTTTCATCATCTCAAAAATGAGATCATATACCTTATGGAGTCATTGGGAAGACTGAGTAGATTGAGTACATGATTCTTGTATTGGCAGCACCAACAGAACTGACGTGTATGCACTTATGAATTTAACAGACTTTGAGCTAAATTATTTATTTTTATAATCTCATTTAAACCACACAGTTTTCATATTCTGATTCCCATTTGGAAGAGAAGAAAACCAAGAATAAGAAAGATAGTGTTCACTTCATAAATCACATAGCTGCCATAGAGAAAAACTGGGGTTTTTAACTCTGCATAGTCAAACTTGAAGCCTTTGTTTTTCACCATCTTATTACAGTTCCAGGGTTTGCAGACTCAAATTGCTTTGTACAGAGGAAGGTCAATGTAGTGAAAGAAAAATCTCACTGGGGACAATCAAACCTACCCACACAAAAGGAAGCCAACACTCAACACATGAAGGAATCATGTGTTCAATGCTTCAGGTCTATGACACATCAAAAAAAGTCATGGAACCCAGGTTTTGACATGAAATGTCTTGATTATTAAATGTGTTTAGATAATTCAATTTATTTAAAAAACTGTTATCACCCAAGAGGATATATTTGCAGGAAAAATTTATTTCTCAGTGTCAACTCTATATTATTCTCTCAAATGGTGCTTCTAAAAGTGTAGACCCTGATGATCACCTAAAATGCTTTCAGAAAGACTGCCTATTCAAAACCATTTGACAATGATAACACATTTTTTCCATTATGTTGACATTTGCCCTAATGGTACAAAAGTAATGGTGGGTTAGTAAAGCTGCAAGAATTAAGACAGTGACACAAAACCATGCCAGTAAACACTGGTTTATTCACTACCATATATTTACAAGTAAAATGAAACAATGCCAGTTTTACTTAAGAATATCATTAATAAAGCGGTAAAAATTATTCACTTATTTCATCTAAACCCTGAGCATATATCTTTTTCATAGTCCATGTGACAAACTAATAAGCTTATGTGAATTCCTGTCCTCTAGAAGGACTAATATAAAATTGTAGATCAAATGGCAAGCTGAACTAGCTATCTTTTTTTTTTATAGAACACCATTTTTCTAAAAAAGTTGACAAACTATGGCTATTCAGATTTGGTATTTGGCAGACATTGTCTCAAAAAAAAAAATGATGAGCTTGTCACTTCCAAGAAAAAATACTAATATTATTTCCAATGAGAAAGCTTATGCTTTCAAGTGAAAAATTAAAATTTTAGGAAACTGTAGTGAAAGAGTCTCAGGTCTAAAAGATTTCGATGTGATTGGTAATCATATTAGAAAAATGTGGTTTTTTTTTTCCTATTGTATTATAATGACATGTCAACATTTGGAAAATCTTCTTAATTAGGTATGCAAATATTTTCTAGTGAAACAATTCAAGATATTAAAAAATCTTGCACAGAGATAAGACCATTCAAAATGAAAGATAAAACCAGTGGATTATCAAATAACTGAGTATGAAATATTCATTGATGTGATTTCAGAGCTATATTGTAGTTAAACTTTAAGAAACAGCTTCTTCTTAGGTTTTTATCATCAAAGAATATCCAAAATTATCTTAAAATATTGTAATAAAACAACACTATGGTATTATATAGTATTCCTCCCTTTTACTACCATACATGTATGGAAGACTTTCTTCATATGCTGCAACAAAAGTATGGAAGACTTTCTTCATATGCTACAACAAAACAATGTATTGCAACAGATTGAATTTGGAAGCATATATGAAGCTTGGTCTTTCTTCTCTTAAGCCAGACATAGAAGAGATTTACAAACCATAAAACAAGTACTATTTTTGCTAATTATTTTGTTTTGAGAAATACAATTTTTTTTATTAAAATGCCATTTATGTTAACTCATTAATTGAATTAATAAATACACATTTCTGCTTTACTTTCTAATTCATTAATTATCAGCATATAGTAATAAAATTACTTGGGAATCTCAACCACTTTTAAGATTATATCATATTATAAAAATATAAGCACTGCTCTAAAATGTAATACCCAAATTGATGGTTGTGGATGAAATGTCTGCACCACCTGAGAAATTGCTAAAAACGCAATTAATAGGACTCTACCCTATACTTGCCAAGCCAGTATCTCTGTGGATCTCAGAAAGCTGCATTTTAACAAGGCTTCCAAATAGTTCTGTGAATTCCTAAAGAACACACACATCATTAGTAAAAAACAACAACAAAAAAAAGTTAGAGCATACCCTCAATTTGTGTATAGTTACTACAGATTTATTTAGTCTATATAAGGTTCTTCTGTATTAATATGTTATGAACAATAGACAAAAAAAAATAAAACCCCTGAACCATGCACCCACACACAAATAGAGGAAGAGAAGTTTTCTATGTTGCTTCTCTATGTAGAGATTGTTCCATTTTGGGTCCCACTTATAAACTGCATTGCTCCATAGTAAGACCAAAGGTTTTGTAAAAAGACCCTTTTCTCCTGTGATTGAGCCTTGATAAATTAAGAAGCTTTGCCTCTTTCTGGCCAAACTCCATTTCAAACAGTGGCTTTTCTTCCATCAAGTTTTTTTTTTGTGTGTGTGTGTGTTTTCTTTCACTTTTTTTTTTTTTCTGTAACACTCAGTGCAGCCTTCTATGTTACTGAGAATTTGTTTTATAAAAGTTAAGGCAGAAGAGCCCAGGGAAGCCAGACTACAGAGAGAATTTCTGAGTGAACTGCCTCTCTGATAGTCTTTACATTCCTCATTCTCCTTGAGTTCATCTGATCTCTCTGTGAATGAAAGAAGAAACCAATGAATGAATCAGAAACTCAGAAAGGATCTTTGCTCAAGTTCTCTGTTGCTTCACTGTAGGCTTTCATTCTTGTTTTTATTCAAGAATGGCTTTTTAATCTTGAAGTTTCAAGATAAGTGACTTTGGAGTTTGAAAGATTGTTAGCTTGTGATGTTCTCGTATTTATTTTGTAGAGAAAACAATTGAAGACCAATGATAAGCAGCACCTTGTTTTTTTCCTTTTCTTGGAAGGAAAAATAAAAAAAATTTATTGTAGGAAAATATTTCATCTTCAAACTCTCTATGAACTCAGCATTAAAGGAGAAAGTTTTTGGCTGAGCCATGTAAAATGTATATACCTTCTCACATTAGCATGATTATAAGGATGAGATGGGACAGATTTTGAACTTGTATTTCTTGACTCTACCTCAGATATACTAAATATAATCTCTAGGGGAAAACCTGGGAATTTATTTTTGACAAATACTTTGGTGATCTTTATGGTTACTCTTTTGATGGTTACAAATTTGGATACTGAGCGATTAAGAAAGTTTGAAAACAGATTTCGGCATGATGAGCCATCTTGTTAATAACATACTGTAAATGTGTGGTAATATCCTGATCTGAACAACATTCCCTGGGGGCTTAATGCACAAAAGAATGAAACAATATCTGTAATTTGTGTGAGCCCTCTCCAAAAACACCCAGTGGATCAGTAAGTGTGTAATGGTTTGGAGCTCTCCCACTTTAGAATGTAGTAAACCAGGATCCATTTCAATCTCCGGTGTTACTTGCTATAATAGTTTGTGGACTTAACCTCTCTGAACTTGAGTTTCTGAAAATTAGGGCTGATAATATCAACCTCACAGGGGTGATGGTAAGAGTTAATAGCACTACAGCTCAAGTAAATATCAGACCTGCCGCACATACATGATTAAAATCTTAACCTTGAAAAACTTTAGTTCCCCTCTCTAAAAAACAGAGAGAATAAGAACTCTCTTGAGTCCTAGTCTGGTAGTTGATACCCAATTTCCATTCTTTTCCTGCTTTGTGGGAGAACCCACATTGATGTCAAGTATCAAATTTCACAGTTAAAAAAATGTATATCCAACCCCTCTAACAGGCAAGTATGACATTTACAATATAAGTTCTAGACTTTGAATTAGCCTCCCAGAGAACTATCTTCATTTTCACCATTTGCAGGGAGAAAATAAATGTGTAGACACTGGTAGTCGTATGAGATCGTTCTTTATTTTTTCAATTGACATATTACATTATATTAGTTTCAGATATATAACATAATGATTCAGTATATACATATATACATATATGTATGTATATGTATGTAGTGACATGGTCACCGCAATAAGTCTAGTTAACATCCATAAAACACCTAATTATAAATTTTTTTTCTTGTGATGAGAACTTTTAAGATCTACTCTCTTAGCAGTTTTCAAATATACAATACAGTATTAATAACTATAGTCACCAAGCTGTACATCACATCAAGTAAGTCCCAGGACTTATTTATTTCATAAATGGGAATTTATACTCTAGGATCACCTTATCCACCCCTGCCTCTGGCACTCACAAAAATGGTCTGTTCCTTTGAGTTTGGTTTCTTCTTATGTTTTGGGTTTTTTTTATGATTTCACATATAAGTGAAATCATGTATTATTTGTCTTTCTCTGAGTTACTCCACATAGTAAAATATCTTAAAGTTTCATTCATGCTGTCACAAATGGCAAGATTTTTTCTTTTTCTAATGTATGTATATGCATGTATATGAAAATATATGTATATATGTGTATATATGGCTAACATTTATATCAATTTTTACAAGAAAACTGAACTTTTTAAGCCCCAGCAGCTTAATGTAATTAATTGATGTACTACCTCATAGGGTTACAACCCTCAGAGGGTTATTATAAGGATAATATTAGATAAGTTTGTAAAGCACATATATTAGTTCCTGAATATTGGGGCATGCTTTGCAAAATAATTTTGTTTAATCTGAGTTTAGTTTTGTTTATAAAAAGGTCATGCTGATTCTCCTCAAGGCTGTGGACAATTTGATTTTCAGTAAGGTTAAGGGATAGAGTGGAAAACAAAGCAACATAGCAGAGGCTCTCTTTAATGACCTCTAAGCAATGCACCAGGTGAACTGATGTTCTCCATCCCCTGTGTGAAAATCCTGGTGGAGACCAACAACTGAGATCTTCTGGCAAGGAAGCCACTTTCTGATTCATCTAAACACATTTGTGTTTACCAATTTGGTTATATACTTAACAAGATTTATGGTTTCAAAACCTGTTTATGAACACTGTGTTTTGCTACTGAAATATATAATTTAATTAGATGTTATCTAAAGGGGCTATGAGATTGAAAAGAAAAAGTGTTACATGCTTTGGAAATGCAAAATAAAAGAGACACAATACCCTTTTGCACATAGGATAGTCATTTTAAAAACTGGAAAGTATCCTGTGCTATGTCTCAAATTCTCATTTATTTTAAAGAAGACCAACTGAGCATCAAAGATGATGCATAATAAATGTGGTTTGTGCAAGACTGACTGCTTAGAACCTGCAAATCTGGAATCTTAATCCAGTTAAGTTCTTGGGTTTATATTTAAAAATTGGCAAATAAGTGTGCATTTACTTGTTTAAAGTTATACTGAAATCTGTGTGAGATTTATATATCAACTTGTCATTTATTACTTTCACTGAATTTTTCAACTCACCTACCACCATTCTCAATCATTTGGATTAGGGGGCACATTTTCAGTCCCATCCAGAGTTCACATTGCTGCAGGCATAGCCTAAGGACAGATATCTAAAGCAACTCAGGGTTGATTGAGTGGGTACAGAAAGACGCATGCTGCCCCAGCTCCCATGTGGATCAAAAAAGAAAGGAAACCGAGGAAGGAATTTACATCAAAGCAAGTTAGGCAACGCCAAATTTCCTTCACAGGCTTAACGGGAAAAGTGATCTCTGTGGACAGTGATTTAAGAGGCATCCTTTGAAGTGCTCCTGTTTGTTCTGAAGGATTTTCCCACTTGTCTCTTGAAATAGAATGATAGTGAACCTTCTTTCCCTCAAGCAAAAAAAGACAAACAACAGACCTTCTCAAATCAAATATCGCTATATCTATAGCTTTTCTAAAGGATACCTGAAATGTTCTCCTATGAGACCTGGAAGAAGAGTAGCAAGGCCTGCCTTCTTACCCAGCGTGATCATTGTTAAAGAGTATCCAAGCAAATGTGAATAAATCAGGGGGAAAAGCACATGCTCGTGTAGATAATTGCAAAGGTACAACTGTCTTTTATCAGTTCCTCCCCTTTACATGCATATGTGCTGTTCATCATACTCATGCCATTGAGGTAAATTCCACTCTCCTTTGACCTGGAATATACTGAGTATTTGCTTGACCAATAAAATGTAGCAGAAGTATATTATGAAATCCTGGTCTAATGAAGCCTTGTGGTTTCCTCTGGTATCAGAGAATGTACCATGTGAATGATCCCTATCAAATCCATTTTTAATGATAGGCGAAACCCAAGCCACATGGAGAGGTCTTATGTAGGTATTCCAGCCAACTGTCTCAAAGAAATCCCAGCCAATAGCAGCATTAGCTACCAGCCCTGCAAGTAAACCATCTTGGCTGTCCAACCCAGTCAAATCTTTAGTTGGCTGAAGATCCCAACTGGCAACTAACTGACAGTCTCATGAGAGGCCCCAAGCATAAACCTCATCGCTGAGTACAGTTGACCCACAAAATGGAGACATTGTTTTCAGCTATGAACAATAGGTAATTGGGACAAATGATGTCATGCAGAGTGGCTAAGAGTATGCACTCTGAATGGCAAGATTGGATTGATGTAAATCTTGACTCTGTAGTTGGAGGTAGTTGCTTACCCCTTCTGGATCTCAGTTACTTCATATCTACCATATGGCTAATATTACCTATCTCATGGGTTGGTCCTTAGGACAACATATGATTATATTGAATATAAAGAACAATAAGATACCTTCACCAATACCACCACCACCACCACCACATCGTCATCATCATCATCATTATCTTTGTTATCACCACCAACACTACTATTAATATTAATATTTTTGTTTTCCTACCAGTTTTTAGGAAAAGAGAACTGTCTGACTTGTGTTTTATGAAAATGTCAGTGGCATAATAGAAAACAAAACTGGTCACTTTGTACAGCAACTTTAAACAGTAAACGCTTGGCATATAAGGTATATTTAGATCACATTTTATGATTGTCAAAGTTCTTTAGAAGTTATTTTAGTGCTCCACCAACTAGTCAAGCTTTGAAGATTTATTTCAGACCTTTTATCATCTCTAAAATTCCTAGAAGTAACACAATTTTAATTATTTAACTTATGTCCATTAATTCACTTGACTATGGAGGGTTGACAATGTGACAGACCTTAGGGTACATAGTGGTGATATAGCAAGGAAGGTAGACAAATCTTAAACAAGTAATTGTACAGATAAAATAAGAGTTTCAAAAAGAGAGAGGAAATCTAGGCTATGCTTGCATAAACTAGAAGAATCTAATGTTTTGTGGAACTGGGAGCTCTCTAGAAAGTCCTTCTGAATAAGCTGAGACCAAAAGGAAGGATGAGTAAGTGCCAATAGGTCAAAGTGACACAATTGGGTGGGTGCAAGCATGGGGATGGCAGTATGCCCAGCAGAGGAGTCAGCCTGTGCACAAGTACTGAGTAGGAAGAACATGATTATTTCAGAAAATGAAAGTAGACAGAGTATGGCTCTTAGAAATAGGGAAAGAAGCTTGATAAGAGGCTGCAAAAAAAGAAAGTTCCATACTCAGATGAGGATTTTGAATTTTTCCTACAAGGATGCTTGTATACAATGAAAGTTTCAAAGTAAGGAAATGACAGAACGGTGTGTGTTTGTCTTATCGGATGACTTTGATTGCTATGTATAGAAAGGACTAGATGGATGTGCATGTTAGAAATAGCTGTGTCCCAAGGGGAAGAGAATGATAGGCTTCTAAGTGATAGAATGGTGATGGAGAGAAACACTCAGAATTACCACTTTTGGATAAGTATCCCTGATTTGTAATAAAATAATGGGTGTTCTGAAATTATTTTAAGGGATCATCACAGATCTGATGCTACTCTGGAAAGTATAGGTGACTTTGATTACCAGTCCCTTAGTAGGAAGTAAGTTCACTCTTCACCAACAGTGATTGAGGTTGAACCCTTGCTACTGTGAAATAGTTTAGAGATTCTGTGTCAAAGTTTTTAATCCCGATTTGGCAATAACTAGTTGTAAGTGCTTTTAAAACTCATTTTCTCTGGGCCTGTTTCCCAATCTGAAAAATTGGCATTAGAATAGTGTCTGCCTCATAGAGTTACATTTAGAATTAAATGTGAAAATATTCATAATAGTACCTTTAATGCAGAGTCTTCAATAATAATAATTTTTCTGTCTTCATTCAGGTGCTAGGATTCTGAGACCAATTAGCTAACACCCGCACTCTCAAAGATAATAATAATAATTATCTCAATTATCTCAAATATAATTATAATAATCTGCAGGTGTTGAGTTATAAATCTCAGGGGTAGATAGTCCTGGGGTAGGGGAGGGAGCAATGTTTGCAATGGTGTACACTGTGAATGCCAAATGAGAAAAGCACATTCTGGCTACGTGGCTTCAGACAGATGTGTCTCTAAAGCAGTAGAGTTCACCATTTTAAGGAAAGGAGGCAAGATTCTTCCTGAAAATGTGGCACTTCCAGGGTACAAGATATCATGGAAATACAAGATAACTTGGAGACCCAAAGATCGTTTTCCTTTAAAAGCTGATGCATGCAAAGGATTTTTTAAGGGTTCTTTGTATTGATGTAAACATAGCACTATAGTATTACGTAAGTTTCAGGTAGTCACAGTTGAGAATGAGTGTATGTATATACTATATTATATTCTCTGCTTAAAGCCCAAATCTATCTTTCACTATACCATTGTGCCCTTTTTCCTGATTTATAGAGAATTTTTAAAAGTCTATTTGGATCATAAATATGCCTCCAAGTTTTTGTGTGCATGTGTCAGAAAACTTTTTTGTGCCACAGTTGGAAAAAAAATATAGTGTTTGAAGTACTGCCTATGGTTGGAGGCTCGGCTGCCTGGGTGATTGACTTTGAAATGGTCTTCAGGGATTTTCATGAATAACAAGGAAGATATTCTTTAACACTTACTGGGAAATGGAGCCTTTAAAGCCTGTCTCCAGCAAATGGCATTTTTGATACCTGTTGGCTGGAAACTAGAAGTAAATATTCTCTCTCCTAATTTTGCAGCAATCTTTACACTTTATCCTGGTAGAAGCCCAAAGTAGCCAACTTCATGTCATTAAAATGGAACTCTAGAAATCATCAAAATGTTGTGTTTTCTCCCAAATCTCATGAAGCAGCTGGAGTACTAAAATATCTTTTGATATTTTCTATTATAGCTTATTGATATTGCAGGATTACATTCTACTAAGCAACTCATTTTATTTGTCAGGACAAAACTACAGGGATAACATACCTGGGGTAGTATTTTCCATAGAAACGCTATGTGTTCATTTAAAAAAAAAAAACTGCTGTGTATTGAAGGATTCAAATCATTCTTTATATTTGGCAAAGAACTGATTTAACTGAATCTTAGATTCTCAGGAAGGAGGGCATTTTTGCTTTTTGGGTTTTTATTGTTTTAGGGTTTTCTTTCCTTCCCTCCATATATTCTACCAACTAAAATTCTTGAACTCATATTTTAAATTTAGAACATAAATTTAAATGTCTCCAGCAAACACCATTTTTGATATGTATTGGCAGGAACCATACAATTATGATTTAACTTAACCATAAAAATGTATGTAAGTATAATAAAACATTTTAAAGTTCTAATGGCAATAATGTGTTATTTGATAAAACCCATTATCTTTATATTTGAGGAAGGAATTTATAAATACGAGAGGTGATTTTCCAAATATCTCATAGTTGGTTAATTGAAGTGAAAGGGGTAAATATTTGTATTTGTCAGGAATCTCTTGGTTACAAGTTACAAAAACCAATTCACATTGGCTTTTTCTTTAAATGGGCAGGAGAAATGTTGAGCAGATAAAGTATTAAGTAAAATGTGTCAGACAGGGAAAATAGGCAAAACTCAGGTAGACGGTTGAAAGTAAACTAAGGTTTTTTTTCTCAAAGTCTCCATTGATGTGACTGCTCACTATCTATCCACCCTTGATTGTTCCTACCAGTATGGCTCCTTCCTTCCTAGACACTTTGAAGCATCCCTGAACAGCCTTAGGCTCACATATTTAAGGGCATAAGTAGCAAAGGGAATGATAAGTCTCTTTATATAAGTTTTGTGATCAGTTTGGCTTGAGCTGATGGTGTGGCTTAGTCATGTTGTATTCTAAGCCAGTGCTTCTCAAACTCGTCATCCATTTATTTAAAAAAAAAAATCCAATCTGTAATTGACCGATAATTTTATAAACTACAATTAAAAATAAATTAGCATAAAATGAAAGGAAAAGAAATAGACTCATAAAATACAAGTCCAAAACTATTAGATTTCATAAACTTGAAATTACTGTCAAGTCATTGGTATAAAAATATTTGAAACACTCTCAATTTCTGTATCACTTTACAGACCTGTAATAAATAATCACACTTCGTTTTTTTGTTTGTTTGTTTTTAAAGATTTATTTATGCATACAAGAACTGGGGTACAGGCCAGAGGTGTGGGGGGTGAGAGGATTCACCTGAGACAGAGTGGGGAACAGAACAGGCAGATTGACTGAAATACACTGCTGAGGGGAGCAGTGGGCAAGTCAGGAGAGGTCTGCTGTGCCATGTGGGTAGCTCCCTGGCCGGGGATTGAACTCATGCTGCAGTGGCTGCAGAAAGCTTCATAAGCTGCATCTCAAGCCCTTGCATCACCAAGGAGGTCCAATATAATCACACTTTGTAATACAAACTACAGGTTGGTCTCCCACCGGTTGTTGTTAATAAAGTTATATTGGAACATGGTCACATCCATTTACATATTGTCTAGGGTGCTTTCATGATATAGTGAAAGATTGAGAATTTGAGACAGAGTCTGTGTAGCCTGCAAGACCAAAATGTTCACTGTCTGGCCCTTTACAGAAAAAAGCTTCCAATTTCTACTCTAAGCAATTGCTGTCACCAGAAGACCATGACTCTTGACTGAACAAGAAAAAGTTTCAAGTTCACTCTGAAAGCACATGGATGTAGTGGATGAATGGAGCAATTGCCTGAAGGAAGCAGATTTCATTACCAAATAAAAGATAACTATTCTAGGTAGCTAAGAACCTTCAAATATCTAGTAGAGAAATTAGGTCTTTTGCTCTTAATGGCCTCTTTTCTTGATTCTACTTAAAATTGAATTATTATATCAAATGAAAACTCCAAAGTAAAAACCTCCCTTAAGTGAATCTAGGCCTTAACTAAGATTTGATAGAATTCTTTATCTTAAATTCTTTGAGGGATTAAAGAGGATAAAATATGCAAAGGAATAAAATAGTTTTAAAATGTTACTATAAATTATTGATGATATCTACTGAGATAATGTGTAGAATAATCATACTTGTAAAATACTTATTGAACTTTATTTTCTTTAAATGGAAACTATATCTATGTAGAAGATATTTAATAAATATATGCAGAAGAGGCAAATATGCTAGATATTACTCCTTTCAAAAGGTTTTTTGAAAAGTCAACCAAATAGTCTATAAGTAATTAAATAAATGCAGGTTAAATTAATTTAAATCAATAAAATAAATTAAATGACTGCAGGTTATAATTGAACTATCATTTTATAGCAAAAAAAAGAATAGAAATAGAGATTAATAATGGAGATCTTCTTTACTAAGGAGGCATCTTGAAGCAAAGCTCCACAAGAGAGGAGGAACCAGCTAATAGCAGAATAAGTCAAACAATCTCAGCAGAGGGGTACGCAGATACCAAGTCTCCACTGCAGAGAAATTTTGGCCTATTCGAGGACAGGAAACCACTGTGGTTAGTGTGAGTAATCAAAAAGAAAAGGGGTCCAAAAACATTTGAGTTGTTATAAGCCAAGTCAGGGAGGGCCTTAGTATAGGTGAGTCTTTACTGAGTCAGTAAAATGGGTTGATTTGAAGAGTTTTAAGCAGGTGGATGACTTGGTTTGATTTTCTCTTTACAATATCATGTTGGTTGCTGTGTATTAAATGATGTAATGATGAAGGTGGTGATAATCGTTAACTCATATTAAGGAAAACATTCCAAGCAATTTAAATGTATTAAGTTACTTACTCCTTACAGCAACCCCATTATTAACTCCATTTTACAGATACAAGTTACAATTACTTCTTTTCATTGTCTGCTAAGAAAAGTAAATTTGGGTCTTCTTGTGCTTTAGAACACACAGAAATAAAGACTGTCAACAAACACAAAATAGTTGTAAATGGAACCAGGGTTATAGTGCCCAAATATCCTGATTTGTTATGATTAGTCCCAATTATTTCAGATAACTGATGGATTACTGAACATTGGAAAACTGGATTAACACTTTCCTGGAAACATGGATAAATATATAGACAGTCATGCTAATAATCATAGGCAAGTAGATAAAATTTTAAGCACTACTAATAAAGGAGCTTAAGAGAAATTGTGTCTACTTCAGAGAAGAATGAGGCTCATTTTCCTCCATATTAAAAAAGCTCCTTCTTGATGCTCTTAGAAATATAACATGCAAAAAGCTATGGTGTTATCAAAAGTGGTCTTAACAGGTCCTAAAACTCATAATCAAGACTTGAAATTATTATGAAATCTTAAAGAATTAGACATAAATTCAAACCACAGCTCTTACAAAATGTTTTTAGTAGCATTTTTCATAATAGCTGAAAGGTAGAAATATCCATCAAACAATGAATGAACAAAATGTGGTAGAGCCACATAGTATATCATTCATCCAAGAAAAAAAAAGAATGAAATACTGATATATGTTGTAACATGAGTAAATTTTGAAAACATTATACCTATAAAAAGCCATATGTAAAAGGCCACATATATTATTTCATTTACATGAAATGTGCAGACTAGGCAAGTCCTTCAAGAAAGAAAGCAAACATGGTTGCAGGGGGCTGTGGAGAGAGAAAAATGGGTATGATGCTTAATGAATACTTGGTTTCCTTTTGGGATGATGAAAATATTCCAGAACTATATAGTGAAGATACTTAATACTTTGTAAATCCACAAAAATCCATTGAATTATACGATTTAAAATGGTGTTTTCCAATTTTCACATCATGACCTACATTCTCCCAACAATGTACAAGGCCTCCTTTTTCTCCACATCCTTCCCAATTTTTTTTGTTTGTTTGTTTCTGGTGTTATTTTTCTGGGCCATTTGCATAGATGTGATGTGATATCTCATTGGGCTTTCAGTTTGTATTTCCTGATAATAAGTGACAGTGAGCCTTTCTTCAGGTGCCTCTTGGCCATCTGTATTAACTTGGAGAAGCTCTCCTGCCCAATTTTTGATTGGGTTATTTATTCTGTTGAGTTGTATAAGTTCTTTCTAGATATTGAATGTTAGCCTCCTTTTGGATGTATGATTTGAATGTACAAGTATTTCCTCCCATTTGGTAGGGTGTCCTTTTGTTTAATGGTAGTTTATTTCACTGTACAGAAGTTTTTTTAGTTTGATGTAGTCCCTTTTTTTTTATTTTTGCTTCTGTTCCCTTACTTTTGGAGTTGAGTCCAAAATACCTAAAAAGCTAGTGTCATGGAGTGTTTTCCCAATTTATGTTTGCTTTCTAGTCTTACATTCAAGTTTTGCATCCATTTTGAATTATTTTGTGTATCTTATAAGATAGTGGTCTAATTTCATATTTTTGCTTGCGACTGTCCAGTTTCCAAACACTATCTGTGAATTAGACTTTCCTTTCTCTGTTGTATGGTTTTGACTATTTTGTCATAAGTTAAAGTTCCATAAAAATACAGGTTTATTTCTGGGCTCTCAATTATATTGCATTTTCTGTGTGTCTATTTTTAATCCCATGCTATAACATTTTGATTATTATTGCTTTATAGTATATTTTGAAGACTGGCAGGTATAATATCTCCATTCTCTCCTTTTCAGGATTGTTTTGGCTACTTGGAGTCTTTTGTGGTTCCATACTAATTTCAGTAATGTTTGTTCTGTTTCCTTGAAGAATGCCATTGAGATTTTCATATGGATTTCATTAAATCTGCATATTCCTTCAAGTGAATAACCATTTTAACAATGTTAATTTTTCCAGTCCATGAGCATGGAGTATCATTCCATTTCCATATGTCTTCTTTTAGTAAAAGATACCTCACTGAATGAGAGAAAATACTTTCACATAATACACCTGACAATATGCAAAAACTACAAAAAACTCAAACAAGTCAGCAACAACAGAACAAATAACCCCATCAACAAAAATGGGCAATAGATTATTTTCCAAAGAAGACATACAGATGACCAGTAAGAACATGTAAAAAAAAAAACATTCATCATAACCTATTATCTGGGAATAAAAACAAAAAGCATAATGAGATATCCTATCACACCTGAATGTAGACTTTGGAGATTTTTCAAAACATTTAAAATAGACCAGCTATAAGATCCAGCAATCTCTCTCCTAGGTATCTACCTGAAGACACAAAAACACTAAAAGGTATATATGCACATCTCTGTTCATCGCAGCACTGTTTACAATAGCCAAATTATGCAAACTATGTTAGTGTCCAATAAGATATGAATAAAGAAAATGTGAGCTATGTGTGTGTGTATGTGTACAAACATAATGGACTACTACTCATCTATAAAAAAAAAAGTTGGAATCTTTCCATTTGCAACAACAAATATAGAACTAGAGGGGATTATCCTAAGCAAAATAAGTTAGAAAATAAGTTACTAGTTGATTTCACTCATAGGTGAAATATAAAAATCAAAGCAAAGGAACAGACAAAACCAAACAAAAACAAAGCCTTGAAATATGACTGAACTGAGGGAACAGGGTGAGGGAGGGTTATAAGAGTTGGGAGGTGAGGTAGGAGCAATGTCGGGAGGGGATTCAGTAGACTATGGTGGGAGATCATTGGTGCTTTCATGGTGGTCATGGTGTGACAGCATACATTTATGAACCTATACCCCTAAAATATCTACAGTGTTGTAAATCAATATTATTGCAATAAATATAATTAAAAATAAAAGAAATAGAAAAATCCAAACATAATGCTCCTGTCTTCTGAAGAATAGTTTATATCCTTGCTAACCCAGAAATCCAGCCATGGCTGACCCGATACTGTAGTACATTTCAAGTTGTATGTCTCAGGATGAAAATCTCAATCATCTATGCTCCTAAAGACCCATAAAATATTATAAAATTTCATATTGCATCTCAAATTTATAGTTCACTTACTTCTTGGAATGGAGAAACTGAGACAAAAAAGTTGAGTAAGTCAAACAAGGTGACAATTAATTAACAACAGTGCACAGACTTACACTGGGGAATTTTTGCTCCCTATTCAATGTTCTTTCCACTGTATCATTTTGCATAGTAAAGGAAAAAATGAATAAAACAACAATAAAAATACAGGAAAGCAACAGATTTATCGGGCTCTGCAAAAGAGTAAAGGGAAGAAATAGAAAAGTTACCATTCTTCTGTGGCTAGCAGGTAAATATAAGTTGGAAATTTGCTCCCTGGTACAAGTCAGCTCATTATAAACCTTAAGATTTTATACTTTTTGATTTCAGTCTTCTTGCTTATTCAGAAGAACAAGAGGAAGGTCAGGTATCTATTGTATTGATTTTCCAGAGCATGTAAAAGGAGACTCAAATGAAAATGCATCTCTCCCCTCTGCTAGTTATTTCCTTGCCCCTGAAAAGGGTAAAATCTCATTAGATCATTTGCAATAATATTTCATTTGCTTTACACATTCAAAATTGCCCCCATTGCTCTTTCTTAAGTAAACATAAAATATAAATATCTGGATAGTAATACATATGGAAATAAGAGTCAGTCCCTTGCTATGATGAACTTAAACATGAATTAATAGAGATGAAAACAAATGTGAAATAGTACTATTAGCAAATGCAATTACCATAAATGCTATTAACATAATTATCTACATAGCTTCAGTAGGTTTCTCATCATGTATTTCTATGAGCAGGCAAGTTGAAATAACTTATTCCTTCTAGAACTGAGAATACACTAGAAAAGGTAGCCATTTTTCTTATATCAAAACGATATAGCCTGAATTAATTGAACAGAGCAATGGAGTATGTGTTGGGTAAATATGAGATTTTCATGCTATAAAATGATTCTCAGGAATCTTCCTCATTCAAAAAAAAAAAGAAAATAGTAAGAATTATTTGGTGAAAAATAGTTTTAAGTATTAAAGGTATATTATTAAATACAGGTTAATATTCACAGATATACATTTTTAAAACCTTTTTCTTATAGTCTTAGTTAATTTCATAAACTCATTTGTATCTTAACTCAAATAAAACTTATTCAAACTAAAATAGATCATTTTATAATTACAGTAGATAATTCATCATTGGACGAATTCATTGGATAATTGGATAATTCATACATGATATCCAATATTTAATCAAGAACTTGTCATAACCAGAATTCATTCAAAGAAATGTAAGTGACAATAGTAACCATCCTCATCAACATCAATGGCAAATATAATACTTTTAAATGACAGGCTCTCTTCTAGATTCCATATTAGCTACTTAGTCTATAATCATCCCAATGACTCTACAAGTAGATTTGATGAAAGCAGACACCAAGGTTTACAGATGTGATATAATTTAATCACTTTATATAAACCTTGTCCTCCCAATTGTACCATTTAAGTTCTTAACCACTTCACTTCCTGCCACAGAGCAACATCCTATAATCCCGTAACTAGGCCTATAAGTTTGCTTACAAACTTCATTTTGTTTCTTACATCATTTAATGTATTTATATTTATTTCCAGAGTGTAGAACTGAGGCACTTCCAAAAGAGCACATTTTTTTAAAAAAATCACTCATCGACTTTGTAAAACAGGGCGGGATCAGCTCAGTTGTAAACATCTGACTAACATTATAAGAAGCGCAGTTCCCCAAAGGAAAATCAGAGTTCTGTGGCCAGAAGACATGGAAGCAGATGTCAGGAATGTAGAAACTGCAGCTGTGCCACAAATCGATGTTAACATCACCTGATCTATAATTCTAGCCATCATTCTAGAATTTAAAAAAAAAAAAATGTTTGGCGCTCATAAAAGCCGGAGTGTAACCTAACTCAGCCATTCATTAGCTTGTGCTAACTACTCAAAATCTGAGCCATCCCTCTCTTGTATATAAAATGTTGTTAATGGTAACTTTCTTCCCAGGATTTCCACAAGTATTAGATCAAGAGCTGTATATTAAGACCTTCAGGTTTGCCCCTTTCTTTCCCAATGCAAACTTTTAAACGATTAAAGCTTAATCTGTTAAAATAACTTCAACTATTGAAAATAGTTGAAACTGTAGCTATCCCCTTTGAGAGTGCCTTGGAATGTAATAGCCTAGGGAGTTTCAACCATGTAGAAACCAAACATCGATGACAGGCTACACTGGCCGTTAGTTTCCAAAATGCAATTCACACCGTTCACTTTGATTGATAAAAGCTTGCGCAGTTTGGTCTCTGCTAATGTGAGAGAGTGCCTCTGTGCGTTTTTGCAGTGACATACTCCTTCCTATTTCATCTTCAAAATTCATTTCTCTCAGAATTCAATGCATTCAAAGCCATCAGTCTTTTAAGGAATGTTGGAGGTCGCTCAACCCATCTTAATAATAAAATTTAGGACCAAATTTAGCTTTTCTCTTTTACTGGTCATCATTGATAAAACTTGATTGCTTAATATTTTTTCCTGGACATTCAGGTACTGGAAGCTGTCTTCCAAATTCAACGATTAAATGTGTCTTAAAATACCAGACCAATGACTTCTCAGTATGCTGCTTTTCATCACAGAGACACAGCTGAAGCTGAGTCGTCCATCAAGATGTTAGCCTTCACTTACACATTTTTAAATGTGAGTGCCAGCTGAGAAACCAACATCTTATGTTGTAGCTCTGTTATATTTTATATTTATTTATCTCTGCTATTAATGTGTCTAATTCTTAACTTTGGTCTAAATAAAGTGATCTTGGCATGAAAATGCTCAGGAGATTGTATGCCATGGAGGAACAACACTAGTTCTTTCTTCCTCCTACTGCTAGGAGAAGCAATAAAGGAGATTAAGGGTGAGAGTGAGCGAGAGAGTTTATTTCATTGAGTTCAGTGCTAAGGGTTCCTATAACTAACAGTGACTGTGATCATTTTAGGCAATAACAGATGTGTACCCAATGCCACTCAATAACGAAGCACAGAGGAATTAAATGTTCCTCTTTAACTTCCTTCTGTTAGTGTAATGTCTCTATGGAGAAGGTCTTGGGTTTCTATTACTATGTCTTTAATGCCACTCTAAAATTTACTCATTATATTAAAAACCAAAGCAGAAATAAATGAAATCGAAATTTAAAAAAAAATCCAAAAGATCAATGAAAACAAGAGCTGATTCTTCAAAAAAATAAATAAAATAGACAAACCCCTAGCCAGGCTCACAAAGGAAAAAAGGGAGAAAGCACAAATAAACAGGATCATAAATGAAAGAGGAGAAATCACAACAGACACAGCAGAAATCAAAAGAATAATAAGTAACTACAATGAACAGTTATATGGAAACAAGTTCAACAATCTAGAGGAGATGGACAAATTCCTACAAGTCTACAATCACCCAAAGCTAGATAAAGAAGAAATAGAACACCTAAACAGACCAATTACAAGCAGCAAAATGGAAACGGTAATCAAAAACCTCCCCAAAAACAAAAGCCCAGGACCTGATGGATTTACAAATGAATTCTACCAAACATTCAGAAATGAATTAGTGCCTATCCTTCACAAATTCTGCCAAAAAATTGAGAAGGAAGGGACAATACCAAACATGTTCTATGAAGCCAAAATTACACTAATACCAAAACCGAACAAGGACAACACAAAAAAAGAAAACTACAGGCCAATCTCCCGATTGAACACTGATGCAAAAATCATCAATAAAATTTTAGCTATCAGAATCCAACTCTGTATCCATAAGATAATTCACCACGACCAAGTAGGATTCATTCCAGGGACGCAAGGATGGTTTAACATCCGAAAATCAATCAACGTTATCCAACACATCAACAAAAAGAAATATAAAAACCATATGATACTATCAATAGATGCTGAGAAAGCTTTTGACAAAGTGCAACACCCATTCATGATAAAATCCCTTGAAATTCTTGGGATACAAGGAACATACCTCAACATCATAAAGGCCATATATGACAAGCCAACAGCCAGTATCATTCTCAATGGTGAAAAGCTGAAAGCATTTCCATTAAGATCTGGAACAAGACAAGGATGTCCACTCTCACCACTGCTTTTCAATATAACACTAGAAGTCCTAGCCAGAGCAATAAGACAAGAGAAAGACATACAAGGAATCCAAATAGGAAAAGAAGAAGTCAAACTATCACTATTTGCAGATGATATGATAATATACATAGAGAACCCCAAAAACTCCACAGAAAAACTAATTCAACTCATCAATCAGTTCAGTAAAGTGGCAGGATACAAAATCAACATGCAAAGGTCAGTAGCCTTCCTATACTCAAACAATAAATCTGAAGAAGAAATCAAAAAAACCATCCTTTTATTATCGAAACAAAAAAAATCAAATACTTGGGAATAAATCTAACAAAAGAGGTAAAGGACCTATACAAAGAAAACTATAAAATACTGTTAAAAGAAATAGAAGAAGACACAAAGAAATGGAAAGACATCACCTGCTCATGGATTGGCCATCCTACCAAAAGCAATAAACAGATTCAATGCTATTCCAATCAAAATTTCAATGTCATTCTTCAAAGAAATAGAACAATTATTGATGAAATTCATATGGAATCACCAAAACCCCCAAATAGCCAAAGCTCTCCTGAAAAAAAAAAAAAGAAGGGAATGGAGGTATCACACTCCCAGACTTCAAACTATACTACAAACCCATAATCATCAAAACTGCATGGTATTGGAACTAGAACAGACATACAGACCAATGGAATCGAATAGAAAATCCAGAAATAAACCCTCAGATTTGTGGTCAACTAATCTTTGACAAAGGAGCAAAGAATATGCATTGGAGCAAAGAAAGTTTGTTCAATAAATGGTGCTGGGAAAACTGGGTCACTACATGCAAAAGAATGAAGCTTGACTACTACCTCACACCATACACAAAAATCAACTCAAAATGGATTAAAGAACTAGACATAAGACATGAAACCATAAAATACATAGAAGGAAATATAGGCGAAACACTACGTGATATGCACATCAAGGACATCTTTACAGACACATCACCCAAAGCAGTGATAGTGAAGGCAAAGATAAACAGCTGGGACTACATCAAATTAAAGAGCTTCTGCACAGCAAAAGAGACAATAACAAAAACAAAGAGAAACCCCACTGACTAGGAGAACATTTTTGCACACAACACGAATGATAAAGGACTGATTACAAAAATCTGCAAAGAGCTGATGAGACTCAACAAAAACAAAGAAAATAATCCAGTCAAAAAATGGGCAGAAGAGCTAAAAAGAAACTTCTCGGAAGAGGAAATGCAAATGGCCAACAGGCATATGAAAAAATGTTCAACATCACTGTAATCAGGAAAATGCAAATCAAAATTACCTTGAGATACCATCTTACACCAGTGAGAATGGCACATATTAAGAAAACTAGCAACAACAAATGTTGGCAAGGTTGTGGAGAAAAAGGAACTCTCCTGCACTGTTGGTGGGAGTGCAAACTGGTCCAACCACTATGGAGAGGTGTGTGGAGATTTCTTGACCTCCTAAACATAGAGCTTCCACATGATCCAGCAATTCCACTCTTAGGTATTTACCCAAAGGACACAGAAACATCAGTTCCAAAGAGCACCTGCACCCCTATGTTTATAGCAGCACTGTTTACAATAGCTAAGCTTTGGAAACAACCCAAATGCCCAAAAATAGATGACTGCATCAAGAACATGTGGTCCATATACACCATGGAATATTACTCAGCATTCAAAAAAGATAAACACATGCCATTTGCAGCAACATGGATGGCGCTGGAAGGGATCATGCTCAGCGAAATAAGCCGAAAGAAAAAGAAAAATATTGGATGGTCTCACTCATAGCAGGAATCTAGAAAACTTAAATAAGGGACCAGGAAAATGAATAATTATAAGAAAGTGAAAATCAAAATCAACAAACAACTATGAACCAGAGACACTCTGTGAGGGGTGGGGGGAGGGGAGGGGAGGGATTGGAGTCAAAATAAGGGGGTTGCAATTGTATGGGGAATATAAAAGTAAAATTTATATAAAAAATAAAATTTACTCATTAATTTTTAAAAATAAACACAGGGCTTCATCCTTGAGAGGGCAGTAATATCTAACTGTATTCAATAACCTTGGGTTTTTCTGAATTATTTCACTTAGTGTAATCCCCTCCATGTCCATCCATGCTGTTGCAAATGGCAAGAATTTATCTTCTTTTTTTTTCAGCTGAGTAGTATTCCATTGTGCATAGATGCCACATCTTCTTGATATGTTTTGGGACACTTATGTTGTTTCCATAACTTGGCTATTGTAAAGGAGCTATGTTGAACATAAGAGTGCATATATTATTTCAGATTAATGTTTTTGTATTCTTTGAGTGGAATGGTCCTATGGCAGATTAATTTTTAACCATTTGAGAAACTTCAGCACTGTGTTCCAGAGGGGCTGGACCAGTCTACATCCCTACCTTTTGTGTAGGCGGGTACCGTTTTATCCCACATCCTCACTGATGTTTGTTTATCTGGTCTTTTTGATCTAGGTCATTCCACCAGAGTGGGGTGGTATTTCATTGTGGCATTGATTTGAATTTTCCTGGATATCAGTGATGATGTTTCTTTTTCTTTTTCATGTGCCTTTTGACCATCTCTGTGTCTTCTTTAAAGAAATACCTATTTAACTCTCCATTTTTTTATTGGATTTTTTGTTTTGTTGTTGCTGTTGAGTTGTATGAATTCTTTGTAGGTCTTGGATATCAGCCCCTTTTCAGATGTACAGTGTGCAAATATTTTCTCCCATTCGATAGGGTGTCTTTTGTTTTAGTGCTTCTTTCACTGTGCAAAAGCCTTTTAGTTTGATATAGTTCCAATTGTTTAGATTCTCTTTTGTTCTCTTTGCAGTTGGAGATGAATCTACAAAGACATCTCTGAAGCCCATGTCATGGAGTGTTTTGCCTATATTTTATTCTATTTATTTTTTTCAGGTCTTACATCCAAGTCTTTCATCCATTTTGTGTATAGTATGAGATAGAGGTCTAGTTTCATTCTTTTGGGGTTTCTTGTGTTTGTTTTTATATTGATCTTAGAGCAAAAGATAGAGTTTTCTTTTATAGCAAGGAAACTCAGTTCTCCCTTTACTCATTTAAGTAAAAGATTGAGTTCCTAAAATGAGAACCCTATGGCTTAACATTCAGATGGAGCTCTTGGGTCATTTATTATGCAGTTTCTTTTGTGCTGTCTCCTTGTTTATGTACTGAGATATCCCAGCTTGTTTTACAGGCTGGGTGCAGGCAGAGCTATACACACCTGTAGTCAAGTATTGTGCAGTGGGAGGAGGTTGCAACCGCTGAACTAGCATCCTCCAGGCTACTTCTGATGGTGATCTAAACTGAAATATTCAGAGAGGATATACTGTTGACTTGTGTCAAATGAATTAATTAATCCTCAGTGCCATATGCTAGATCATACTTGTCAGATGCCCACCCATAACCTAGGGGGAAAGATTCATCTAATGAAGAACACTATCACCTGTGATAAGAGAGAGCTTGTTCTAGACCGAAAGTGATCAGTCCTAAAGATGCATTATCCTCATGGCATCTTTGAAATGGCACTGCATTGCATTTGTAAAGCCTAGTTAATTCAGAAGGCTCAAACAATTTCAAGGAACCTAAAATATACCCAACCTTTCTTGCCCTCACGCACTCACCGACACACATGCTCTTTTGCTCCAAAACACTGAACCTCTTTAGTTCCTAGAATGCATTATTCTAGCTCATACCTCTGGATTTTGCACAGCTTTACCTGCACTGAGATTATACATGTCTACCTTGAAATTCCAATAACTTCTTCCGCACTTAGCTGAGACATCACCTTTGCAACTTTAAACTTGGAAACAATTGTTTCAGCTAAATCATGTCCCTGCCCCTTTCTAGCTGTGTGAGAATGAGCAAGCTACATAGCATTCTTTTGTTTATATTTCTTCTTCTCTGAAATGGGATAATAACAGTGCTCATATCTCAGGACAACTAGAAGTACTAAATTATGGAATCAGTACAACACAATGAGCACAGTACCTCACCCACTGTACGTGTTTTTTAAGTTATGATTTCAAATTATTATTTATTTTGCATTGAACTGACTATATTAATTGCAATTAAATTAGATTATTTCAAATTAAACTGAATGCTTCTTAGTGGCATGGACTGAGATTTATTCATTTTGTCCTCAGTCCCAAAATAGTGTCAAGAATGCAATGCATTTATATTTAATTCAATAGCATCTAGATGATTTTGGCTGATGCCATTGGTATCATAATAATAAGAGCTAAGGTTTTTGAGTGCTTGCTTTGTAACAGACATTGGTCTGTGAGTTTGTATATTTGAATCCCTTTAATTCTCCACTTCTTTAAGCTGAGCGCTATTATTATCCTCATCTTGAGTTGAGAAAATTGAGGCAGAAAGAAGTTAATGATTTCCCCAAGACCATACAGTTAGAGCCAGGATTAAAGCAGGGGAATCTGACTCCAGAGATTTCACTGTTAACAGCATTGCTTTAATGATTTGCTGCTTGAGAAATGCGTGTAATAGATATAGGTCTGTGTGGGTATGTGTAATAGATTGTTGTCAATTTATTTCAGATGATAGGCTTTTAAATAAGGCTCATAATGATACCACTATTTGCATCAAAACCATGTACTAATTATATTAATTTGGTTCTTTCCATTTGTCAATTATAGAGGCAGCAGTGAGACTGACTTCAGCAAAACAGGAATGTTAGTGGCATGCTGCTGAAAGGTCCAGATGTCAGATTAGCTTCTGGTCCATCTGGACTCAGACCATGAAGCAGAGCTTAAGACTCAGTCTCTTGACTAACATCTTTTTGGTATAATGTTGGTCACATGTATTATCTTTATTCTCATGCAGGACCACTCTGTGTGGGAGTCTTGGATACTTAAGGTTTATGACTTGTGAGTTTAGCAACCTTTTAGGAAAGAGATTCTTTTTTTTTCCCAAAAGAGCCAATCCAAGTCCCAGAACCATCTGATTGAGTGGTTTTGCTCACATCTGATCCATCACTGAGGCAGAGAGGAAAGAATATTGCAATATGTTTGAGACTAGATCACATGACTATGTGAATTGAGAGAATGAAAGAAAATTGTTTCTCCAAAAGAAAACCTAAGTATCACTATTGGGAGAAAAAAGAATTATTACTGGATAGGTCAAAATAATAGATGAAAACAACACTGGCTTTATTAGGCAGAATGAGAACCCCAAACCTGTCTGCTCTAAATGTGTTCTGCCAGCCGCTGCATGATGACACAATATACTCAGTGCATAAGATCTTCAATAGAAAAGAATTTTTGCACAGTTTGTATGCAGCAGAAAATTTGCATAAAATAGAAAGAAAAGAAGATAATATTGTTGAAATAGTTTCCCCATGAAACACCCAAAGTTACCCTTCCTCTCATGCGTAAATGCCCAGCCAAAGCAGGACCACTTAGCCTCAAAAGCTTGTCATATGTCTAAGGTACCTTCTACTGGGGACTGATAAGAAAGGAGCAGAAGGGACCAGGCAAGTCTAGAAAGAAAAGAACAAAATCAAAATCCAAGTCTAGGTAAAGGCTGCCATTGTCAGCTTCAAACAGGTCTCCCACCCACATCCCTGTGTCCTTCAAGTATCTCCTTCCATGTCCCCCAAGTCCCTGGTATAAGTCCAAGGTCAAGAAATATGGCTTCTTTTTCACATGTCTCTGCTTCATGTGCCTCCTTCTGGTCTTCTCCTAGCCTTTTTTTCTAAGCCAATTCTAGCTTCCCTTCACTACTCAGCTCCACCCTTTCTTGTGCCGGGCAGGGAACTTGGAACCTTCCCTTTCTATGGGGATTACACTGTAGCATTTCAGATTAATTTCTATTTATAAGTCTTCTGTTTGGATCTATAAACATAGTAACAATTTAGGCAATGAATATAGATAAGATTAAACTTAATTTTTTGGTTATCAATAATTGTTTTTCTATTCCCAAATAGTATAAGTTGATACATGTGTCTATGTATTTTAAGATGTTGAACTTCTTGATCAAAACTAGTCTAGGAAAGGACTAAATAGATTACTGATGATGGCTTTATGGTTTTGTATCCACTATCCTGCCAGAGCATGATGCACTTCAGTAATGTGTGCATATTATTATGGCTTTACAAACTATATTTGATGATGTAGGGACACCATTTAGGATTGGTTTGAACAATATAATTTATTTATAATTGAAAGGAAATAATGTTGGTGCAAAGTAATCTTGTACAGAGGAATTCTTATGATCCAAGAAAATCCTGTAACACAAAGGCTGTATGCCTTTACTCAGAATTTTATGTCAAGCCATGTTGCACTGGTTATTGTTTTTTTCTTTGAGAAAAGTTGTCATCTCAGAAAGCAAAATGAAAATAGGTTTTGAGGTTGGCACTTGGGCTATGGCCAACTTTAAAACTCAGAATATAAAAAAAAAATTCTTTAGACCTGTCTTCTCCCAAAATTATATCATTTCAAAAAGATTTTCAGACTTTGTGGCTCAGAGTCAAGTAGAGATTATTTCATCCTGTTATAGAGGGGAAATTATTTTAAATCAACAATAAATAAATATTAGAAGCTTTTCTCTTTAGTTGGTTTTTCAGCTTTTCCTTTGATGGCTGACTTTTAGTCCTCTCCCAATTTCATTCCTGTGCTACAGCAAATCTCAGAAAATACTTCAGCATGAAAGCTTTTCTCTTCTTGCTCAACTAGTGCCAGAGACATCGAAATGAATCTTAATCATTTAGTAAAATTGAATTTAGCTTCTCTAGACCATAACAGTTAGTATTACTCCATTGTGAGCATATCTGGATTGTAATTAAGAAAACTCAACTTTGCCACTGACATTGAAGTGTTCCAGGAAAATGCCTAATTTACATATAGCTATGCCAATTCTGCCTCTTCTGCAGCTGGTGTGTGGGGAAGAATGGTGTGATTGTGCATGCAAAATGGAGAGACACAAAATGAGAACAGAGAGCCACTCTCAGTACTATTGATAGGTCAACTGAATTTCTGAATTTGAAGGCAAACAAAAAGATCATCTTCAGTCACTGAATATTTAGTGCCAAATGATAGAAATGGCAGTGATGTGACTTTAGTGTAATCAGACATTTGGAGTTTTATTCATTCAGTCAGTCAGTCCACAAATATTGAGTGCCTTCAATTTTACCTAGGATTGTGTTAGGCAGCAAGTAACAGAATGCCCAACTACAATAGCTTGCATTATAGGAATTGATCTCTCTTGTATAACAAGAAGTCCAGAGGTACTGGTTGTTTTCATTGGTTTAATGACGTAATTTGGTAGCATTGTAGCATTTTTCCTGACCTTTACTTCAGTTGCAGCTGCCATATAAATTTGAAGACAGGAATTGGGAGGATTGAGGACCAGGGCAGGAGTCACTTTGTGGAGCTGGGGTCTAGGAGTTTGTTAGACGTCTGGTAGTTGACAGGCTAATTATTCCAAGAGGGTCTCAGATAGGATTGGGGAAATAAACTCCACTTCTTATTTAGAGGAGAAGTCACAATACAAAGGGGTGGACATGAAAAGATAGGAGGAATCAATGGCCATTTCTACAATTGGAAAAGAAATGATAAATAAAGAAATGATAAATACAAAAAATGCAAATGAGTCAATAATATTAAATCACTATTACTATTAAAGGAAGTTTTCAAATCACCACAGCTCTTGCTTCCTCCCTCTGAGATATTCAGCCTTCTGATTGGGAAGTAGATTCTGAATTTCTAAGTTTTACTGATTAACTTTGGGAAACATTATATCCATCTTCCAGGTGAGCTAAACTTAACAACTTTTCAATTCGGCCAGAAGAGAATGGAAATGTGGCTCCAAGCAATTTAGCTTTGATTCTGAACTTTTTGCAAATAGATGCATTTCAGATGTTGTCACATTTGCATTGCTAGCTAACCTCTTTTGAAATTCAACTTGTCTGATACCATTGACCTAAACAAAATAAGTTACAAAGTATCAATATTGAGAGCTTTCTTTTTCTATGTATTTTTACTGTTTCTAAAGACTTTTTCTGATTAAAAAGTGTTATTAAAACTTTAAATATTTTGCTTAAAATATTTAAAAATACGGATCTTAAGTATTTTCTTGTGTCCTAATCTACCATGAAACTCAGGTGAAAGCTCTACCATGTTTTTATGTAGTTTAGACTGCTTATATCAAGTGATGCTAATCATAGAACAGAGAGAACTAAATATTTTCTGATAAGTAAAGCTAAAGTTCCACACCATCCAGACAATTCCACAAAAATAGCCACGCTAGCTGTGTGGTATTGTGTGGGAGGGGAAAAGGAAAGTTGTTGATTGTTACTTTTTTCTAAAGGGGTTGTGAACAAAGACATATGCTGAAGAGATTTTGAGTAGCTCTTGCCAAATTACAAAAATAACCAATTATCAAATTATTTTGTGATTCTAAAGACATACACACAGATAATATTAGATCCACCAGTGCTCAGCGATCAAGGTTCACATTTCATCCTTACATAAAAGTTAGGTTATGGTTTTCTGTAATTAAGTTAATTATAATAAACCCGAAGGCATCAAAGTCTCCCTCAGAGATGGTACGAACATGAAGGCATTATAGCATCTCATTCCCTTATTTCATCAAACACCTATTGAGACAGGCCAGGCATCTACATACAGCACTGAGAGCCACAGGCTTCACCCCTCTGGAGAGTTCTGTGTTCTCAGCTGTAATTCACTCACCCACGGTAACATCCTAATAAAATAAGAGGAACCATGTGTCTCATTCAATTCCCCAGGATTTGGCTTCTAAGGCTGTAGGTGAATTCAGGGTTAGAGGCACTTCTACCCTATTTGCTATCAATTTGTATAGATCTGAAGAAGCCTAAGAGGTTTTGCCTGCCGGGTTCTTTCTTGCTTGTCTGAAGTCTCCATCAGCACCAAAAGCATCTCACTAGGAGTTTGAACTTTCCTTTAATCTAATCCATTTAGAAAATGTTTCACAGTTTATTGAATAAAGTAGAGAAAAATTGATATCTTTTCATTAGGCTGACAACGTCTTTTTCACTGCTGGCATCTGAAATGTGTTTTCTATTTAAATTTTATTTATATCAATCATTTCTAGTGGGTACAAATTTGAAATGAAAGACCTTACAATCATGTACAAGTTTCCCATTACTGACAAGATTGCAAACACTCATTTTGCAAAGGAACTTGATATCAAGAATTTTTGGGACATAAAAATTAATATTTGGAAACAATCGCAAAGTAGAATTAACCAAAAATGATGTTTGAATATATCAGTAACTGTAAATGTGATTATTTTACATGTGAAAGAAGGAAGGGTACCTAATGGTGGTGATTTAATCATTATAAACCTGTAGCAATGAGTAAAAGCTACATTATGGAATCTAATCATAACCTCATAAAGTACTTTTTCAATCTGAAAAGATTTGTATGAAAATAAATTCTTCCAAGGAGCCATTTCTAAATTTGTAGGAACCCAGAGAGCTAGCTCTCAAAGTTACATAGATGTTCACATGATTTATAAGTTGTATATAAATGTCATTTTTGAAATCTGATTTTCCCTTTGATTTAAAATACAGAGCCATTTGGAATTCTTCTCTATACCCACATGCAGATTAGTTCCCTCCCCTTTGTTGCCATAGATATAAATGGAGCAAAAAATACAGAATTCCAGAGGGACAAACATAAATGTGTTTTCTATTCTGAAGCAGTAAGCTTCTCCACACTGAGTTGACTAATCTTAAGATGTATACTTGCAGTGGGTAAATCCCATTCATTAGGGATCTCCAGAAATAACACTTTACACTAAGGAATCTAATATGGAGTTTGGGGGTATTTTGGGGTTTTTTTGTTAGACAGTGTCTTCATTATACTTTTTTTTATTCTCCTCATTTTGCTTCAGCCCTCTTAGTTGACTTTCTTTGAGGAAGAATTATTTACAAAGAAATCAATTTTTTTTGCTATTTTAGGTCTAGTCAATGGAGTATCAGGTTGGTACATGAAGGCTGGCCCTCAGCTAGGTTCCTTAGCTAGCAAAGCATTATATTTTGGCACCCCCAGAGACAAGTAAAAACCATGGCTTGTAAAAATTATTAAGAATTCTAACCAGTGTTAGTGAGACTATGTAGAAAACTGGGTTCTTCCAGTGGGAAATAGCCATTAGTATAATTTTTCTGGAAGACAATTTGGTGATTAATATCTATACCTTTATCCATATATGTAACACAAGTGCAAACTAGCCCTTTGACACAATTAATAACTCCAAGCTTGGAGTTCCACTGCTTGGAGTTCATCTTGGAAAAATAAATATAACTGCAAAGTTGTAGGAGTAGTGGTTTTCATATGATCATTCTTTCTAGTAGCAACCAACCAACCAGAAAAAAGGGAGGCATGTTAAATTTCCAATAATAAGGAATTAGTTAAATTATGATACAGCCCTACTATGGGATTTCATGCAGGAACTAAAATAACAATGATTTCTCTTAGGTATAGGAATGGAGAAATGTTTATGTTTCTTTTTTTTTAAGATTTATTTATTTTTATACAAGAACTGGGGTACAGGCCAGATGCGTGGGAGGGTGAGAGGATTCACTGGAGACAGAGCGGGGAACAGACCTGACAGACTGATGAAATACACTGCTAAGGGGAGCAGCGGGTGAGATAGGAGAGGTCTGCTTCACCATGTGGGATTCTCGCTGGCCGACTGGGATCGAACCCGTGCTGCGAGGCTGTGCACAGCTTCACAGTGCGGCACTCAACCGCCTGCACCACCAGGGAGGCCCAGAAATGTTTATGTTTTGATGGCTAGGTTTTATTTTTCACTGATACTCTATATTTTCTACATTCTTTTTAAGTTAGATTTTTAACTAATGAATTAATTAATGAAGTACCATTGTTTTATATCTTTGTTAATATTTTGACAACATAAGATTTCTCCTCTGAGGTGTAGTCATCATATTTCTCCCTCCACCAAAGTCCCATTGGCATAGTCCATTGTGCTCCCTTGACTTAGCAAAAAGTCTCCGAAAAGTCCCCTTCAATAGAATAGTTTTTTCAAAGGAGTTAAGACTATTCTTGTCCATAAAAAGTAAAAACTTTCTTTATGATTTATATATTATCTTAAAATTTATATGGATTTAACATTCTACTTAATACTATATTTTTAATATGAAAATTTTTTGTTGACTGTTACTAGATTATTTCATCAGTGATGACTTCTTTTATGGCTGTAATTCTGACTACATCAGATTAACTTATTAGTTTTCTTCATAGGACATTATATCATTTTGCATATCACAATTCATCAAAATATATTAACTCATCATTACATTTTATGTATGCATATCTACCAGAAGAGGCTGTATGCCTCTTTAGGGTAGGTTCTTTTTTTTTTTTTTTTTTTTTTTTTTTAGAGGCATGTTTTTTTTTTTTATTTATTTCTTTGTTTGTTTGTTTTGTTTATACATGCACTGGGTACAGTCAGAAGCGCGGGAGGGTGAGAGAATTCACCAGAGCCAGAGCGGGGAGCAGAGCAGGCAGAAGGAGCGAAGTACACTGCTGAGGGGAGCAGCGGGCGGCAGGAGAGGTCTGCGCGCCATGTGGGACCCTCCTCTGGTGGCCGGGGAGCAGCCAGGGATCGAACCGGCGCCGCAGAGGCCGCGGGCAGCTTCGCAACCCAGTGCTCAACGGCTGTGCCACGGGGGAGGCCCTAGGGTAGGTTCTGTGTCTCTCTATGCCTAGTATAATAGTTAGCAATTTCTGGATGAATGAAAGTAACTTTTCAGGAAGATATAAAATCTTTCATTGATTACACATGATAAGGGATCATACACAGCTTCATTGCTACCTGTAATTTTATCTAGTTCCATAATTTAATTAAGATACATTTTATAGGATGTGTCAACAGTCATTAGTAACCAAATAAAATCTGATTCTGCTTGGGTGACACTGTCTATGTAAGCTTCAAGTTGCGACACAGTAATTGTCAATTCAACTATAACAAGATTTCTGAAAACATGGCTTCCCACCCAAGCAGGTTATAAATAAAATTTAAATAGAACCTGGCATCACCCTGAAGGAATTGTAAGTTCATATTGTTGGAGTAGCATCACAAGATGGCTTGAGAATAGATGAACTTTATAAAGCACATTTTATTATTATGCTAAGAATGTAATATGCTTTATTTCATCTTTATGACAAGGATAAAATGCAGGTGATATCACTGTCCCAATGTTAAACACAGGCTTAAAATTTGAACCCAAATTTTCACTACAGGAACTCTATTGCTACTTGGGCAGTTAATTCTGGGTTTAGTAGTAATAGTAGTAGAAATCGTAGTAGTGGTAGTAGTAATATTTTTGAAGTAACATCGGTTTAAAATACTATATATGATTTAGGGATATAGGTTCATACCTCTTCAGGTGTATGTCACCACACCACCCACCAAAAGTACCCTCTAGTGCTTTACCAGAAACCAGTGGACCGCTTTCCCCCATTGTTCTCACCCTGACCCTTATCCTCAATTCTATAGTCATAGTTACAGAATTTGTTTTGGTTCAGTTTTGTCTATTCCTTATTTTTTGTTTGTTTCTAGATTCCACATATGACTGAAATCATCCAGTATTGGTCTCTCTACTTCTGACTCATTTTACTTAGCGTAATTTCCCCAGTCCATCCATGTTTAACCAAATAAATGTAACCACATATGGCAAGGTTTCATCTCTTCATACAGATGAGTAATATCCCATTGTGTATATATACCAAATCTCTTCTTTCTACACATCTATGTTGTGCACTTAGACTGTTTCCATAATTTGGCTATCATAAATAGTGCTGCAATGAACATAAGAATGAACATATTCCTTCAAATTAGTTTTTTTATTGTTTAGATACATACCAAGTGATGGTAAACTTTTTTCAAGTGCCTGTTGGCTTTCTGTATATCTCTTTTGGAGAAGCATCTACTTAACTCTAATGCCCTTTCTTAATTGGTTCTTTGTTTTCTTTTTGTTAAGTTCTAAGAGTACTTTGTAGATCTTGTATATAAGCCCCTTGTCGGATGTATGATTTACAAATATTATCTCACATTTGTCAGGAAATCTTTTCACTTTCATGGTACCATATTTCATTTATGCTGTGTAGAAGCTTTTTAGTTTGATGAAGGCTCATTTGTTGATTTTTCCTATGCTTTCCTTGCCATTGGAGGCAAAGACATCACTGAAGACAATGTCATGGAAGGTTTTAGTATTTTCTTCTGTTATTTTTTTCCTTCCAGTCTTACATCCAAGTCTTTTTTTTTTTAAGATTTTATTTATTTATACAAGACCCGGGGTACAGGCCAGATGTGTGGGAGGGTGAGAGGATTCACCAGAGACAGAGCCGGGAACAGAACAGGCAGACTGAATGAAATACACTGCTGAGTGGAGCAGCGGGCAAGACAGGAGAGGTCTGCCACACCATGTGGGTTTCTCCGCACCTGGCGGGCATCAAACTGGCACTGCAGACAGAGGCTGTGGACAGCTCCACAGTGTGGCACTCAATAACCTGTGCCACCAGGGAGGCCCCACATCCAAGTCTTTAATCAACTTTAGTTCATTTTTGTGTATGATGTGAGAAAGTGATCTAGTCTTATTTTTGCTGCATGTGGCTGTTCAGTTTTTCCCATACCTTTTTGGAAGAGATTTTCCTTTCCCCATTATGTATTCTTGGGTCTTTTGTTGTAGAGTAATTGTTCAAATAAGTGTGAATTTTTTCTGGGTTCTCAGTTCTACTCCATTTGTCTGTGTGTCCGTTCTAATTCATATACTGTACTGTTTTGAGTCCGGTAGACTTGTAGTATTCTTGGAAGTCTGGGAGCATAATACCTCTATTCCACACATTTTATATCAAGATTACTTTGGGTCTTTTGTGATTCAATATAAATTTTAGTATTGATTGTTCATTTATTAAGAATTCCACTGAAACTTTGATAGGAATTGCATTGACTGTTTCTTCCATCAGTTCTAACAATTTCCCTCTGGCTCACTGATCCAAGAGCTGCAACCAGTAGGGACGAGGCCCTGCTGTTGATTCTGCTGAGTTCTACTGTATCTGTGCCTCTTGGGAGGGCCTACTCTACTGCTTTCTAGGGCCTACCATCTGGCCTTCTCACCAGAACCCCTGCAGGATTCTGCAAGCATCTATCACTCAGGACTTCTTACTGGCCCACCTGAGGCTTGCTAGGACCTGTTGTGTCCATGTTGCTTGCCTTGCCCCTCCACTGCTTGAGGGCCTGCAGCTCTCTTTACCCAGGCTGCTCACTTGGCTGCTCTGTTGGTTCCTAGAATCCATCTTCTCTGGATAGCACTCCCAGTCTATGCTCTAAACATCTCTTTTTCCTTCATAAGTTATTTGCATTGCTGCAGTCTAACTGAGTGTATGAAAGACGCAAGTCCCATGTCTTCACTCTGTTGACATCTTGCTGCCTCTTTCTACACAGCACTTTTTTAAAAAATAAGACACATTTATTCAGCATCATGATCATACTATGGCATTAAGCAAGCAACAACATGAGTACCCAAAAAAAAAATTATATTTTGAAACCTTGGTTACAATGCTTTACACTCTCCATAGAGCAGAAACTAAAATCACCTCTTATACAATTTGTCACAAATATGGTTCTCAGGTTTCCTCCCAGTACACCTGCATATTGTCTAAAACATGTCTTCTTTGTGGCAACTATAGCTTCACCGTTGTGCTTGGCTGAGTTCACAAATCTGCTGTAACCTGTAGCTTCCTTGTCATGTCTCCGGCTCTACTTTCTTGCTAAATTAGCAGTAAATTGAAACCACTTCACTGATAGAGGTTCATGTGTTTATTTTCACTGCTGCTACTGTAACCACCATAGCCACATTGGTTTCCTGGTTTTCCATAGTATGGGTCTCTATCACTATAAGGGCCAGAGTTTCTGCTTCCAAATGTTCCTCCTTTCAAAGGTCTACTAATTTTGAAGACTAATTTTGTAATTGCCAAAAGCATAGTGGCTTTGACCACCTCCAAAATTGTTTCCATCATTACTAAATCCATTATAGGCATCCCACTGCCACCTTATTCACCATCATCATGGCTACCACCAAAGCCACTCAACCACTGACATTTCCTCCATTACCAAAGATGTCACTCCAACCACAACCACCACCAAAATTTCCATAGCAACTTTATCTCTTTGGCTGGATGAAGGACTGGCCATCTCTTGCTTAAATTTGGGTTTCCTTACTTCACAGTTTTAGTCATTCACAGTATGTATTTCTGAATGACAACTTTGTGGAATCATAGTCATCAAAGGTTACAAAGATGAAGCCTCTCTTCTTATCAACACTTTGATCAGCCACGAGTTTAATCACTTGAACTTTCCCATACTACTCAAAATAATCTTCTAGGGTCCTCCCTGGTGGTGCAAGGGGTTAAGCACTGCACTATGAAGCAATCCGAAGCCTCTGGAGCATGAGTTCAATCCCCGGCAGGCCAGGGAGCAACCCACATGGCGAAACAGACCTCTCCTGTCTCACCCGCTGCTCCCCTCAGCAGTGTGTTTCAGTCAGTCTGCCTGTTCTGTTCCCAGCTCTGTCTCTGGTGAATCTTCTCACTGCCCCCCCACCCCCCGCATCTCTGGCCTGTACCCCAGCTCTTGTATGCATAAATAAATCTTTAAAAAAATCTTCTAGGTGATGTTCTTTAGTGTCATCTTTAAACCATCAACAAAAATCTTTTTCACAGTTAAGTGGGTGCCAGGTCTTTGAGAATCTTCTCTTGACACAGCCTTCTTGGATTCTACAACTCTTGCATCCACCATGTGTGGCCTTACATTCGTGGCTGTATCCATTTCCTCCAGAGAGTCATGTGTGACAAACCCAAAGCCTCTGGACCACTTGGTATTTGCATCACTCATTACAGTCTGTGAGCATTGCCCATGGCTCAGAATGGCTTCTCCGCTTCTCATTAGTTGTTTCAAAGCTTACACCTCTGAGGAAGAGCTTTCACAGCTATTCCAGTTCCTTAGAAGACTCTGACTTTAAACAAAATGACTGTGGAAAGGGAGACTTTTATGATTGAAATCTTTCATCTTCAAATATCTTCAAGAAAAACTGTCACTCAAGGAAATTGTGCTACACTTGTTGTCTTTCTATAAATACTGCCCATTTCACTATCCACATGCTCACCCTCACCACAATAAAACTGTTTAAGTCTTAAAAGCAATAGAATATAATTTGCTGAAAAAAAGCAATGCTCATCAATTCCATCATAAGCTATTAATTCCTCTTCTTTGAACTATATGGTAAATCCTGCAAGCAAATACAGTCTAAAGAGTAAAATATGAATATAACTAAACCGTGAACAACACAGGCTTGATTAAACTGCATGATTCAAATTATATATGAATCTTTTCATTTTTGTCTAATTTTTTACTAGAGTAACTAACACATTGGCTTATAACATTTTATGGGTTTGAATTGTGCATCATATATCAGCCTCTACATATAATAGATGTGATTTGCTAATGGGCCACTAAAAATCTAATTTCATTCTTCACCATACAAATGATATTTTTACCCACTTTACCTCTCCCTTCCCCCACCTCTTCTGGTACACGTGGATTTTTTTTCTTACCTGCAGCTTCTGCATCCTCTAATTCAACCACCTGCAAATGATGGGAGGGTATTTGGAAACCTGTCCCCTCTGGGTATCAATGGGAAACTGTAACTAAATTGTGGGGAGTCAACAGTAATATGTATATTTTAACATCCTTATTGTTCAAGGATCAACTATATATATATATATTCTACAATCAATATAAACTTCCATTAAAGAAAAGACATTATCTCTTTATGAAGATAACTAGATGTATGTATAATACATAGAATGTATAAATAATGGTAATTGCCATATGTTAAGTATAAAGTTTATAAGGCATTATGGTAAGTACTTTATCTCATCTAAAATTCATTATAACCAGTTGCTATTTTTATTAATTCCATTTATAATTCAGGAATCTGAATTTGAACAAGGAATTTTCTGAAGCCATACTACTTGTAAGTGGTGAAGTTAAGATCCAAACCCAGTTCTCGCTATCACATACCCATGAGTATAGAATCTTACCCATTATTACATCATACCTCCAAACCAGATCCTGTACTTAACATAGGCGCACAGGAAAGAGCAAGTTTGGAATGACTGCAAGAGTATTCATTGCCTTTATTTTTCTATTTGCTTTAATAAAGACAATAACACACAGGGAGTTGCTGCAGGTCTTTTGAAAAAGAGCATTGTAACAGCTGTTCCAACAACCTGTGCAGGAAGGGGACAGCAGAGCTGTCCCATACCTCTAATGGAGTTCTAGTCATTGCTTTAAACTGCATGACAGGTTGCACAAAAGTGATCCTGGAAATATGTTATGATTGATATACTTATAACCTACTTCTGTTAACACAAATACAGTCATATGTTCAATCATTTAATCTATGCTCAAACTCTCATAAGTCATAAAAGCAAGAGTTTTGGTATACTATTAAGGAAGAGTGGTTTACTCTATAATTTTGTAAAGAGTTGCATCTTATTAGTTTAGGAGTTGATTTTTTTATTTTTTTGAGTATAAAAATTATGACACCAATGGTGATGATAACAGTTAATGTTTAATGATTATTTACTGAATGCCAAATACTCTAGTAAGTGCTTTGAATGCATTTTCTCATATAAACCTCACAATCCTTTGATATAGGCACTATTTTTTTTCTCTGCTGTTTCGCTTTTTTATTTATTCAATCATTCATTCACCATTCCAAAACTGTTTTTGAGCTTCTATATGCCATTCAAAGATTAATGCAATATGATCCTTGCCCTCAAGGAATTCACTCCCTGACTAGGAGTCAGTACGAAGGCACATGAGCTAACAGAGACCCATGTTGTTAGAATTAAAGGTGATGTAACTGAGTGATGTGCCGTATGTTTCCTCAGTTATTCCTAACATTACTTTCATCTCTGCTCTCTTCATAATTCTAGAGTGGATAACCAAAATCATGACTTTATCCTTTCTCTGTTTAATTGCAGCAGTACTTAACTAGCATCTTCTTACCTAACTAGCTTGCTTCTTACTTCTTCCATCTTGCACATCACTGCCAAATTCATCTACCCCTTTAATCATGTCTTTTCTTTGCCCATAGCATCTAAAATCTTCAGGGACTTACCATTCCTTTAAAAAAAAAAAAAAAATGTCCAAACTTCTTGCTTTCAAAACCTTCCTCAGCCTTATTAGGGCTGTGTCCCCAGTGTAAGCTTGCTCTTCTAGCATAGTAGCATATTTACTGCTGGAGAAGCACTTTGCTCATTTACACCTCCTTACCATAATTCTTGCCAAAATGCCAATAGCGCCCATAATGAGGAACCTTGAGTAAAATTGTGAGCTCTGAGGGCAGGGACTATGTCAGGTTCATTTTTTGATCACTCTCAGTAAATCAGGCAATGCTTTTACTACAGTATGGGCTTAATGAGCATTTGCTGAATTGATAGTAAAAAATGGGGAGGGGAGCACTGCTCTTAGATGATATAATGTGTATTTGCTATATTCATTAGCCTTGTTACTTAGTATGTTGTTCTATTCCATAGAAAGGCACCTCAAAATGGGTACCAACTAAGATAGTATTTCAGCTGTTTGGGTTTTTGACCCTGAAAGATGGATTGATTCTCCTTTTACGGCCTTTTTTTTTTTTTTTTTTTTTTTTTTTTGCTCCCAGCAATATGATCTGGTATAAGAGTGAAATCAAGAGTCATAATTAAAGTGGCTTTAGTGATTTTAAGAATCTCTCAAGGAAAGATGAACACTTTTGAAAAAGTTGAAGATCTGATATTTTCCTGAACAAGGCACATTCAGGAGAGTGAATTCCAGAACCCCAGGGTTAAAAGGGATCTTTCAAAACCACCTTTCATCCTCTTTCATAACCATCACAGAGAAGAGAGAGTTGGTTTTTACAGTTGATATTTAATTAACTCTGTTTTTTGTAGTGCATAAAATGTCCTTATGGCAGTTACATATCTACCTCACAAGTTCCTCATAACTTCAAAAACTATTCACTAGTGGGAAATTCTACTGAAATGTTGTGACTAATGAGATCAAACAATGGGTAGCTCAAACTATGGAGACATAGTGTGATAAACTGTCTCTTACCCATATTGTTTTCTTAAGTTAGTTTTATGAGAAATTAGGTGGTTTTTGTTTTGTGCAGGTGTTTGTGATGACATGAAATTTATTTTCAATAATAATACTGTAGGAAAAATTCATTCTCTCAGCAGTCAGCTCATGTTTTTTTAGAGATCTATGAATCCTGAACATAAAACTAGAATAAGTTGACACTTTAATGATGAAAAACGTGAACTTTGTGGTTAGGCAGACCTTGATTCTAGTGTTAATTCCTGTCTTTCTTACCTGTATAAGCTTGGGAAAGTGACTTAAACTCTTGGGCTTCAGTCTTTTCATTTATAATATAGATTTATAATAATACCCATTTGTAGGGTTGCTTTGAATATTGACATGATACATTTAAAATACCTAACACAGAAACATATAAAAAACATTCAAAAATGTTATTTATTTTTATCATTGCACTGACTGTTAAGATATCTAAGAATTATTTGTATATATGTATTTCTTATTATACATATCTCAATAAGAACATTTAAAAACAGTAAAAGGCATTAGTATTTTCTCATTTATGAAATCTAATTGATCATTCCTCTTCCAATAATCTAAGGGATTTAGATAGCTTCCTGCTTGGGAAAAGAGAAAGCAATTTTAAAATCTTTGTGAATTTTTAAAATGATATTGCAGCAAATTCGAGTTTATGAAAAAAATTAGTACTGCAGATGGCAGTTTGACCTAAGATAAGATGTAATATATATGATGATGACCATGTAATACAGAAATCAGAAAGAAATCAGTTTAATAGCATCTTTAGAAAAGCAATATAGGAAGAATGAACTAAATTCTAATAAGCCAGAGGGAAGTGCCAAACCACCAAACTCTATTTAAGAGAGGCTAGTGTAAGATGAATTTGTAGAGATTATAGGCAGGTCTGGAGCATTTTTATCCTTAGAAAGTCTTCTCTTTTCCCTATGAGCCAGTGGATCTTTACAACCTTGAATTAAGAGGATATGTGGGTTTTGAGAGACATTCTTTTCCCTGCTGTCTACATTTTCATTTAGGAGATTTTAGTGCTTAAAAGAAAGAAAAAATTGCTTTGTCAGTCTGTAACAAAGTAGGTCAGACTAAATAATTAGGGACCAACCCAAAGAAGAAGGAAGAACAGGAGCCATTGGAAGGAGACAACACACTAAAGACTGACCTTCCTGGCAGTTCCTCATTATCCATGTGCTTCTGTGAAAAAAGAGTGACAAAATGCTGAATCAAAGATAGTTGGCAAAGTCCAAGCATTTCCAGTTTTGATGGTCTGTGCTAGTCAGGGCAACAATATTGAACCATTAGGTGGACTTTAAAGGTACATAGGTGGCAAATGTAAGCAGCCTGTGTGTGACTGAGCTCTAACCATAAGGGAGCCTCAGACTATAGGCTTTCCATAAACATTGTGAAAGTCTGCCTTTTATGTTACCAGAATTTTTGCAACTTATTTTTGTTCCTTTTCAACATGGCATATGCTTATCTTGCTGCCAAAATAGATGATTCTCTTATCTAATATTGTCCCCTATTTTTTGCATTGAGGTAACACTGGTTTACAACAGTGTATATGATTCAGAAGTTAAGATTCATACCTCTTCAGATGCATGTCACTACACCACATCCGTCACCAAGGCACCCACAGTCCTCCACCATATTGTACCCTCTATCCTCTGCTTCTCTCTCTCTCTCTCTCTCTCTTGCTCTCTCTCTCTCTCTCTCTCTCTCTCTCTCTCTCTCTTTCTCTCTCTCTCTCATAGTCTCAATTCTTCAGATTTCTAACGTTTGTTTTGCTCAATTCATTGGTTTTGTTTCGCTATATTCCTCATGTGAGTGAAATCATCTAGTATTTGTCTTTCTCCTTACTTACTTACTTCATTTAGCACAATCCCCTCAGTTCCATCCAGGTTGTCGCAAAGGGCAAGATTTTATCATTTTTATAGCTGATATCATGGCTTCTTTATTCACTCATCTGTAATTGAGCACTTAGGTTGTTTCCATAACTTGGCTATTGTAAACAGTGTTGCAATAAAAATAAGAATGCATCTATGCTTTTCACTTACTGTTTTTGCATTCTTTCAGAAGATATTTAAGAGCTACTTAGGTGATTGCTGGGTCATTTGGTAGAACTATTTTTGATATTTTGATGAATGTCCATTCTGTTTTGCATTGGGGCTGGACTAGTCTATAGTCCCACCAACAGTGTATGAGATTCATTTTTCTCCTACATAGTCACATAAATGAGGCCTTTTCTCCCATGACTAGATTCTTCCCCTATTTCATGTACTGATATGGAGTTACTTAAAAAAATGTGAAACTCTCATAACCACTTTGTACCCTTGGAGTGTTTGTATCTTCTATTATTGTTCTGCATTTTATGAAAATAATACGTTTTCTTACATATGGACATAACTATTTACATTATTTTCTTCCTATACTTGCTTTCCCTGTGCATTTGAGGTGCATGTTACACAGTTTGATCTGGCCCACATATAAACTATAAATCAAATATAGGCAAAATCATCCTTCAGAACCACCTTAAATTGACAATTTAGTAGCATGGCCGTAATTTTTTTTATATCTCCCTCATAACACATTTTACTCAGAGTAAACACTGAGGAACCCTAGATTCTAAAGGAGGAAAAAGATAAATTCAGAGATTTAAACCGTATGGTTTTAAGTTAGTAAGCTAACCTAGTGAACTAGTAATCTAAATCTAGTGGACACTGTATGAAGGGAGAATTTTAATTTGCTCCTGCTTTACTGCTTGCTTTACTGCATTCCGCATTGATATTAAACTTCTGTAATATTCATAGATGCCATTTGGCTTCTGTGTTATGAGAATTGAGCATGGTGGAGGCGCCTCTTTAGGATATAAGGGATTGAGAAAACTGGATTCCTGGCCCAGTGTGAAAACAACCAAACTGAGTGTATCACACAAGAAACATTAGCAGATATGTTCAAGATTTTGAATAGAAAGCCCAGTGGATTTGTGGAAAACTAATGCCTAGAGGATCTTCAGAAATGACAGATGCCTGGTACAGAAATAATTTTCATTCAAGGCATTCAGATGTGAGCTTCTTGATTTGTATTGAGTGAAACTAGTCACTAGTTTTATAAAATCTCATTGTAAAAACAGTGTGTACTGGAAATGCATCCACTAAGTTCAGTGCCTATTGGCATCCTTGGTATCACTTTGAAAAGTAGGGCCATTTTATCAGAGGCTCAACTTAATCATATCAAACATATTAAAAGGAAACCACAGATCATATCAAATATACTTTAAACAAATATTTTCATTAATTTTTTGCTCTTGGTTTTTATTTTACAGATTTTATTTTGTGCTTCAACTTATTTTTTTCTTTGGTAGACCTTTGAAATTCTCAAAAGCCCCAGCCTGGGTGAGAAACCTTAATGCTGAGTGGATAAACTGGCCTTTCTGAAAAGAATAGTTCAGTCATTCTGAAGAACATTTAGCACTTTTTGTCCCCTTCCCTGAAAAGAAACAGCACAGAGCCTTTTATTTTTTTTTAATAATAAATTTTATTTTTATATTCCCCATACAATTGCAACCCCCCCCATTCTGACCCCAATCCCTCCCCTCCTACCCCCTACCCCCCAAAAAGTGTCTCTGGTTCATAGTTTTTTGTTGATTTTGATTTTCACTTTCTTATAGTTATTCAGCCCTTTACATACAAAAAGTAACAACATAAAAGCATCCTCCAAAAGTACATCTTATTCAGCTATTAAAAAATATAAAATTTTGTCTTTTGCAACAACATACATGGAACTTGAGGTGATTATGCAAAGTGAAATAAATCAGAAAGTGAAAGACAATATCAGATGGTTTCTGATAACTTGTATGTAGAATATAAGTAAAGCAAACAAATTAACAAAACGCAGCAAAAATAACTCTTGTTTCTGAGAAAAAAATGTAAGGGCTGATTTGATATTGTGACAACTCTAGAATGTGGTGCTAGATGCAGTGAGGTATAGACACATAATGTGGTATGAAGTTCTACCCCCAAAATTTATATAGTATTTTAAAAACAATGGTAAATCAATTAAAATTTTATTTAAAAACACTAAGTCTTCAAATTCCTTTTTTTTTTTCCTTTCAAGGAGATTTTATTTATTTCTTTTAAAGATTTATTTATTTTTATACAAGACCTGGGGTACAGGCCTGATGTGTGGGAGGGTGAGAGGATTCATCTGAGACAGAGTGGGGAACAGAACATGCAGACTGACCGAAACACACTGCTGAGGGAGCAGCGGGCAAAACAGGAGAGGTCTGCCACACCATGTGGGTATCTCTGCAGCCAGCAGGGATCAAACTGGCACTGCACAGGCTGCAGACAGTTTCAGAGCGCTGCGCTCAACTGCCTGCGCCACCAGGGAGGTCCTCAAGGAGATTTTAGACAAAATGCTGCTTGATGAAAATAGACAGCATAATCATATATGTATTATAAGATATAAATTAAATCTTATTATTCTTAATAGAGTATTCTTTACCTATCCTGGAAGGTTTAAAGAGACCTGCAGTGTTTCAAAGAATGTTAACATCTGCTGAGGGACATAACACCAGTGCCCAGGTTATTTGGACAATTTGCAAACACACTTGTTTCCTGTTTTTTTGCACAGCCTCCATAGTGATTGGGAAATGGTGGTGTGAGATGGAGCCTTGTCTAGAGGGAGAAGAATGTAAGACACTTCCTGATAATTCCGGATGGATGTGCGCAACAGGGAATAAAATTAAGACCACAAGAGTAAGTTCATTTATTTCAAATATCTCATGCTTGCTACAAATTGTACTATTTACCATTGTGTTGTACAAACAGCACCCTCAGAGGCTTGAAACAGGAAAGGAGACTTTCCTTGAGAGAAAATATTGTTAACCATTCAGATCAGTGTCCGTCCATCACAAGAAGTTAGAAATTGAAATTGCCTTTTTCATATTGAGCAGCTTAATGTTTCACTGACTCATAAATAAAGCAAGGTTGCCATTGCCAAAAGGAAGAGGAGCTGTATGATACTTGGACATTTCCTCCAACAACTATTTTGCTGAGAACTGACAATAAAATAACTCTTGTCTAATTATGCACATGAATGTTGACAAGATCTGCATTTCAGAACCATCGTCTAAAGGTTCATTAAAGGGATATTTGGATGATGTTTAGAGAAGCAAAAGATTTTTGTGATATAGATAATCATTCCTTTATTTCTCAACCTATACGTTGAGACTGCCCAACCCATTAGGATTGGTGTTGAGGTGCAGGGTGGAGCAGTCCAGCTCGAACAGTTGTTGATCCTATATAGATACTGGGTCATAGGAAGGTTTCAGAGTCCTAAATGGGGTGAGAGGCAGGATGGTTGGGGCACATAAGACAGACAACTTACTCATCAGTGCAGAAATATTTCAATATTTTAACAACTAGTGTAGTCATGTGGATGTTTACCATGTGAGTGTCAGCTGTATTTTAATATATTGGGTATATGTATTTTATATGTATTTTAATATATTGGGTATTTTTTAAAGCTAACTCCATCAGCTTCAAATGTTAGCATGCACAGTCTTCCAAAAAGGTGATTCAAATTTAAAAGACCATCTTTGATTCCAACCCCTCTATTGTGATTTCAACTTTCTCTTTCATCTCAGCATTATCTTTTCAAAATATAAAACTGGTTCTTGCAACTTTGTGATACAGAAGACAAAAGTAATGTTACGTAATACCTTATGACTTTTTTCATATATATAGATTTCTCATATATATATATGTATTTCATATATATTAATGGAGACTCTGTGTGTCAAATTCAATTGAGTATATTGATCATATTAACCAGTAAAAGGACAGAAAAAGGACATCCTATTCGGGTCTGTGGCCAGGAGGGACTCCTGAACCATCCTCGCTTGTTAATTTGCATTTGCATGCGCCCAAGAAGCTCAGTGTGGATTATCATATTTCATTTTAATGAAACACCTCCAGAAGAGAATATTCAGAAATTAGCCTACTTCATGCCATTTGCTTACAGAAACCATCTTAATTAGCTGGTGAAATGTGGGTTTCTGATTTCCCTTAAGTTACTTTTTGCTTGAGAGTGATTTTACCAAATAATTTGAAGATGCCCTCACAAGCTTGTGATAAACAACACTGAATTATGGCCAGTATAATTGAAATCCCATCACCATTGTTTTAAAAATACATTGAAAATCTCTATTCCTTATTTTAAATGATAACTGATCACCTTTTACTGAAGGTAAGCCCTGCTCTCATGGTGCCTCCAGACTTGAAACTCAGTAAAGAGCCACAGTATAGGTCAAATGATTTCAGAATTTAATGCTGTGAATTCCAGGAGTACCAATTAGGCGGCTCTTCAGAAGATAGACTATAAACAAACAAATAAAACCCAGAACTTGTTCATTTCTGCATTTGTGACCCATGTAACTTTCTTGTATTGAACCTCTGAGGAATATACTTTAAAGCCACAAGGCATGCTGTAAATACATCCTGTTTCTGCATCGGTGCATTAGAGTAGCGCAGAATCTGATCACAGTAATAGAAGCTGGAGAACGCTGTTTGCTTCCGCCCTGGGTGGGCTGAATTCAACCCAGACAGTTGAGTGTACAAGAGAAATAAATCCCCCTTGTAGTTTGTTTGAAAGCAGAGGATGTACCTGTTGTGATGTGTGCATCCATTTCAAGTGAGGAAACAAGACTCAGCTCTACAGCCCTGTGAGTGGCACATCAATCAGCTAAGAATTCTCAAGTCTGTCATTAGAGACAGAAAAATAAGAATACACTAGAAAAAGTTGTGCTTTTTAAGCCTTGAGAGGACTCAAACACTACTACTGACTTACATTTCCCTCTTCTTTACCAAGAAATTTGCAGTGAAATAAACACTTTGAAACCTAAGAGCCACCAATTAAATCTAGATGATACATACTTTTCCATTATGTATAAATAGTTTTCCAACACCTACCCTTAGATCATATGCCCTAAAAATGGGTTTTATGTTAATTATCCTTTTATGGGCCCCATGCATTTCCCCATCAGAATAGAAGTAAGTCTACACACTTAAATTGACTGTAGCAGTTTTAAGTTTTAAAAGAGTTTGATTCACAGATGTATTTTAATTTTGAATCATAGGTGTTCATTATCTGTTCTTATCTAAGAGGTAATCTTTAGGATAAAAAAATTGCTTGCTTCAAGTTCTTATCAAAGTGAAAGGGAAAAAAAGAAAATCTTCTCTTTTGTTCTTATGCATAAGATTGTTTGAGTGCTCTCAAGGAAAAAAAAAAAAACTGAAGAAAACATACCTAGATTATTAATAACAACTGAGAGTTTCCTTCATACTATGATTTAAAAGTAATTTCAATGTAGTGCTATTTGCAAAGAAGATTCTCGGGCCATCATTCTTTCCCCCTGTATATGTATATGTTGGTGTGCTTTTTTTTTTCCCAAACCCTATTGATTACATGGCTTACTTCCCAAATAATCATCCTATGTCAAACTACTCAACAATCTTTGAAATGTGGATAAACAAAAGATACTTTGAAGTGTGATCTAATTTAAATTTTTAATGGTATTCCTTTTTTAAGGATGGTGGAGAATAGAAACTCAGTGTTCCATTTAAATGATCAAACAACCCCAGAGTATAAACTAGCCAGGTTAACAAAAATATGAAAGAAAACAAGCAGAAATTTGATCTAAGTGACAATATAACCCACAGATAGAAAAGATATATTTAACCAAAGATTTTCCTTTCAGATTTGGAAAAATAAATCCTAGAAAAATAGAATGTTTTCTGAATGAGACTCTGTAGAGAAATAGTTACTGTTGAGCAGGTCTCTAAAACTCAGCCATGAATAAAATAATGTAGGTAATAGTCATCTTCCTGGGGAGATGCTCAGTACAGCTGGGTAAAATTTCTTGGCTAAATTTTAATCCTGCTGTGCTTGATCATTGCTTTTATTGTTTTATTAAATTTCTCTTTTGGCAATTAGTGGCAAGGCTAACCAGTCTAAAGACATATTTCTTTAAATTAATATATCTAAAATATATATTTGAAATTCAGGAACACCTATATCCTGTGTGTTCAAGAACAGGGGCTTAATTAATGTAGGAAAGCAGACTTTACTATAGACAAAATAAGTTGTTTGACTGGTATTGTGATTCACAAGTTAAAGGTGCACATTGGCTGTTTGGGGGTAGGAAGAATAATGGAATGAAATGAGAAGAAAATCATACTCACTTGAAAAGAAAAATTAGCAAATTAAAGTAGCAGAATATAAACTGGCATAATACCTGGAGAAATATCAAATGACTTTGGATTCCCTTCAACCCAATATGTGATTGTCTTTCAGATGAGTGGGAGAATCAACAGTTAAGTACAATGTAGTCAAGTTTCATTCCCTAAATTTCTTGAGAAATTCCAAAGTTGAGACTGCAAGGGAGCAAAACTCTGCCACTCTAAAATATGTCTTTAATAAAAGGCTGATTTTATAGGAGGGGGTCTGAAGGCTGTATGGAGGTTGCTTTTGAAAAAGACACTTACATGTAAACTTCTCTCTGTAAGGGCATTTTCAACACTGTATTGGGAAGACCTAATCTCTTTATATTTTTTCTATGGAGAAGGCAGAATTTAAATCTGCATACCTTTGTTTGCTGTGCCTTTTTGGTAAACTCCCTAACTGGCATTCCCTTTTCTTCCCCCAACCTCCTTTGTCCTTGCTAAGCAATTTAAGAGGGCATGTGGAACCATGTGGTGATATTCTCAGTGATGATGGGTCTTTCCCATGTATACAGAAAGTAGACATTATAAACTTTATTAAATTTCTTCTTGGCTTCTTTTGCTTTCTAAAAAACTTTATTCCCTCGAAGGGCAAGTTAGCCCCTCACATAGCATACCTAACCACAGTCATCTTGTCCAATTAGTGCTTTATGTGATTGGTCCATAGATTGACCACAAGCATTTGCCCACACCCTTCTCTCACATTCTCCTGACAGTGATTCTCATTTTGCATTTCTCAACCCCTGTCCTAATCAACTTGATTTTCAAAATATTACTAAAAGGGTAAAGTATCAGGTTTGACATATTCCAGCTTCTTCAAAATTCTACCAGGTCTGACATTTTCTGAAAGCCTTTGCAATCCTGATTTCCAGTGCAATTTGCATGAGATGAGATGAGAGAGAGAGGGAGAGAGAGAGAGAGAGAGAGAGAGAGAGAGAGAGAGAGAGAGAGCAACTGATTTGCAGACTGTGGTATAAACGAATTTGTGCTATCACAATTACTCTTTGGGTTCAAGTAAACTTAGTCATTTTCTTATTCAATAAATAGATTTAAACCTCTGTGATCTAAAGTTCATGTATGAAGGTACTAGTAATGTGGTGGACATGATATCCAAATGATCGATCTTAAGGGTGGGTAACAAGTTGGGGATGTTTTTAGAGTCCTTAAAAAGACAATTTCAGTTCAGTTTTTCAAATGTCATTTCACCCTTCTTTTGGTGGAAAAGAAGACAGTGAAAACAGAAGATAATAAATACCACTGGAATGTAGGAAACCAAAAGTTGGAAGGAACTGTTGTTTAAGAATAGAGTACATAAAAATAAATGTGTGAAGATTTCTCATACAGTCTGGCCCAACTAACTTTTGAAAGCAGATTTTTATTACTGTTTCTACCAAACCCTGAAAGCTTTGAATAGACTCCCACCCCTACACTCAGAAAACTCAACTTCTATGACAGAAAGGTTTGAAAGATGAGGAAGAAATATGCCTAAAATCTAAAGTACAAATTCAACTCTATTAGAATTATCATTTATAGTCTAAACCAATGATTCTCTGTACATACACCCTTTTGAAAATCACGGTTTTTGAAACCGTATTCAAATGGATTAAATGGTATCTATATTTGTAGATGTATGCATCTGATTGCCCTTAATCATTATGTATTATTTTATGGAAGAATTCCTCACCTTGGAAAGATCTCCTAAGTTCCTAAACACATGTGGTCTCACCTTGGCGATGAGTTCACCTTCTGACACCCCACCACATCTCGAAAACAGGCCAAATTAATAAATTCTCATTATATGGACACAGGACTGACCACATCATTTGCAAGCGACACTGCAAAATGAAAACATGAGATTCCTTGTTCAAAAATCACTAGTAATCTCAAGAGAGTGGCAGCAGGTGTCTAAACCAAGTGTGGGGGTCTTTTAAACAAAGGATTCCGTGCATCTGCATAGGTGGCTGCCCATGAACCCAGTACTGGTCAAATGTGACTCCAAGAGACCAGCTCCTCAGTGTGGCAAGATTAATTTAATGAATTGATTAAAAAAAAACAACAACAAAACCTCCAATGGCCTGTCGTTGTGCTGTGATTGCCACTTAAGAACTGTTGCTCTAGACTTTAATATTTCTGACTTTGGGCCTCTTTTCCTGCCTACTCACCTTTCCCTGTGCCTTCACTTTGCTCTTTTCTCTCTGAAAATTTCTTTCTTTCTTTGGTTTCAGATTCACCCAAGAACCTAACAGAAGCACTGGTGGTAGTAGTAAAGGAAAACCAACTCTGCAGAAAATACATTTTAAGAATTCAAAACATCTTACACATTACAAGCCAAATGGATGTCTTATTTGCACTTTGACTGGTTACCAGATAATCACAGTGCTTTTACTGTGTCTCACGAAGTATCTTATAGCAGGAAGACCCAGAATTTTTGGCAGCACCATGGAAAGTGTGTTAATAAAATAAAAGGATTTTCTCCACGAAAATGTTTGGGATGACGAGGAACCATCAACTGTCTTCTAATTTGGATCTATAGTTACTTTGTACCATTTGAAATATATGTATATATATAATATTTTGAAATATTATATATTCTCTTCAAGAAATGGACAGTACCACAGTTTGATGCGGCTGGTGTACCTCTGAGTTTTGGATGTTTTGTTTTGTTTTGCTATCATTTCTTTTTCTATCAGCAAGGAAGACATGTGCCCTTTGAGAGTTCAACATGACACTGACACTGGAAGGCCAGCTACAGGTAGACTCCTGGAATCTGAGGCATCAGAACAATACTGACTCAAGAGCTTCCTTCTGTTTCTACCAGATGGTTCAAGGAAGCACATCATCCGTTTTATTGCTTTCTACCCTCTGCAATATTAGCATGCAAGCTTGGCTTACATAACCATACTTTATATTCAATGGATATATAATAACCGTTCTAACCTCTTCCAGGAAAATATTTTTAGAAATACTAGCTTTTCCACAGATAAGAAAATGAAGATTCTTGAGGGAGTTGCTCCATCATGCTGTTAAGACTTTGGCGGAGTTAAGGTAGAATAAAGACCCCTGTATTAATAAGTCCTGTAAATACAATGTCTCAAGGCTTTGTATAGCTGTCCTAGACTACAGAAATGTCCTCAGATTAAATCCAAAGTCTGGCATCATTAAGTACGTAGTGCTGTAGCAACAAGTCTTATCATGACACCTTTTTCTATGTTTGATTTGCTTTTTTCAAAAGGATTCAGATCTCTTCTGGTAAGATAGGACAAGCTTTAAAGCAATTAGGTTTCAGAATGATCTATGTGAGCAAATGTTGGACAGCCCTATTAAAGTGGTAAATAACTTCTTTCTAAACCTACTTGTCTTTTTTATTTGCCAATTTTCCTGAATAACTTTTAGGCAAATCCAAAGAACACCCTACTTAGACACTCCTTGTGAGCCCCATATACTTGCCTCATTATATTGCGACTGTATCTGCTTTTTCTCCAAAACCTGTTCCCTGGAATGCAAATTGTTGGGATCTCTTATTCAACCAACAGCACACTGGGTCTCTAGTCTGGACATTTCAATATTCGACCTCAGGTAAGATCCAGAGGTTTCTTCATCTCTACCAATACAATCTGAAGTCTGATTAAATGTGCAGACAATCTAACCAGATAGATTGACATTACCCCTTGAATGCGTATAAAACATTCAGAAATGGAAATTGAATCCTCATTGCAAAATCTGAGCTTCCCAAATACTCTCACATATTTGCCATAAGATTGCATAAAATGGAGAACAACAAATCAGAATTTCTTGGATTTATGGCCTATATCCATGCACTAAGTAAGGTGTTAGAAATTGAATTTCATGTGTAAAACGGTGAAGTAAAAACTGAAATCAAAAACCCAAAATGTTATCTAAAACAGTAAATGCCAAAATGTAGAGAAAAAAACATTTAAATGTAGAGAAAAAAATAAATAGAAATAATACTGAGGCAATTTTCATGCCCTATAATATACCAACAAACATGGCCTATCTTCAAGGAAGACTAGAATGGGGAAGCCAAGCAAAAAGCTTCCAGAATCCAGCATGTTGGTTGGTCACTTGACTAATGGAGAACACATGCCCTACCTGATGAGAAGCTACTAGAAAGTGTTTCTGCATGTGGATATGTATATATTTTTAAGATTTATTTATTTATACAAGAACTGGGGTACAAGCCAGCAGTGCAGGAAGGTGAAAGAATTCACCAGAGACAGAGCAGGGAGCAGAACAGGCAGATGGACAGAGGACACTGCTGAGGGGAACAGTGGGTGAGGCAGGAGAGGTCTGTGGCACCATGTGGGTTTCCTCCCTGGCCGGCCAGAATCGAACCCACGCTGCAGAGGCTGCGGACAGCTTCACAGCGCTGCACTCAACCTGCTGCGCCACCGGGGAGGATATATTCACCACTCTGTCCTAGCTTCAATTTTTCAAGAGAACCAGAAATTTTTACATAAACTTGCCAAGCATTCTCAAATGAAATTAACTAAAATGAGATCATTTCCATTAAGGATTCTACAAGCATTTTTATTGTCTAGAATTCCTTAATTATGTGGCCTTTTCTGGGATTAGTATTTCTTAGAGTACCTTTTTAAAAGCCTGGATCCTGAATGAAAATTCAGTGAGAAGCAGAAACACTCTCTTTTTTATGGTCTCACAAATGCACACTGATAATTCACAATGTGTGGCGCTCACAGCTTTTCCTAGTCTATAACCAGAGTCGATAAGTGAATGAAGGAGCTGATCTAGAAGTCAGGTCTGTTAGTCCATTTCCTATTGGTTACTTAATGGAACAGCCTCCCATGGAAAGACCTGACGAAGGAGTAGGGGGAGGGTGGAGACCACATCAGAATCAGGCAGCCATCCAGTAAAATAGTGTAAATATTTTTAAATGTCATCAAATTCAATTTGGATTATCTATGCCCCTTACACATATGTGTGAACCATCAACTTGGCTTTAAATTTAATTTTCACCAGTTTGGAGAATACAACAGCTACCATCTGCCTATTGGTTCTGAAAATTTATATTTTAAACACTGATGTCACATATTTATGATAATAAAAAGCTCAATATAGCATGACTAATATTGATTTTGAACTTGTGCATTAAGTATGATGAGTAAGGTTATAATTAGAGAAAATGCAAAAAGTCCTTCTCTAAGTAAAAATGAAAATGTCTTATTTCACAAGACAAGATTTTCAAGTAAGGTTAAGCGCATTTGCTGATATTTTTTGTATAATTCAATTTATCAATGGACTTGGCAAGAATATATAGAAGTTTTACAACTTGGCTTTTTTCCATTATAGAATGGTGACGAATGTTTTTACCAACACACAATTCAACATCTTTTCCGCATCAAATCCAGTGTAACTTTCACAAAGCAATATAGTGATTTTATAGTGCAGTATATTATGCCACCTTGCCATTGTCACTGATACAGTAAGTTATGGAGGGCATAAAAATTGTTTATATGAGGAGATCCACACATTTTTCACCTGTGTAGCATAGGCACTCCTACCTAGAAGGTTAAATGTCATAATACCAATTTCTCTTTTAATTAAGTGTGACATTCCCATTTGAAAATCTGTTAGGGTTTGGTTGACAAAGAAATGTGTCATGTCTTTATGTGAGCTGTCTCCCTTCCAAATAAAAGATTTAGTGTCTGGCTAATTCTAGGGCTCAACCTTTCTCATATTCAAAAATATGGGGAAACAGTGGGGAAGGCACTACTAAGGAATGTGGGGGCTTGTGATTTGCAACAGTAGTGACAGAATCTGATTGCCAAGTAGTCGTGGGTATAATATGAAAGTGATGAAATAGAATCATGTTCACACTTCAAAGTAAATTAAAGAGGAAGCCACTGATTACACACACATACACACACACCTCCTACATTTAAAGATTTAGACATTTTAGTTTAAATAAGCCAGGATTTTGTTATTCTTATAAAAGATCTAAGGCATATCATTAGATGTTGCTGTATATTCACAAGTTGCTTTCATTTGTTTATCTAGGTAGTTTACCTTTCAAAAAATGTTAAGCTCTCAATTGTTTATTTTGGTAACCAGTTACATTACTTAAAAATTAATAACCAGTCACTAAAAATGAAAGCCAGGATCCCAACCATAACTGATCATATTTATATTACTATAAGAGTATTATACAGTTTATAGAAAGTAAATAATTGCTGGGAAACCTGAACTTTAAATGGGATATTTATATTCTGGATGAGGTGGCAGTTAACTTGAGAACTAGAAGGGAGTAGGAAATAGCCCTGGAGCCGGGGACGCAGCATGAGGAGGTAGGGGTGTTGCAAATAGACAGATTAGTATATTAGTGCTTGCAGCCTAAGCCAAGGAGGACTTCAATGTATTTATAAAACCTAGAAAAAAAATCTTTCAATTTGCTGTCAAATTAGAGCAAAGTGGCAAGAGATTAGGGAAATAACCTTAGAGTCAGGTCATGGGGCCACATAAAGAGTTTGTGTTTAATCTGAAGTATAGCTGAACATGACGAAAGAAAAGGTTTTAAAACAATAATCAACACAATATGATTTAAACATATAGCACACACCATTGGTGTCCATCTATACCTTTTCCTTGATTCTGTCCACATGCAGGGCAAGGCAAATGGACTAGGGAGTTAGAGGAGCAACATTCAGTCTCCGGCAGAAGGACCTTGACATAAAAATTCCCCAGCCACTTTGCTCTGAAGTGGGACAACTACAACGTATATTTTTTTTTCCCCAAAGATTTATCTATTTATCTATACAAGCACTGGGCACAGTCAGAAGCGCGGGAGGGCGAGAGAATTCACCAGGGCCAGAGGGGAGAGCAGAGCAGGCAGACTGATAAAGCACACTGCTGAGGGGAGCAGCAGGCGGCAGGAGAGGTCTGCCCGCCATGCAGGACCCTCGCCCAGCAGCCAGGGATCGAACCTGCGCTGCAGAGGCCGGGGATCAAACTGGTTGCTGCAGAGGCTGCTGGCAGCCTTGCAACCCAGTGATCAACTGCTGTACCACTGGGGAGGCCCTATAAGGTATATTCTATACCATAGCTGTTTAGTAGAATTTTCTACAATGTGATAAGATTCTATATCTGAACTGTTCAGTATATAGCCACTAGATGCTTTTGGCTGATGAACACTTGAAATGTTCCAGCTGTGACACAGGGAGTGATTTTTATCTTAATTTTATTAGCTTCATAGACAATCAGGTCTATGTTGTGGCTACCTTATTGGACAAACAGTGCTATTCACACTTCTGGAGGTGCCAAGTAGGTCTGAGTCCCTGCCACCCAAAGGCATAGACTGCTCAGAAATACACACCTGGTTGGCTTCCCTTCATTCCCTGCCTCACTTCCTCATTTTCTTAACAGTGATACCTGGATTCTCCTCTCAAATAAACTACTTGTATTGAAATCTCTGCCTCAGGGTCTTCCTATGGATAGAACCGCCCAAGGCAAGATGACCACTTTCTTTGTGAGATGGGGAAAGGATGGATGGACACATAGTGGCAATGAGGGAGCCTATCAAAAGGCTTTTACTTAGTAAACATACTTGCAGCACCTCCTTGCCAGAGCCTGGGCACAGAGCAGTTTTCCTTTTACAGAAAGTTTTCCTTTTGCAGAAACACAGAATCGTGTTTCCTTTTACAGCGGGGCTCCAAGCTTAAATTCAAATCTCAGTAACATACATCAGTAGATTGCCATTTCACAGATCCAGTTATCCAAGGCCATCCTGATGAAATAAAAATAAGGTTGTGCCACATTTCTTAGAGGTGACTTAACCTTCAGCCATTCTGAGTCAGCCCATCCCTGAGGCTGCCCTCATTGTCGATAAACAAAAGTTTTGACATATTAATAAGAAAGTCTCAAATTTGTCTCCTAATTCTAGTACTTCCTTTTACCAAATGGTAAAATTAGCATAGCATTCTAGAAAATGCATTGGGTTAAAGAACTCTGATTCCAGTACCCATCTTGGGAATAACTTAAACTTCTTGAAGTGGTTCTCAGAAATGGCATGTTGTGTAGGCAACAGCAAATCCTAACAATGGGGGTAAATGATGATCTAGTTAAAGAACCAGTATAGAATGTTAAAAAAACTTAGGCAAAATAGTCGACAAAGGCAAATAATCAGCAAACTACATAGGAATGACAAAGACCTCTAAGAATGTCATTAGCTAAGTTAAATTGTCTTATGGTTTAGACTGATTTCCAGAAACATTAAGGACAAACCAAAGTCTTTATGTAACTAAGTTCAAAGCAAAAAAAAACAAAAAAAAAAAAAAAAAAAAACAAAAAACAAGGAAAGGACAAAACTACTTCCTGGAGGCATTAATGTAAAGGCGATAAAAAATTCAGGTTTTTCTCCAGCAACTATGTTGTTTCTATTTTCTTCTTTCTTTGTCAACAAAAATTATCATCAGGTTACAATGTCAGGAAGGAATATTGTTGAGAGAGAAACTCAAAATAGGGAAAGAGATTTGTAAGACAGCACCTAGCTCTCCTCAATGATTCAAGTACCTGGGTGCGGGGAGAAGGGGAAACCTTCGACTGTTTATTGATTTCTGTGACATAAGTACTCCCTGGCCAATTTCAGGCTACCAACATGAGGCTGAAACTAGCTGCACATGATTGGCTCCCAGTCAGAGCCCGTTCCAACATATCACTTCTTGTATCAGAGGAATTTCATTCCCAGTACTGAAAAAAAAAAAAAATCCATCAAAAAATATTCACACCAGCTCCAGGGATTTGGACAGGGGCCAGAAATCTTGTGTTGGCTCAGCATAGTTACAGTTGTTTTTTTAAAAAGGAAGTGGATTCTGAAAACTGTAGTGGAGTGAAACTGGGTTCCACCTAGGACAAGATTCTAGAGAAGGTCATTAAAGGGATTTTAAGAATAATTAGGGTACAGTAATCATCAGGAGCCCACTTGGCTTCACTGGGTAAAAAAGAAGCACTCCAGCCCCCTTTTTCAATGACTTCATTGTTTTAACTAGTCTGAAGGATTTTATAATTTTGGTGGACATAATATCCACCCAATCTAGATTTTAGCCAGGTATGAGTCTCATACAGAGATTGACGAACTCTTGCCTTGATACTATATCTTGCTTATTGTTTGTTATTTTAAATCAATTTTTATTGTAACAGAGCTACATGTCTACATACTGACTATAGCTGCTTTTGAATTATAACCGCAATTCAGTAGCTGCAACAGAGATCTTAAAGCACAGAAAGTCTCAAGCATTAAATAGCTAGCCCTTTATAAAATGTGCTGATCCCTGTTCTATTGGAGAAGGTTGGATGAGAGTAAAAATTGGAGCTCATAACCATAATAGCCATATTCAAATGATTATAACGAAACATTTGTATCCTGGCAAAAGATTTCCAGTAGCAGAATTCTGGGTTCTGCCCTGGTCATGTCTTAGGCAGTGTTTTACTGTCCGCCATGTGAAAGAGGTTCTGCAGAGCATCATTGCAGTTGAAGTGATTGTCAATTATCTAGAAAGGCTAAATCAAGTTCAAACAAATAGACAGTCAGAGGAGAGCAGTCGTGACATTAGAAATTGTTGAAAGGCGTGATGTTTCATCTGTGGAGAAAAAAATCAACAAGAATGAAAAGTTGCATTTAAATATTTGAAGATCTGACATTTAGAAAAGGGATTAAATTATTTTTTTAAAAAGTACATGGCATTTATAACTAAACACATTTCCATTTATTATAAGACCAATTTACCCAATAGACTTAAGTAATTAGTATTGTTTATTGTTATTAATGGTGCTCACATGTAGACCTAGACAACTCTTAGGAATGCTATAGAATGGTTCATTCCAAACAGTCTTGTACTTCTCAGAGTTTGTAATTATCTGAGCCTGATTTCTTACCAGTACAATGAAAATAGAATTAGTGCTACCCTATAATGCCAAATTCATATGATATAGTAAATTCTTTTTTTTAAGATTTATTTATCTATGCATACAAGAACTGGGGTACAGGCAAGAGGTGCAGGGGGTGAGAGGATTCACCAGAGGCAGAGTAGGGAGTGGAATAGGCAGGTTAATTAAGATACACTGCTGAGGGGAGCAGCAGGCAAGACAGGAGAGGTCTGCTGCACCATGTGGGTAGCTCCCTGGCCAAGCTTGGACAGAACTCATGCTGCAGTGGATGTGGACAGCTTCACAGTGCTGCACTTCAACCCCTTGTGCCACCAGGGAGGCTCCAGATATAGTAAATTCTTAAAGAATAACTCAAATTGCTGATATCCAGATTGTTTGGTTCATCATATAGATGTCCCTTAACTACCCCAGAAGCATTGCCTGGCAAAAACAGGTGCTTCTTCTTAATTTCAGCAGAATCAGTAAATCCACCCTATCTGGAGCTAGCCAGCTTCATTGTTAACCAGCCAGTGACAGCAATAATGGAATGACAATGATAATGACTTGGAGTAATAGGAATTTTACAATAAACCAAGAGTCCTTTGTTATGTAGACAGACCAAAAGGTTTCCGGGATGCTCAGTCAGGAGTACTACTACTACAAAGGTGAATAAGGAAAAGTTTGGTAAGAGGAAAACAAAATATAGGTCATAAATAAGGCAGGAATTGTGTCAATAATGTAAAACTGAGCAAGTCCCTGAAATTTTAGTCAGGAATGGCTCCACTATGTTTACATGGTTTATCAGAATATAGATATCATCTAATTATATACTAGTTTTAAAAGGCAATAACATGTTTAGTGGGATATTCAATAAATGAAAATTCATTTAAACAAAAATTTCTCAACTCTTTCCCGTTCTAGTTTTAACATGTTCCTTATGATGTTACAGCTCATTGCAGAATTGGCTATAGAAACAATCACAATCACGTTTCCTTTGCTCTCTTGCAAGCATTTTTCCCCTTATGTTGAAAAGCATTGTTAAGTGAGAACAGTCAGTGTTGACTCGAAAGTGCCATGTCCATTGTTGATTAATTTGTTGCTGTGGCAAATTTACTAGGCATCTGACAGTGAAATACATGTCATGTGTCCCAAAGCCACAAACCCACAATGCCTGCATGCACGCAAATGTCACCAAACACATGTGTGGTCAATGTCGAAAGACATTACTCCATTTCCCTATAGTCCTGCCCTAAGGGGTTTTCAACCCTACAAGATTCTGTGTCCCTTTCTGATAACAGATATTTTCTGATATTATCTAACTCCTGAAATGAAATTAATAACATAACCTATTAACTTTAGTAATTAATATAATGCACAAATATAAAAGAGAAATGAAGTAAAAATCAGTTTATTTTTTTAAAAGATTGTTCTATTTATTTATACAACAAGCACGGGGTACAGTCAGAAGCGTGGGAGGGTGAGAGAATTCACCAGAGCCAGAGCGGGGACCAGAACAGGCAGACTGATGAAATACACCGCTGAGGGGAGCAGCAGGCATTGCAGGAGAGGTCTGAGTGCCATGTGGGACCCTTGCCAGGCGGCCAGGGATCAAACCGGTGCTGCAGAGGCTGTGGGCAGTTTCACAGCCCAGCGCTCAACCACTGTGCCACCAGGGAAGCCCTAAAATCAGTTTATATTAAAATATTTCTTGGGCCTCCCTGGTGGCGCAAGGGGTTAAGTACCACACTATGAAGCAATACACAGCCTCTGCAGCATGAGATCGATCCCCGGCCGGCCAGGGAGCAACCCACATGGCATTGTGCAGCAGACCTCTCCTGACTCACCCCCTGCTCCCCTCAGCAGTGTATTTCAGTCAATCTGCCTGTTCTGGTCCCCACTCTGTCTCTGGTTAATCCTCTCACCCCCTGTATCTCTGACCTGTACCCCAGCTCTTGTATGTAAAAATAAATAAATCTTTAAAAAAAATAAATAAAATATTTCTTTCAATTCCTGAATAATCTGGCACATAATTCCAGAAGACAATGAAAAACTGAAAAACTTGTGTATAAAAGAGAATAAGTTTAGAATAAGAGAAGTAAAAGAAATAAGTTTAGAATAAGTTTAGACTAAGAGAAGTAAAACTTACCCAGATACTGTTAATACATTATGTTTTAAAATGCAGACTCAAGGAAAGTATGTGCATGCACATGTCTGTAAGTGTGTATATATTAAACCAAAAACATAATGTATTTGAATACACTCTGAAACAAATAGGTTTATTGCTAACTCAAATTCACAATCCCCATTCCTGTTGGTAAAGTGAGTTTTCTAAAATGGTAATTAACTCTTGATGAAAATCAGAACAAAACAGGACAGTCTTTCCCCCATTTACACTGTAGGTGCCCACCTAAGTACGTATAGAAATCATGCCAGCACAAATGTCCATTGACTGATAAATGATGAAAGAAAATTAGGCTTATCCATAGAATGGAATAGTATTCAACTATAAAAATGAAGAAAGTACTGATACATTATAACATGGATGAAACTTGAAAATATTATGCTAATAAAAAAAACATAAAAAGTCAGAAATTATGTGATTCTGTTTGTAGGAACTGTTTAGAAGAGGCAAATCTGTAGAGAGAGGAAATAGATTTGTTCCCAGGGGCTAACGAGATGGAGGGATAGGAGAGTGACTGCTTATTGGTTGCTTTGATGAAGATGTACTGGAATAAGATCGTGGTGATGGGCTACACAACCTTGTGAATAATTGAACAACCATTCAACTGTACATGACTTTAAAAGAATGAAATTTATGGAATAATGATTATGTCTCAATTTTTTAAAAACACATATAAAAAGTTTGCATCTGAATTCAGTTCTGGGCTCGAATCACTATAAACAGGCATTTTTGTACATGAATGTTCAATGAGATATTAATAATTCATGAGAACAGTGAGTTGTCCTTGAGCAGAAGTATCTCATGCATTTCAGGACATATTTCTTCTTGCCTACAACATAGCAGTAGCAGCTCACAACCCCTGTAACAACCAAGAAATCGTTGCACAAATTTCCATATCACCCTTGAGGGTATAGTATTGCCCTTGTTGAGAACTACAATCTTAATAGCATGCAGAAATAATCAAAATATATAAGTACTTTGCACTGAAGTGCTCAGGATTTCCAAACTGATAATTATGCACCACTCAGAGACTACTTCAAGGACTATTCAAGTTATATCAGTTGGTTCTTCCACCTGCCTGTCACTCCTATTGTATATGACTTTTAAGACAGCATTGCATAAAGTCCCTGGTCCAGTGACCCATGAGTTATTTGCAGGAGTCTGTTTGAGTTTTTTTCTAAATACATATTATTAAGATGTATAATATTTCTCAGAATTTTCAGCATCTCATTTTTCTGTTTAAAACAATGGTGAAGGAGCCTCCCTGATGCCTAGAGGTTAAATCTCAGTGCTATCACCTCTAGAGCCTGAGTTCAATCCCTGGCCATGGAGCTAACTCACGTGGCCCACCAAACCTCTTCTGTCTTGCGCACTGCTCCCTTCAGCAGTGTATTTCATTAAATCCACTTGTTCTGCTCCCCACTCTGCCTCTGGTGAATCCTCTCACCCCTGCATTTCTGGCCTATACCCCAGTTCTCCTACTAAGTAAGTAATTAAATAAAACAATGATTAGGTTAAATAAAACTTCAAGGCATGGGCAGGGCTTGAAGTGTAACAAATGAGCTGAGTGCTTGCAGAGTGGAAGCACCATGGGCTGCAGGCATCACCAGCAGCAATCTTTTCATGAACTGGTCCCTTTAAAGTATTAAAGGCTTAAAACCAGGATCTAATTCAGTGATTCCTAAACCAAGTTTTGGCACACACAAGGATGTCACTAATAGTTTCAAGGAAAGTCTACAATTCTCAAAATACTTCATTTTCATTTGCAATTTTTTTTCCAATATAAAATGTCCCCGGAGTAACTTACAGAGGTGGACAATGTAGCCCAGCCTTCCTTAAAAGTGCTATCCCAACCTGCTGGTCACAGGCTGATAGCGCTATGAGAATGTCTTCTACAGCCTCCTGTGAGCCATTTTCACTTGTGGAAAGGGATTTGGATGAAACGATTATTCAGTTTAAACAATGACTATAGTCCCAAAGAGAGGAGAAAAGAAGCCATTTTACTCAAAAATATCATTTGCTTCCTAAACACCATAAAACATTTTTATGGTAGGATTAGAGACATTTCTTGTATTTTTGGATGATGTTTCATTTGGCCTCTTAACATACACACTGCAAATTCTACAATTGGATATCAAAACTCTTTTTGTCAAATGTTTTAATCTGAACATAAAATTAACTATCTCATTGAATGTTATGAAATCTAGGCTTAAGATTGACCAGTCAGCATTTCACATACATTCAAGTTTATATTTTTAAAAAATAAGACATTTGGGTCAAATCAAGTATGCCATTGGAGAAGCTCAAATAAACTAAGAGTCTATCGGGGTGGGTCTTTCAATTCACAAGAAAATCTAAGTCATAATGCTGGTTTTTATAACTCCTGAGATACTTAACAGATTTCAAAACAGTGACATTTGAAGTGAGTGTGTGTATGTAAGAGGGCAGGGGGAGAGAGAGAGAGAGAGCAGGATAGCGAGATGGATTTTACTGATGGGGCTTTAATGTTCTGTGAGTTTCAGGGTTGACTTTTCAAAATCTAATTTAGGCATTTGATGGAAAAGTGACTCTTTTAGCCCCTCTTTCTACCTTGTCTTCTCTTAGAACTGTCAGCTATAAAGCAAAGGTCCCTGAACATGAATGAGGATTCCTAGATCCATTACTTGATCCTGTTTAGACATTTTTTTCTTCTTTTTTATTTTTTAAACATCATGGAAAATTTCAAACATAAGCATAATTAGCTAGATTAGTATAATGAAACCAGGTTTACATATCACCTAGCTTTAGCAAATACTACTACTATGTGGCCAACATCCTTGCCCCCACTTACTCCTTGTCCCCCAGATTATTTTTTTTTAAGATTCATTTATTTATTTATTTATTTATTTATTTATTTATTTATTTATTTATTTATTTATGCAAGAACCTGAGTACAGGCCAGATGTGCAGGAGGGTGAGAGGATTCACCAGAGACAGAGCAGGGAACAGAACAGGCAGACTGACAAAACACACTGCTGAGGGGAGCAGTGGGCGAAACAGGAGAGGTCTGCCTCGCCATGTGGGACCCGCGCTGGCTGGCCGGGATGGAACTGGCACTGCAGAGGCTGCTGGCAGCTTCACAGCACTGCTGCTCAATCGCCTGCCCCACCAGGGGTGGCCCCTCCCCACCCCAGATTATTTTAAAGCAAATCATCTCATCTGTAAATATGACTGCAAAAGATAATTCATTTTAGAAAACAATCAACATGATTATCAATGCTAAGAAACAATAGCTCATTAATATCAAATATCAAGTCAGTGATATTTGTGCTATGCTGATTGTCTTATATTTTTTCAGTAAATTGTTTGAATCAAGACTCAGTGAGTTCCATATATTGTAATTGATGCATCTTCTAAGACTCATCTAATTTATAGGTTTCCTTTCCATTTTGCTTTTGTCTTCCTTAAAAGGATTTTTTTGTATTCTTTATTGAAACTTGAATTGTTCCAGCTTCAGTAAATCTAAACTTATTGAGATCTTGCCAGTGACTGTTTTTCCAGTTTTATTGAGAAATATTTGACATTCAACAATGTCAAAGCATACAGCATTGAAGGCATGCAGCATAATGATTTGGTTTACAAATACTGTGAAAGGATTACCACAATAGGTCCAGCTAATACTGATCTTCCCATGTAGATACAACAAGAAAGAATGAAAAAGGAAGAAATTTTTCTTCTTGTGATGAGAATGCTTAGGACTTAACTCTCTTAGCTTTCTTATAGATCACACTGTAACATTATATTAGTCATCATGGTGTTATTATATCACTAGTACTTATCAGTCTTGTATCTGAAAGTTTGTACTTTTTGACCACCTTCCTCCTATTCTCCATCTTCACACACACCCCACCTCTGATAACTATGAGTCTAATCTCTATTTCTGAGTTCATTTTTTAAATTTTGTTATAGAGTCCACATAGATGTGAGCTCATGTAGCATTTCTCTAACATACTTCACTTAAGCAAAATGCCTTCATGTTCCACCCATATCATGACAAATGGTAGGATTTCCTCTTTTTTTATGACTGAATGGTATTCCATTGTATACCACAGCTTCTTTATTTGTCCATCAGTGGACACTTAGGTTGTTTTTATGTTTTGGATACTGTAAATAATGCCATAGTGAACACAGGAGTGCTGCTCTCTTTTGAGTTAGTGTTTTTGTTTCCTTTGGATAGAATCCCAAAAGTGGAATTTCTGTATCATATGGTGGTTCTAATTTTAATTTTTCTTGCATCTTCCATATTGTTTTCCATAGTGGTTGTGCCAATTTGTAATCCTCTCAACAGATGTCAGGGACTTTTAAGAGCAAACCAGAGAAACATTTTAGCAGACATTCCTGAATAATAGATTAACAACTACTTTCCTTTGTAGGGTGTTTTATGAAGTGCTAACACTCTTCTACTCAGTTGACTCATCCCAAGACATAGTAATGTGACTTAAGTTCTCAGGCAGGAGATGCTGGTGTCCATGTTGAGGAGGTGAGGACACAGCCCAGATAAATGAAGCAACACACACAGAAGACCTTGGGAACATATACTAGTGAGCATGCATAGCAGTAACAAAATACCAAATTGAGTGACTTAAATAACAGAACTTTCTTTTCTCATGGTTCTTGAAGCTCGGAAGTCCAAGGTCGAGGTGCTGGCTGATTCAGTTCCCAGGAACTCTATTCTGCTTTTAGACAGCCATATTCTCACTGTGTCTTCACACAGTGAAGAGAGAGAATGAGCTCTTTGCTGTCTCTTTAGATAAGCGCCCCACTATTATAACATCTTATAAGTTTATTTGCCCCTTATAGGCCTGTCGCCAAAAGTTGCAAAGGAGGTTATGCTTTCAGCAGATGACTTTTGGGAGAACACATTTTAGTTTATAACAGAAGCCACAGCGAGTTCATCTTTAAGACTTAAAGAAGGGTGGGGGTTCTGTTCAGCACCTTAGTTGCTGGATCACGATATGGTAAATAGCTCCACATTTTTCCATTTTCATGTTTTATCCTGCAGCAACAGAGCATTACATTAATTGACTTGTCTTATTAATTCAATATGTTGCTTCCAGGATGAAACGCTTAGCTGTGCTTGCTTGTTTGGGGGCCCTTTTTGGTTGTTAGGGGGAAGCTCAAGGCTCAAACCTCTCTGCTGTTTTTCACAGTCACTAAAAATTGTTATGCACTGGCGAGGATGTGCCACATTTGGAATTACTCTAAACGGCTAGTTTCTCATTATGTTATAATTTGATTCATACTTTTTAGTATGATAAGAAAATACTGTGTGGTTCACATATTGTAGGGGGAGATTTACTCATCGAGAGTTAATGCTGTGTTTTAGTGTTTATTTTAAAAGGCATTCAGTCAGTCAGTTTGACAGCCTCAGTGAAAGTAAAAGGAAACTTTCATGTGACAATGGTAACCCCAGCCTAAAAGAGTGAAATGTGGACTTCATTCAATTGATGAAAGAAAATTAGGATAGCAACTAAGTAAAAAGTGAAAACATTATATAAATGTAGATGGGGAAAAACTAGATATTTATTAAATCATTACATGGTATACTTTAAACTTACATAAAATGTCCATTATATCTCAACAAAGCTGAGAGGAATATATAGACCTTTTTTTTTTTAAAGATTTATTTATTTATTTATACAAGCACTGGGTACAGTCAGAGGCACGGGAGGGTGAGAGAATTCACCAGAGCCAGAGCGGGGAGCAGAGCAGGCAGAAGGACCGAAGTACACTGCTGAGGGGAGCAGCGGGTGGCAGGAGAGGTCTGCGCGCCATGTGGGATCCTCGCCGGGCAGCCGGGGATCAAACCGGCACTGCAGAGACTGCAGACAGCTTCACAACCCAGCACTCAACCGCTGCGCCACTGGGGAGGCCCAAAATATATAGATATTTAAGAGACTAAAATCTTATAGGAATTGAGTATCTTTTTAAAAATTTCATAGAAGTAACACTGGTTTGTGACAATACATAGGATTTAGGTGTATAGCATTTAAATCATCTGGATATACCACCACTAAAATCTACTTTCCAGCCTTCACTATATAATTGATTATTTTATTTTTTTTTTTAGTTACCTTGTTTTTTGTTGGTTTTTTTTAAAGGTTTTATTTATTTATACAAGAGCTGGCGTACAGGCCACAGGCGCTGGAGGGTGAGAGAATTCACCAGAGACAGAGCAGGGAGCAGAACAGGCAGAAGGACTGAAGTACACTGCTGAGGGGAGCAGTGGACAAGGCAGGAGAGGTCTGCCCCACCATGTGGGAATCTCCCTGGCTGGCCAGGAATCGAACCAGCGTTGCAGAGGTTGCAGACAGCTTCACAGTGCTGTGCTCAACCCGCTGCACCACAGGGGAGGCCCTATAATTGATTCTTTTTACCCAATTTACCCTCCCCCAATAGTAACTTTTGAATGACTCCTCAGACTTATATTGTTTGATTTCTTTTTCCAACATTTTGTTCAGCACCAGGAGAAAACGTGCAGATGGGTGCCTAATGTGTATTTTTAATGAAATTTATATTGATGATGATAAATAAGCAATTTTGTCAAACCACATGGGAAAGGGGTACAATTATTAGCAATTTAGACACTAATCTCAAGGATAATTTGAAATTTTCATTATTAAATATAAATAGCATTTTAAATCAAAAATAAAGACAGTCTCACTGAAGGACATCGATGTAAATCTGTTTTGCTTTTTTTCAATGAGGCCATTGAACAATAGGTTCTCACAAAATCCAAGGAGATTTAAAATGCTTATTTTATATAATGTTTGATATATTGAGCCTGAAAAGCAGCTCAAACCTGGACAAGTGGGTTTAATGTGAATAAATATTCATGGCCCAATGCCCACTTATGCCTAGTATAAAATATGGAAGTAACCAAATATTTTAAGCTTTCCTCTGATATGTTATATTAAAACTTGGTGCAAAAGAAAGGCCATTGTACTGGATGAAAGGAATTTTATCCTTTCTCAGATCCTTTATTTAGCAGATGCAAGGAATTGCTATTTAACAAATATTTTAATATTAATATCATGAGAATTGATCTGTTTGAAAAAATATATAAATTTAGTAGCTAGGATTACAAATCCTTTGTGATATCCCTTGTGGCAGGAGCCCTAGATCTTCACAAACTACTTTTGTGCTTCCACACAAAGCATGAATAAAGCATTGGAAACATGAATCCTTGTATTCATTCATTCATTTGAATATTTAGTTATTCATTCACTTCAAATCACTCATTTATTCAGCAAATATTTCTTGAGGGCCTGCTTGGTGACACAGGGGTTAAATTCTCAATGCTATCAAGCTATTCCCAGCCACTGCAGCATGAATTTGTTCTCCAGCCAGGGGCGCTGTGTATTTCAGTAGATCTGCCTGTTCTGCTCCCCACTCTGTCTCTGGTGAATCCTCTCACCCCCTGTACATCTGGCCTACACCACAGTTCTTGTATGCGTAAATAAAATAAATCTTTAAAAAAACATTTCTTGAGTGCCTATTATGCACTAGGCTTTTCCCCATTTATTTAATCACACATTCAATCCAGTAACACATTGCCTAAAAAATAAATTGAAGCAATAGAGAACCCGTAAAGGAAATAAGTAGTCTTCCTTTGCTCTGCCCAGTGCCATTGCCTTCACCATAACGACCATAACCTAGATCAGTAGTCAACAACCGGTGAGCCCTCAGGCTGGATTTTATATTTGTATAGTGAGTTAAGAATGTTTTCTGATATTCTGAAAAAATAAAATTTCAAAAAAGAAAACTTAACAATATGCTACAGAACATACAAACCTAAAGTATCTTTAGTCTTTACAGAAAATAAAATGTTCCACCTCTGGTATAGACTTCTAGACCTTTTACTAGGTACGTAGCTGTGTTTGTACATAATAGATATATAAATAGCTATGCAGAGATTTATAATTTTGGTTTTCGATTTGTTTATAGGAATACATTTGTAGTTCATTATAGTGCAACTTACCTTTTTACTTAATAATATATGTTCAAAATCGTTCTATATCCTTATATATTGTGTAGTCAGAAACGTCATGATGTATTTTTTCTTTGAAAAACTGAAAAAATGCATGATGATTTTTCCAACAACCTTTTACCTCAATTTCTTCATTTTAACTCATAGCTAGCATTTCATACATATTTCATGTTTCTGGTTTTTATAAAGTCATTGCTCCCTCTTCAATTTGGAACAAAAGCCTCTGAAAAATTTTCTAACCCGTCCTCAGTTTAGCTGTTGACTATCTGTTCCCTTCAATTTTAAACATCCATCTACTTATTTATTCATTTATAAATATTTTTGACATAATAGGTTATTCTTCCAGCACTTGAGGATTCAATAGTGAATAGAAAAAAAATACAGACCATAATTCCTAATTCCATAATTCCACAGGACTTGTATTCTAGTACAAGCTACAGATAGTGAGTAAAACTATTAAATATAATACGAAGTAAGGAAGGGCAGTATGAAATGCAGATGGTAGGGCTTGAGATTTGGATTGTGTGGTCATAGATGGCTTCAATGAGAAATTGACTCTTGAGAAAATACCTTTAGGAAACGAAGAAGGTGGTCATGAGAATTTCTTGAAGAAAGAATTCTGGACAGAGGGAACAATGAGTGGAAAGGTGCTAAGGTGGCTACTCCTGGTGATTTTCAGAAAGATCAGATAGAAGGAAGGTGAATATGGTGGAAAGAGAGTAAAGGGGGAAAACTGTGGTGGGGATGAGCTTAATAAAGTATTATGTGGAATCTACGGTTACAATGAGGACATTGGTATTTACTCCAGGTGAGATGGGAGCAATGGGAGGATACTGAGCAGAAGAATGTCGTGGTCTGATTTCCTTTTGACAAGATTGCTCTGATCACTTCTTTCAAAATAGACTCTAGAGTCAGAAGTACAAGAATAAAAACAATTAGACCAGTTAGACTGTGGTAACAATCCAGGCAGGACACAATGTTCACCCAGATGGTCCCTATACCAGTTGCTACAGTCACAAGGAATAGGCATGTGTACTACAACTGGATTACATGCTCATTTTTTGAGCCCAAGGAGCAGGAGCGTCACATACAAAATCATAGAAAAATAGGTGGAATGATCCCCTAAAGAAAATGGGACTCAGGAGACAAAAATATTTATGTCCTCTCTAACCATATTTCTTGACTCCCAAAAGAACATATCCTCTTAGATTACCTACATTAAAATATTGTATTCTTGTGTATTTTAATGGAATATATTTTAATGAAAACATCACTTTTTTCAAGAGAGCATTTTAAAAATTTTAGTGACTATAATGTGCATGCATACAGAAAATTGTGCATTCCATAAACACTTAATGAATTATGTGATAGTATTTGATTTCTTCTCATAAGTTTGAAAAAATGTTTCATGTGTTCAACAACACCTGTCCAACTTAGCCTGGCAGAGACAATAGTTTGATAAAATTTGTTGAGGGACTCTCTAAGGAGGTAGGGCCAAGGGGTCATGGGAATGGGGATTAAATTCTGCATCTGGGCCTCCCTGGCCTAAGGGTTAAGTCTCAGCGCTACCACCACAAATGCCCACCACTACAGCCTGAGTTTGATTCCCGACCAGGGAGCTACCCACATGGCATAGCAGACCTTTCCTGTCTCGCCTGCTATTCCCCTTAGCAGTGTATATAAGTAGATCTTCCGGTTCTGCTCCCAACTCTTTCTCTGGTGAATCCTCTCACCCCCCATACCTCTGGCCTGCTCCCACTTTTTCTATGCAAAAATAAATAAAATCTTTTAAGAAAAAAATGTTTTAAATGTCTGCAGTTCATTAGCTGTCAATTGTTAAGGGCAGTAATTCCTGTAACATATTCAGCAGGGTTTCCCACAAAATAGGTCTGACTTGGAGTCTAGCTCCTACATAACAGTAAGATCTTGGTCACCAAATACTTAGGAGATGAATAATTGATTTAGTAAGAGTGAATTTCCCTACCACTACCTAATTATCTAAGTGAGGAGGGAGATGCTACCAAGAAACTTAAGTCTCTATCCTGTTACGTTCAGCCCACATATCTGAGACACATAGGTCACCAAACAGCTCCACTCAGTTCTTTTGCTATACTAGGGACTTGAGCCCTTTCTAATTGTTAAACTGGAGATTAATTTCCTACCACAATTTCTCACTCTTGTATTTACACTCCACCCTATCATTGCCTCAGTACTGACCTATACATATAATGTCAGCAGCTTTCCATATTCCCTTGCTGTATTTGGGTTCAACAAAGAGACATCATGAACAGGAAAAGTGGAAGGAGGTGGGGAAACGGATGTCAGCATATTAATCCACAGAGCACTCACTGCAGGGTTGCATGGGATAGAGTGGACCAAGTGCATCTATTTGCTAATACAGGACTAGATGAGCTAAACCTTTCCATTTCTTAAGGTTCATAATTACATTTCTCCCCTTTCCCCATTTTTGTTTTTCATGTTGACATGCCTATTTCAGTATTAGGAACCACGAGTATCATCCCTTGCTTATGATGTCACACTTCTTCAATTTCTTTTGATATTAAGTTGCAACCTCACATTCTCCACTATCCTTTCTTGTTTTGATGACCTGGGATTTGGGTACATTTGCTGTTTAAGGGAATATGACTTAGGTGAGCAAGTACTCCTAAATAATCCCTAGTAAAGAATATCTCATAAAATACTTACAACCTGAGATCTTCCATCAATCTTCATTCTGTAAAAGGAAAGATCCTAAACTACTATCACAATCTTCTGCTCACAGAAAGGTAGATATTACCTCTGATCCACTTTTAGAAAGCAAAAACTGATTATATTTACTTCCTATTCCAAGACAAATAGTAGTTTTAGTCACCAGCAACAGTTATGATAGGGTTCATTTCTACCCAATGAATTTAATTGGCTATATTTCTAGAGTGCAAACATCAGCAGTGCTTAGCTGGTTCATCAATGGCTGCTATTTTATCTGACAAACACAGAGGAGGACATAAATCCACAGCAATAAAGATGTACAGTGGTTAAATAGTCTCTAGCATATATGACTGCTAGATTGAAGAATGAGCTCATAAAGAAGCTATTAGACTGGAAACTGGCTCATGCCGATCTAGAAAGAATACAATAGAATAGACAGAGTGAGGGTCCTTCATGGAACCCTAATTTAGTTTTTAGTAACCCACAAATTTCATCCAAGCATAGTTTCATTTAGAAGATTACTCCACAGAGACTAGAGTAGAAAAATTACACAGTAGGTAAAACAATAACCCTTGGGATGTGAAAGGGCTTAGACTTGAGTTCTCTCTCCACTTCTTGCTATTTAGGAGACCTTGGGCAAGTCACTTAGCCTTTCTAAATATTCATGTTCCCTTTTCTATATTAAGGTAATGATGCACCAAGTTATAGGACTGTTTGGTTTATTTTTTTTCTTTTTTAAAAATTTATTTTATTTATTTAAATTGTTGTAGTCCCTATAGTCCTCCTACAACCATATCTCCTATGAACCATCACCATATTTTTGGATTATTAAATTAAATAATCTTTGGAAAGCAATTAGCACAGTGCTTACAAAGCAAGTACTCAAGAAATGCTTGCATTCTGATGATGATAATGCATCTGAAGATGACAATGATCATCACTATTATTGTAAAATTGCAGAGCAATTTAAATTCTTGTTTCCCTCAAACAAATCTCCATTCCTGTTTTCTTTACCAATGAAAGAGCCGTCTGACTATATACACAAGTTCATAATGGCCCTTATTCTTTTGAAGATTGCTCACAGCTTCCTAGTCAACCAGATAAAATTGAACTCCCTTAAGATACTATATAAGGCATTTACAATCTGTCCTGTTCTCTCCTTCAGCCTCATATCTGGATTCTTCTCACCCTGCATGTGTTACTGTCACCAGAGCAAAGTTGTCACTGTTCACCACCTGCTCATCAAGTGATGCTTTGCATATTCTTTTCCCTATGCTTGGAATGTACCTATGGTGGCCTCAGGGTTTAGTTAAGGATCTCCTTATTAACTCATTTGTTAAGTACATGTTGTATGACCAACATTGTTATTATCAACAACCCTATGATGTGTGCTATTATTAGGCATAAGAAAAATCTGAGTCTTTGCAAAGTAGAAATCAGCAAAGTGATACACATGCAAGCAAGTGCGCAGGAAGTGTCCAGGAATTCAAACCACAGCATTCTAATACTGAAATAGCTGTATCACTTTCCTGTTGCTGCTTTACCACTAAATTACCACAAATTTAGTAGCTTAATACAACACAAACTTATTATTTTACAGTTCTGGAGGTCAGAAGTCTAAAATTAATTTTACTAGGTTATAATCTATATTCCTTCCAGAGGCACTGTAAAAGAATCTTTTTTAAATAGTAACATTGGTTTACAACATAGTACAAACATTAGGAACACAGTTTTCCATCTCTTCAAATACATGTGACTATATATACCATTCCTACCACCAAAGTTCTAGTAACCCTGAACCAACACCCAGTCAAACCAACTGCACTACCCATTCCTTCCGTGTTCCTGTTTCCTTTCCCTCAGGCAAAACTATATTCTTGTCATAGTTTAAGCATACTTTCTTTTTTATTATTGTTTGTTGTGAAATCATCTGATGTTTGTCTTTCATTTCTTTTTTTTTTTTTTGCAGTGAAGATGGAAGACATTAAACTTCATTTAAGTCACATAGATGGTCCAAGTAATTAGTCTGTTCAATCTAAAAGTATACTTTACATTGCTTTTACAGTTGAATTTACCTCCAGGTTTACTCTGGGAATTATTTTTTTTCTCATTTTTTTATTTAAATATTTTATTTTATATAATTCTTACATCTTTTTTCATCTTTGCACAATGTATGCATTTTCATTTTGGTTATATTCCCCATACAATTGCACCCCCCCCCCTTATTTTGACTCTAGTCCTTGACTTATTTCATTTAGCGTAGTCACCTCAAGTCCCCTCCCTCCATGTTGATATCAAAGAGAATATTTCAGCTTTTATGTTTTATGGATTGGTCCCTAGAAGTAGAATTGTTGGATCATATGGTAGTTTGGGTGTTTTGTTTTTAAATTTTTGAGGAATTGCCATACTGTTTTTCAAAATGATTTTCCAAAGTGGATGACAAATTTATATTGTCACCAACAGTGTACAAGTGTCCTTTGTCTTCACATACTCACCAACAATTGTTTCTTATCTTTTTGATATAGCCCATTCTCACAGGGGTGAGGTAATATCTCACTGTGATTTTGATTTATATTTCCTTGACAATAAGTGACGATGAGAATTTTTTCAAGTGCCTGTCAGCCATATGTAGATCTTCTTTCAAAAAGAATTTTAATTGTAGACAGGGGGGCGGAGCAACATGGCGGCGAGGAGACGCTGCGAGTAAGATCTCCCATTAAAAAAAGTGAATAGGGAGGAAAAGCGGCAGGTCCCAGTGAGAACCGGGACACGGAAGATAAACGGACGACTCCAGCAAACTGCCCGAAGAAGAAAGTTGCCATAAAAGAGGACCAGAAGGGAGGGAAGCACAGAACCCTGCTCCCCTCCCCCGCCCACAGAGGCGGCACTCTCCGACCGCAGAGAGGAGGAAAACAACAAACTAAAACGGCCCACAAGAACAAAGACGCAGCAAGCGGGACTGGGAGTGGAAAGGAACTATTGCAGCCACCACACCCTGTGAACGGGAGCTGTGGAGAACCCCCGCAGGATCCGCCGCGGAGGGGAGCTCCGGGCGCCATTGAAGAGAGCCCCGCCCAGGAGGAGGCCAGCCCCAGCACACAGCCCCGCCCCCGATGACTCCTGGAGGAACCAGGGGGGAGCAGAGAAGCCCACCCAAGATGCCGGCCAGTCCCAACTACACAGTGTCCCAACGCATACGGCAAATTAGAAAACAGACAGTAGGGAGGAGAAGAACCACACGCAACCTAGCAACTCTCCAGAGAAAAAGCACACCACAAAAAGAAAACCAGCCCCCAGATGGCAACGACAGTAACTTGGAAGAACTTCTGAGCCTTCCAGAAAGAGAATTTAAAATTGCCGTGATTAAAAAACTGACAGAAGTCATAAAGGAAAACAATGATAAGGGAAAAATAATCAACGATCAGAAGAATGAAATTGAGTCCCTAAAGAGGGAAGTAAAAGAAATGCAGGAGATCAAAGAATTAATGGAAGAACTAAAGAATTCTGGGAAAAGCAATGAAAGCAGAATTGATGAAATGGAAGAACGAATAAGTACTCTTGAAGACACAGAAATAAAAAGAACCAAAACAGAAAAGGAAAGAGAAGTACGAAGGAAAAAGAATGAAGAAAGACTTCGGGAACTATCTGACTCCATGAGGAAAGGAAATATAAGAGTTATAGGAATACCAGAAGGAGAGGAAAGAGAAGTAGGAACAGAGAAAATATTCAAAGAGATAATTGAAGAGAACTTCCCAAACGTGAAGGAGGAGCAGAAAATTGATATACAAGAAGCAAGAAGAACACCAAACTTCCACGACGAAAGGAAAAATACAGCAAGACACATAATAGTAAAGCTCCCAAGAATCCAGGACAAGGAAAAAATAATGAAGCTGGCAAGAGGGAAGAAACAGATAACATTCAAAGGAAAGCCAATCAGGCTGACATCAGACTTCTCCGAAGAAACACTACGGGCAAGGAGAGAGTGGAGGGACATAGTCAACAGACTCCAAGAAAACAGATGCCAACCAAGAATACTCTATCCCGCAAAGCTCTCCTTCCTCTTTGAAGAAAGAATATGGACTTTCCCAGACAAACAGAAACTCCGGAATTTCATTGCAACTAAACCCCCACTCCAAAAATACTACAAGGAGTCCTAAAGCCAGAACCTCAGAGGGACGAATAACAATGAAAGAAGGCCAAAAAAAAAAAAAAAGTTATTAAAAGAATAAATAAATAAAATCAAAGGAAAGACAAACACAATGGCAAATACAGATGTTAACATATCAATATTAACTCTAAATGTAAATGGACTAAACTCTTCAATAAAAAGACACAGAGTTGCAGCCTGGATTAAGAAACAAAACCCAACCTTTTGCTGTCTCCAGGAAACACATTTAGCTACAAAAGATAAAAATAGGCTCAAAGTTAAGGGATGGAAAACAATCCTACAAGCAAATGGACCAAAAAAGAAAGCAGGAACAGCTATACTTATATCAAATAAAACAGATTTCAAACTCAAAAAGATAAAAAGAGACCCCAATGGTCACTACATTATGATCAAGGGGACAATACTTCAAGAAGAAATAACACTCATTAACATATACTCACCAAACGAAGGAGCACCAAAATATATCAGACAACTGTTGTCCTCTCTGAAAACAGACATCAGAGAAAACACATACGTAGTGGGAGACTTCAACACACCACTATCAACAATGGATAGATCAACAAGACAAAAAATAAGTAAAGAAACTAAAGCTTTAAATAAGGACCTAGAGCAATTGGGCTTAACAGACATCTATAGAACACTAAACCCCAAAAAAACGGAGTACACATTTTTCTCAAGCGCACACGGATCATTCTCCAGGATCGATCACATACTGGGGCACAAGACAAACATCAACAGATACACCAAGATTGAAATCATATCAACCATCTTTTCTGACCATGAAGGCATCAAACTAGAAATAAACCATAAAAAGAAGGCAAGGAACTTTCCTACCTCATGGAGATTAAAAACCACACTACTGGAAGACCACTGGACTAATGAGGAGATGAAAGAAGAAATTAAAAAATTTTTTGAATTGAACGACAAGGAGGACACCAATATCCTAAATGTATGGGATGCAGCAAAAGCAGTAATAAGAGGAAAATATATAGCAATAGAAGCTCACATCAAGAAACAAGAAAGAACTCAAAGAAACAACCTAATCTCGAAGCTCAAAGATCTAGAAAAAGAACAACAAAAAAACCCCAAAACCAGTAGAAGAAAAGAAATAATAAAAACCAAAGCAGAAATAAATGAAATTGAAACTAAAAAAACAATCCAAAAGATCAATGAAACCAAGAGCTGGTTCTTTGAAAAAATCAATAAAATAGACAAACCCTAGCCAGGCTCACAAAGGAAAAAGGGAGAAAGCACAAATAAACAGGATCATCAATGAAAGAGGAGAAATCACAACGGACACAGCAGAAATCAAAAGAATAATCAGTAACTACTATGAACAGTTATATGGAAACAAGTTTAACAATCTAGAGGAGATGGACAAATTCCTACAACTCTACAATCACCCAAAGCTAGATAAAGAAGAAATAGAACACCTAAACAGACCAATTACAATTAGCGAAATTGAAATGGTAATCAAAAACCTCCCCAAAAACAAAAGCCCAGGACCTGATGGATTTACAAATGAATTCTACCAAACATTCAGAGACGAATTAGTGCCTATCCTTCACAAACTCTTCCAAAAAATTGAGAAGGAAGGGACAATACCAAACACGTTCTATGAAGCCAACATTACACTAATACCAAAACCGAACAAGGACAACACAAAAAAGGAAAACTATAGGCCAATCTCCCTAATGAACACTGATGCAAAAATCCTCAATAAAATTTTAGCCATCAGAATCCAACAATGTATCCATAAGATAATTCAACACGACCAAGTAGGATTCATTCCAGGGACACAAGGATGGTTTAACATCCGAAAATCAATCAACGTTATCCAACACATCAACAAAAAGAAATATAAAAACCATATGATAATATCAATAGATGCTGAGAAAGCTTTTGACAAAGTGCAACACCCATTCATGATAAAAGCCCTTGAAATTCTTGGGATACAAGGAACATACCTTAACATCATAAAGGCCATCTATGACAAGCCAACAGCCAGTATCATTCTCAATGGTGAAAAGCTGAAAGCAATTCCATTAAGATCTGGAACAAGACAAGGATGTCCACTCTCACCACTGCTTTTCAATATAATACTGGAAGTCCTAGCCAGAGCAATAAGACAAGTGAAAGACATCCAAGGAATCCAAATAGGAAAAGAAGAAGTCAAACTATCACTATTTGCAGACGATATGATATTATACATAGAGAACCCCAAAAACTCCACAGAAAAGCTAATTCAACTCATCAATCAGTTCAGTAAAGTGGCAGGATACAAAATCAACACGCAAAAGTCAGTAGCCTTCCTATACACAAACAATAAATCTGAAGAAGAAGAAATCAAAAAAACCATCCCTTTCATTATTGAAACAAAAAAAAATCAAATATTTGGGAATAAATCTAACAAAAGAGGTAAAGGACCTATACAAAGAAAACTATAAAACACTGTTAAAAGAATAGAAGAAGACACAAAGAAATGGAGAGACATCCCCTGCTCATGGATTGGAAGAATAAACATTATTAAAATGGCCATCCTTCCAAAAGCAATATACAAATTCAATGCTATTCCAATCAAAATTTCAATGTCATTCTTCAAAGAAATAGAACAATTATTGATGAAATTCATATGGAATCACAAAAAACCCCGAATAGCCAAAGCTCTCCTGAAAAAAAAAGAAGGGAATGGAGGCATCACACTCCCAGACTTCAAACTATACTACAAAGCCATAATCATCAAAACTGCATGGTATTGGAACAAGAACAGACATACAGACCAATGGAATTGAATAGAAAATCCAGAAATAAACCCACAGATTTATGGTCAACTAATCTTTGACAAAGGAGCAAAGACTATGCATTGGAGCAAAGAAAGTTTGTTCAATAAATGGTGCTGGGAAAACTGGGTCGCTACATGCAAAAGAATGAAGCTTGACCACTACCTCACACCATACACAAAAATCAACTCAAAATGGATTAAAGAATTAGACATAAGACCTGAAACCATAAAATATATAGAAGGAAATATAGGCGAAACACTACGTGATTTGCACATCAAAGACATCTTTACAGACACATCACCCAAAGCAGTGATAGTGAAGGCGAAGATAAACAGCTGGGACTACATCAAATTAAAGAGCTTCTGCACAGCAAAAGAGACAATAACAAAAACAAAGAGAAACCCCACCAACTGGGAGAACATTTTTGCACCCAACACTAATGATAAAGGACTGATCACAAAAATCTGCAAAGAGCTGATGAGACTCAACAACAACAAAGAAAATAATCCAGTCAAAAAATGGGCAGAAGAGCTAAAAAGAAACTTCTCTGAAGAGGAAATGCAAATGGCCAACAGGCATATGAAAAAATGTTCAACATCACTTGTCATCAGGGAAATGCAAATCAAAACTACCATGAGATACCATCTTACACCAGTGAGAATGGCACATATTAAAAAAACTAGCAACAACAAATGTTGGCGAGGGTGTGGAGAAAAAGGAACTCTTCTGCACTGTTGGTGGGAGTGCAAACTGGTCCAACCACTGTGGAAAGCTGTGTGGAGATTTCTGGACCTACTAAACATAGAGCTTCCATATGATCCAGCAATTCCACTCCTAGGTATTTACCCAAAGGACACAGAAACATCAATTCCAAAGAACACCTGCACCCCTATGTTTATAGCAGCACTGTTTACAATAGCTAAGCTTTGGAAACAACCCAAATGCCCAAAAATAGATGACTGGATCAAGAAGATGTGGTACATATATACCATGGAATATTACTCAGCATTCAAAAAAGATAAACACATGCAATTTGCAGCAACATGGATGGCGCTGGAAGGGATCATGCTCAGCGAAATAAGCCAAAAAGAAAAAGAAAAATACCGGATGGTCTCACTCATAGCAGGAATCTAGAAAACTTAAATAAGGGACCAGGAAAATGAATAACTATAAGAAAGTAAAAATCAAAATCAACAAAAACTATGAACCAGAGACACTTTTAGGGGGGCAGGGGCGGGAGGGGAGGGATTGGGGTCAGAATGGGGGCGCTGCAATTGTATGGGGAATATAACAATAAAATTTATTATCTAATAAAAAAATAAAAAAATAAAAACAAAAAAAAAAAAAAGAATTTTAATTGTACCATTTTCATTGTTGAATTGTATGAATTCTTTATATATTTTGGATATTAATCCCTGGTCTTATGTGTGATGTGCAAATATCTTCTCCTAATCAGTAGTTTGCCTTTTCATTTTTGCAGTGGTTTCATTCACTGTACCTTATTATATAGTCTCATTTGTCTATTTTCACAAGTGTTTCCCTTACTCTTGAAGTCAAATCCCCAAAGACATCTCTAAGACTAATGTCAAGAAATATGTCATCTATGTTTTCTTCTAAGTATTTTATCATTCGAGGTTATACATTTGAGTCTTAAATTTATTTTGAATTAATTTTTTATATAGTATAAGTTAGTGATCTCATTTCATTCTTTTGTATGTGGTTGCCTAATTTTCCTTTTTTTTTAAGATTTATTTATTTATTTATACAAGAACCGGGGTACAAGCCAGATGCGTGGGAGTGTGAGAGGATTCACCAGAGACAGAGCAGGCAACAGAACAGGCAGACTGACAAAATACACTGCTGAGGGGAGCAGCGGGTGAGACAGGAGAGGTCTGCTGCACCATGTGGGACCCTCGCCGGCCTGCCGGGATTGAACTGGACAGCAGAAGCTGCGGAGAGTTTCACAACACGGCGCTCAACCGCCTGTGCCACCAGGGGAGGCCTGGTTGCCTAATTTTCTATGGAGAATTTTTCTTGGACTTTTTGAACTTGTACAGATTGCCTATATTCTTTGGCCCATAGCCTGCTCTTTCATCATCAAAACAAGCAGTGTTCCTCTTTCTGTCTCTACGTCTCTCCTTACTCATTTCTCCTCTGAATTCAGTGTGGTTGTCTCCTTCTTAGAAGGACTCCTGTTATTACATTAGGCCCACATGGATAATGCCAGATAATCTCCCTATCTTAACTCTTCTACGAAGCCCCATTTTCCGATGTAAGGAAGCATATTCACAGGCTCTAGAGATTTGGGTATGGACATTTTGGGAAACCTACTGTAGTATTGTTTTTAACCCCCATGTTATTTTCTCAAATTTCTCCTTATATTCCATAGGAGCTACTCCTTTCGTGCATTCCCACAGCCATATATTCATATTTCTTCTTTGTGCTTATCATGTTATATTGTAATTAGCTCTGCACACCTTTCTAGCATTTCCAATCAAATGAGAGTGTCTCAAGGGTAAGTTTGTGGCTAGTACCCAGTTCAGAACCATGTAGTTATTGAAAGTTGAACAGATGGATAAAAGGATGAAATGTATGAAAATCATTGATGTCCCTATTTAAAGATGATGGCCCTGACAGCCATTTTAAACAAGTACATTAATGTGGCTAAAAGGATGCTTGCACAGTTAATATATATGAGGAGTGATCCCTGTTCTGCAAGAAGTAAGGATGCTAGCAGTTCATAGACCCTCTGCCTATTGATGTCTGATTTCTTCAGCTATGCAACACTCAAGTGCTATCTACTAAATGTTAGACCATAGAGACATAAAAATAAATTACATTTTTGCCACTGAAGAACTGACAGCTTTACTGATCAGTAGCAATAAAATGCTATTCTCGCATCTGAAAGAACCATTTTCCAGAACCATGCTTTTGTAAAAAAAAAAAAAAAAGAAAAACATCGTTTGTTAGTGTCTCTGAGAAGGCAGTGCTACTTTGGGGTTAAGGACACTCATCAGAAAGTCAGAGACTTGGGACGAAGCTCTATCTCTACCACACTGAGTTTATGTGGTCTTGTTTAAACGTCCTGACTTAATCTACTCGAATTCCTCCCCGTGGAAATATCTTAAAGATATTTCTGTGCTCTCATGTTTATTTGAGTATTAACTAAAATAATTTAGACATGGTGAAAACCTAAATATCCATCAACAGATGAGTAAAATAATGGGGTATCATACATACACAGACACACACACACACACAAACACTCACACATACTGGAATATTGTTCAACCTTGAAAAATAAGGAAATGTTGACATTTGTGACTATATGGATAAGCTTGGAGAATATTATGCTAAGTGAAAGACAAACAGGACAAATACTTTATGATATCTCTGATGTGAAATCAGAGATAGTCAAATTCATAGAAGTAGAGAAGAAAAATGGTGGCTGCCAAGAGTAGCAGGGATGAGAAAATGAAAAGATGTTGGTCAAAGTGTACAAAGTTTCAATTACTCCAAATGAATAAGTTCTAGGGGCCTAATAGACAGCAACCAGACAGCTAACATTGTATTCTGTTGTTGAAATTTGCTGTGAGAGTAAATGTTAAGTGTTCCCAGCATGAACAGAAAATGACAGCTATGTGAGAAGATGGATGGGTTAATTAGCTTGCCCCGATCATTCACAATGTATACAAATATCAAAATATTAAATTGTACACCTTAAATAGTGACTGTTTTTGTCAATTATACCTTCATAAATTGAAAACAAATTTTAAAAAATTGAAAAACAAAAATAAAATCTGTTAGCAAATACTAATTACTTCTGTGATGGCAGGCAAAGCAAAAATGATAACAATTTAGACTACTATTGTCTGCATTATGTCTGCTCATGAGTAATCTGTTTGGGCTATTTATTAAGCCATATGTGTACATTTTTTAGACATTTGTTTGACAATTAGGTATTTTATTAAACATAGCAAATAGCAGAGGATACTGAATTAAAATAATCAATCTCTTTCCTGGGCCTTCCCGGTGGTGCAGCAGGTTGAGCGCTGCGCTGTGAAGATGCCAGCAGCCTCTGCAGTGCAGGTTGGATTCCTGGCCGGCCAGGGAGATTACTACATGGCAAGGCAGACCTCTCCTGCCTCTCTGGCTGCTCCCCTCAGCAGTGTCTTGGGTCCGTCTGCCTGTTTTGCTCCCTGCAAAATAATTCACCTGTCTCTGGTGAATTATCTCACCCTCCTGTGCCTCTGACTGTACCCCAGTTCTTGTATAAATAAATAAATCTTTAAAAAAATAAAATGATACTGTTGTGGCTCAGGATTTCCAGCCAGAAAAACCATTAAAAAATATCTCTTTCCGGGCCTCCCCTGGTGGCGCAGCGGTTGAGCGCTGGGTTGTGAAGCTGCCCACAGCCTCTGCAGCACCGGTTCTATCCCCGGCTGCTCCCTGGCCACCAGAGGAGGGTCCCACATGGCGCGCAGACCTCTCCTGCCGCCCGCTGCTCCCCTCAGCAGTGTACTTCATCCATCTGCCTGTTCTGCTCCCCACTCTGGCTCTGGTGAATCCTCTCACCCTCCCGCACTTCTGACTGTACCCAGTGCTTGTATAAATAAATAAATAAATTTAAAAAAAATATCTCTTTCCCTAAAAATGAGAATTATGCATATTATCTGTTATATAGGGATTTATGAAAATTCGGTGAAATAATTTTTATGAAGAACTGAGCTGAGTACTAGCATAGTCTTTATATCCAAGGAATATTAACAATATTTATTCTTTAGGACAACCTTTTGTTTTTTTCTGGATGTCAAAACCACCCTATTACTCAATGTAGCAGGTAATATATCAAAATGCTACTTACAGTATATCTGCTGATCATCCATTTTTGCCACCAAATGGATGAGCATCCTTTGCAGGAGAGGCAGTGAGGACACTATTGAGGGCAAAGGTGAGATCCTTAGACTCTGAATGCAGGAGTGAGCAGGAAAAAATGTTTTGTTCTTGCCCCCAGTTCCTCTAAAAGTGTTCTAAGTTGTTGTTGTATGAGAAAAGGACATTGCCCTGGCCACTTCATGGTGTCTCCTCTTCCTGCAATAATCCCTGGAGATGGAGGAGGAAACCAGCTCACAGTTAATTTTCACTTGGGGATACGAAGAGAAGATTGGTGCTGTATTTGTCCTCTCTCAAAGTCCGGACATTAGTTGTCTCAAAGAGTTGAGAGTGATTCTTCATCTCCTGCAGACTTCTGAAAGATGAGCAACAACCATCAAGCCTATCAGAGAGATCCTGAAGGACTGGTGTTGGTTTTTAAATATCTGAATAAGCCTGGAGGCCAAACTAAAGAATGGAAAATAACCAGAGGACCTAAGGATCAGAGCGAGGTCAAAATCTTGAAAAATTCAAAGGATAGAGCAGCTAGAAACCAATGATTGTAAGCCATGAATTATCAAGTACCATCATGGTATATATAAGACTCATGCCAGGCAAATTTGGCATATTAAAAAGTTGCAACAAATTACCAAAAAAAGAATAAGGCCAATATCTGGATTTGGCTTCCAGTGGCATCTTACAGCAATTCTCTTAACTCTAGGGCATTTAAAATCATGATCAAGTTTAGGGAAGACAAGAACCTCAAGAACCTGTTGAATGATACTGAACTGTAATCCAGAAGTACCTTAAAAATCTCTAGAATATACCGAATAGATAGCAAAATCCTGATGAGGACTAAATTGACTTTTTTCTCTAGAGAATTCTTCAGTATGAAAAATCAAAAATTCTCAGGGGGCCTCCCTGTGGCATAGGGAGACAGCAGCACTATCAAGCTGTCACCAGCCAGGACAACATGAGTTCCATCCCCTGCCAAGGAGATAACCCACATGGCACAGCAGACCTCTCCTCTCTCCCCCGCTGCTCCCCTCAGCAGTGTATTTCAATCAATCTGCGCAGTGTATTTCAATCAATCTGCCTGTTCTGTTCCCCATTCTGTTTCTGATGAATCCTCTCACCCTCCCACCTCTGGCCTCCACCCCAGTTCTTGTATACATAAATAAATAAACCTTTTAAAAAACTCTCATAAAGTTTACTTTTGCATGCCTGAGATTGTCTCCTTAAGTTTATAACCCACCAGCATTTGCCTTTCAGTAACCTGTTCTCTCAGGCTGAATATGGCAATTTCTCTAAATTAATCATTCTTGTGACAACAGTGTTTAGAAGAGCTCAGGTTGCATTTTATATTAAGTCTATTCCATTAGATGTATCATGGGTACTGAGTTACTGAAAACATTCACTGGAGGGTTGTGTGATTTAATGTGTAGTTCTTGCTTAAGGAAGTATGACAAGTTGAATCTGCTAAATTAATCGCCATTTGCTCAGGTGTTACTCCTCAGATGTAGGTAGATTTAATGGAACAGAAATGGAGAGTGAAAAATAACAGCTCTTTGTATGCTGTCTTAGAACCTTGGAGACAACTTCTAGAAATCAAAGTGTTCATTGTGTAGCTCAAGTGTTGGCACTTTTTTCTGCAGAGGGTCATGTCTTACTGCATACCACTATAACAACATACTGCAGACTGACTGGTAAACAGCAGAAATTAATTCCTCACAGTTTTGGAGGCTTGACGTCCAAGATCAGGTGCAAGCGCAGTCTCTTCCAGGTCGCAGATGTATCCTGGTATCCTCCTGGGGAAGAAGGGGCTAGGGAACTCTCTTTGACCTCTTTTTTAAGGGGTCTAGGGCCTAAATACATGAAACATTTAGACCATATCAAAGCAGAAAGCAAGTACACTATGTTTTGTGAGTTATAAGATCTTTGTAATTATTAACTCCAATGTTACTAAAGCATGAAAACAGCCAGTAATAATACTCCTGGAGATATTAATCCTGCTGGTGGGTATTTCCTGGTTGAACACATCACAAACCTGATACTGATTGTGCAAACCGGGACCCCTTTCCAGTTCTTTCAGCAGTCACTGTGGATACGGAGACTGGAGCTCACATGCTCACAGTTAGATTTGGATCACATTCTCGACCTCTGAGACTAAGAGTCCAGACCAAGCTGTTCATCAGGAAAAAAAGGAGAATGAATTACAATAAAACTTTCTTTACAAAAAATAGTCAGCATGTGATTTAGCCCATGGGTCACAGTTTATAGACCTCTAGTCTCGCTTCCCTGCACTAAACAAAGTTGATACGGCCACTAGACACGATACCTGGGACCTAAAATGTGGGCATATAGATGTACTTGATAGAGCAGACATAGGTAACAGTGAGCATTGTTGGCTTTGTATTCTGGACCATGCAGGGTCTATTTCCCTTTGGAAACTGCCATCACCCCACCTTTGGACCACAGGCTTTTGCTTGGGCTCGTCTCTTTTTGGGAACGTGATCCAAATCTATGAGTATGAGCACTCCAGTCTCCATATCCGCAGTGACTGGTACAAGAACAAGGAAAGGGTCCCAGTTTGTATAATCGGTATAAGGCTTGTGATGTGTTTAACCAGGAAATACCCACCAGCAGTAGACACAGAGACAAAGCTTTGAGTGTAAATGGTTATTTTGAGAAGTAATATCAGGAAATAGTAATTGATATGCTATCAGCAAGTTACAACTAAGGGGAATTGGAGTGTCATCCTGCTGAGGGACTTCTGGAGCCAGTGTATAGCAGGAACCTCAGAGTTAGCCCACCATAGGTGTTCACGACAGTCCCATCAATTATTGGTAGAGGCCTGCTCCTTGGGGAAGTTTACCCCTGCTACTTTAGGCCTATTAAGGGTATGTTCAAGGGGGATGTCTCAGTCATCAAAGGTGACCTCAGGCAAAGATATACAGAGTTTAGTGTTTGAAAGTCAGCACTTACTGCACTGAAATAAAACCCCAGGGACAGGGCCTTCCCGGTGGTGCAGCAGTTGAGCGCTGGGTTGCGAAGCTGCCCGCAGCCTCTGCAGCGCCAGTTCGATCCCTGGCTGCTCCCAGGCCACCAGAGGAGGGTCCCACATGGCGCGCAGACCTCTCCTGCCGCCCGCTGCTCCCCTCAGCAGTGTACTTCGGTCCTTCTGCCTGCTCTGCTCCCCGCTCTGGCTCTGGTGAATTCTCTCACCCTCCCGCACTTCTGACTGTACCCACTGCTTGTATAAATAAATAAATGAATAAATAAATAAATAAAAATAAATCTTTAACAAAAAAAAAAAAAAACTCAGGGACATATGGGTGGACACCCACAGCTTATGCTACCATAGCATTTGGTTACTCTCCCTATTAGGGTTCTGAAGATATTGGGAGCTTATCTGAACTCAGTTGTAGTCTTAGAATCATAATGTTCCTGAAGTTATCCCATAATTATTTTAATTATGTAAGTCATCAGTTTTCCTTTTGGCTTAAACTAGTTTGAGTAGTTTCTTACTAAATCAATAAGAACAAAATAAAGCATGTGCAAAGTTGAAATTTATTTTCCACTGGTATTGATTCATCAAAAGAGCTGATAAATATTTTTTAATATATAGAATTTATAAGATATAGATATATAGATTATAGAGATCTATATATTATATATAGATATTACTGAGTATAGAGATATGTAGATGTCACATATATATCACCTAAATTTCTATCTACACTGTGTGTGTATAATGTGTATAAATATATGAGTGTAGTACTGCATTCAAGTAAGAAGTACATTAATAAATTGGTTTTTAATAATTCACAGTTAAATAAAAAGATGATGGAGGTGTCAGAGAACATTCACCAGTTTCCTGCAATCCCTCCATCCATTCACGAGATGAAAGTCCATGAATATCTGTTTCCATGAAGAGAAACCTCTGTGCACTTGTCCAGCAGACTCTCATGAGCTGTTTAATAAAAGGGACAGACATGTTTTTCTCATGAGAACTTATTTTTGTTCACAATCTTTGTGCTTGAGGTTTATCTCTCTTTCTCATGCTTTCCATTCCTATTTGCTAAATGGAATTAAAGGATTAGAGTTGAGATGGTCTGGACAAATAGAAAGGGATCAGAAGATAATAAGAGCAGGAATAAGTAGCATCTTATACATCACTGTAAGAACTTTGGGTTTTGCTTTATTTCAGTGTTCCCCAGAGAAACAAAACCTGTAGAACTGTGTGTGTGTGTGAGAGAGAGAGTGTGTGTGTGCATGTCTGTGTGTGTGTGCATATCTGTGTGTGTAGAAAGAAATAGAGAGGGAATGAGAAATTGGCTCACATGACTTTGCATTTGAGAAGCTGGAGACCTGGGACAGCTGCTGTTTCAGTTTTAGTTTGAAGGTAGGAAAAAAAAAAAAAAACAATATCTCAACCAATTTGAAAGCAGGCAAGTAGAGGGAGGACTCTTTTTCTTTTTCTTTTTCAAACACATTGAATACTACTCAGCCATCAAAACAGGTAAACTCATGCTATTTGCAGCAACACGGAGGGCAGTATACCTTATTCATGGAAAGATCATCCTTTTTTTCCATTCAGTCCTTCATCTGATTGAGGCCCACCCACCTATAGCAGGAGATCTTCCAATTTAAATTTTAAACCCACCCAAAAAATACCTCCATGAAAATTCCCAGAATTATGTTTAACCAAATATCTGTGTGCCCTATGTCCCAGTCAAGGTGAGACATAAATTAACCATCAAGTTCTACATAGATGGGGAGGAAATGACATAGTTTATTTACATGTTAACCATATCACTCTAACTAGTGTGAAGGAAGACCAGTTATGAGGCTATTTCAATATTCCAGGTAAGGAATAATGGTGATTTGAAGAAAGGTGGTAGGAGTAGAGGTGGTAAAAATAGTCAGATTCTGATTATTCTGAGAAATAATTAAGTTGGTTTTAGACAGTAGCACTTACCAGATTTTCTGATTATAAGATGCACATGTAGATAAATTAGGGTAATAAGCTCAGAATGAATCTAAGACTTTGTTATGTTGTGAGCAATTTAAGAATCAAGTTATCCCCAACTAACATAGAAAAGCTAGTGAGAAAAGATGACTCGGGGGAAAGATTAGGAATTTGGTTTAGGGCAGGCAGTGTTAAAATGACTTCTAGATATCTATGTGGCAAGGTAGATGCCAGGGTCTGAATGTGTGTATCTCCCCCTAATTCCCATGCTGATCTTCGTCTCCAGTGTAGTGGGGTTAGCAGGTGGGAGCTTTGGAAATTCTTAGGTCATGAAGGTGGGGCCCTCAGGAAAAGGATTAGTGTTCTTATAAAAGAAACCCCACAGAGTTACCTCACCCCTTTCACTATGTGAGGACATAGCTGCATATGAGCCTGGAACAATACCCATACCAGAGCAAGACCATGCTGACACACAGGTCTTGCACTTTTAGCCTGTAGAACTATAAGAAACAAGTATCTGTTGTTTATAAACTACACAGTCTGTAGTATTGTGTTACAGCAACCTGAATGGACTAAGACAATACAAGTTGCAACTTATTTGAAGTTCAAAGGGAGAAGTCTATCTTTTACTTAAATTTATAAAATAATTCAAGAGATCCATTCAAAACTTTTAATATTAATCTCATCCCCTTTTCTCTTTTTCAATGTGACTGAAACTTCTTGGAACTTTCATTTGTCTGCTGTTCAGCCCCCCCTTACTCTCTGCAAACTCAGCCTTGCTTATTCCCCCATGGCTTCATTGTGGAGAGTCACTGAACCCCTCACCAAGTCCTGCACCACTACCTGTGCCCATCTGGGTTTGCCATCCTTTGTCCTTTATCAGATCTGTATCCCCAGTCTCCTGGCTAGGGAGAGACAAGCAGTAGATTGCAAAGAGAGGAGATGAGGAGAGGATTTGTGAGTATATTGTGTGTGTGTGTTGGGGGGGAGCTAGGCAAATGGATAAGTCTGTGATCTCCCATGATAAATAATGGTAATAATTATTATGCATGCAAATAGATCAGTCATAAGTGTCTAATGATTATTATTTCAATGCATATTTAATAACATGTTAGGATTTTAGCAACTCTGGAAGTTTAGATCATCTTTCTAGTTACCTTTAGATCATCCTTTATAAATAAACAGATCAACAGCAGTGGGCTAATTTATCTGAACACATTATCTTATAAATATACTACTCTATTATCATATCTGTGACATGTGAATAGAGGTTTGGCTATCCTGTGTATTTATGGAACATGTGCTCATGTAGCCCTGTGACAGTACTTTACACTCACCATTACTTTCAATCCTTACAACTCCAGGAGGAAGCTAAATTAGCCCAATTTCACAATGATTAGTCAGTAAAGTGACTGACTTGGGGACACCAAGTAAGCAGTGACCAAGTCAGGACTAGAAACTTGTCTAAGTCCAGTGCCTTTCCCTACATAGAGCTGTCTCTCAATCATACATCATCTTGGGTGAGTGTGTGTGAGTGTGTGTGTGTGTGTTGGGTTGGGATGAGGGTTAAGGATGATCTACATTACATAACTATAGCTTCTGAATTTTTGTTGATCTTCTAAGGGCATTTTTGGGTGTCCCAGAGATTGAAATACCAACCTCCACGAGTACTAACTTTCTCTGAATGACTTAGCTTTGTCTTCATTCATAGGCTTCTACCTTTTCCTCTTGTTTCTGAACTTGAATTTTCATATTCTGTAGTCACAGTGGGAGTAGTAGTTGGAAGAAGATGAATAAAGCATCCATTCTGTTCTAAAGAATGCACAGAACATGCAAGAGAACATGCAAGCTCTAAAGCTGAAAGTATTATATTATGGAAATCAATTACAAATAGAAATTTGACATGAACAAGGGTTAGGAACTTGTGACAAGCAAGCATGAGGCTGTCGTTGTTACCTCCTCGAGTCTCCCTGTACTTTAAGAAGAGGCACAAACAAGCCACATGTCTGTTCCTTTTACCTCATGCTGTGTTGTATTTTCCAGCCATGTAATTTTTTCAGGATGAACTCTTAAATATCTATCTGCAGAGGAGAATCGAAATCTGACTTTTTACCGTGGAGAATTTGCTATTAGTTTAAGAAGGAAGGGCTGCCCTAGAACACAAACTTTTACTTTTTAGCAGATGCTAAAGATTTGTTTGTTTGTTTGTTTGTTTGTTTGTTTGTTTGTTTATACAAGCACTGGGTATAGTCAGAAGCAAGGGAGGGTGAGAGAATTCACCAGAGACAGAGTGGGGAGCAGAACAGGCAGACTGACGAAGTTCACTGCTGAGGGGAGCAGTGGGTAGCAGGAGAGGTCTGCGCGCCATGTAGGACCCTTGCTGGCAGCCAGGGATTGAATCAGCACTGCAGAGGCTGCGGGCAGCTTCGCAGCCCAATGCTCAACTGCTGCGCCACCGGGGAGGCCCTACTTTTTAGCAGATTGCTAGATTCGTGTTTTCATTCATTGTTCCTTTTGTCTTATATGCTCTGACTTAAAAAAAAAAAATCCCTCTTTTGCCTAATGTTTCTCTTTCTTCAAGGGAGGCAGGATAGCAAGGAAAATTTGAGCAGATACAAAAGAATCTTTAAATCTGTGAACCTGTTGTTTTCATTTTGCGACATTGGGAAATGTCTGGAACCCATAAATTGTGCCCCATCTTTCCTACCTTTTCACTCAGAAGCCTTAGATAAAGAGTTGACAATAACTATCAAGATGATACCTTGTAACTTTTGAAAATAGGGCAGTTTGTTAACCTTGGCACTGTTGACATTTTCCACCAGATAATTATTTGCTGTGGTGCTGTCCTGGACATTGCAAGATGTTTGGCAGCATCACTGGCATCCACCCACTAGACCCTAGTGGCATCCTCCCCCAGTCATGACAACAAAGGTATATTCTGAGAAATGGTTGTTTCTATGACTGGTGATGGACTATACAGATGAGCCTAGCACATCTTGTGTTAGGGGCAAAAAGGAGTAGTTATTAAAACACACTTACACAAAATCAATGATGGTGGTATTTCAAAGGAATCCAGGAGTCTAGTGAAGAGTTCTCAGTGGCCAAAATTGGAATTATCTGAGCAAAAACATAATGTAGTAATGAACTATAACCTAAAGTATTAAATTAATATTTATGTGCTCATATTACTCTAAATAAGTGAATGAGTGATTTCAAATATGGGAGTAAAATTCCAAGTAATTTATATAGATCCAAGTAATTTATATAGATTCCAAGTAATTTATATAGATCCTGATTCTTCAAGGAGGTGCTAAGTAACTCATCACTCCTTAAGCAAGGGCTATGCTTAGTGACTTCCTTTCAGAGAAGACAGTGGAAAGGGGAGATGAAAAGAGTCACTTTACATGGAGATCAAGGCCAGCTTCAACATGACAGGTCATGCTGACAGTATCTTCCTTTGATATAATATGATGAGAATGACACACCAGCACCTTGATCCCTCTTCCAAAACCCACAACTCTAGTCTTATAAGAAATATTAATCTGAGAAGTCTCCTCAAAACTGTCAAAATCATCAAAAACAAGGACAGTCCAAGCAACTTGTCACAGCCAAGAGGAGCCTAAGTCGACAGATGACTAAATGTAATATGGTTCTGGGTGATATCCTGAAATAATAAAAGGAGGAAATCTAAAGAAAGGAATGTATTTAAAGATATTGTACTGTTACTAGGCTCACTCATTATTATAGATGTACTATATTAATTGTTAACATGAGAGATGTTATTAAGAAAGAGTAAATGGATGTGAGGTGTATGGGTGTATAGTAGAGTATATCTATTATCATTTTTAAGACACTGCAAATCTAAAACTATTCAAAAATATAAAGCTAATATGAAAAATATGGCAAAAAATATAAAGACTAAGTGACAGGAGCAACTGTTGACAAGGTATGGAATAACTGGAACTCTTAGAGATAGCCAGTGGGAAGGTAAACTGGTCCAATCACTTTTAAAAAAATTCTCATATTCTGAGGCACTGTGTAAAGCTGTGCTGCCTTGGTGGTATTACCTGTTGTTGTTTATGATGATGATGATGATGATAAAACTTCATCATGTCCTTCTTGGTTTTCCCATCACTCAGAGAATAACACCCAAACTTCTGACCCAGCTTGAAAAGATCCCCTAGGATCTGGCCTTGCCCACCTCTCTATCTTCATCTTCTGTTCATTGCATTCTTTCTATTTTCCTAACAAACAAAACTGTACCTGACCCCAGAGGCTTTTGTTTGCTTCTCCATCTTTATGGTATGCTCTTTCCCAAATATTTTCAGATCTCCCCAAAATGCCACCTCTTAGAAAGATGTTCAGTGGTTACCCTGTCTATTGAATGCTGTTTCCTTACTTATTGTCCTTTCTCTATCTGAAATTAGGTGTTTAGTTTACACTCTTATTGTTTATTGTGAGGTCTCAAAATTTCCTTGGTATTATCATTGTAGCCCAAGAGTCTAAAAATTAATTGACATATAGTAGGAGTTCAACTAATATTAACTGAATGAATAAATTCAGTTTATGTATTTATTTTCAGTTTATTTATTGAATGAATGCATCCTCTGAAGCATTCACCAAGTGCTGGTTACAACCATGAAAAAATTTCTTTTGTCTGGAAGATAGATGATTCTTTGGAGGGCTAGGAAAGTGAAAAATAATATCTGGGTAAAATGTTGTCACTTTATGAAAGTGCAAGATTGATCTAGGAACATAATCCTCCAGCCTGCAAGAACAAGGCAGCAGAAAGATGAAGCTGAAACACAGAATTGAAAGGGTTGAAATTTTGTGGTTCTATTCTCACTGGCCAGGTTAAACTTCATGACCTCAAAATGGCGCTGGTAAAAATGAATTTTGGCCAAAGTTAGCTGATGACAAATTTGGCCACAGGGTCACAAGGCTGACATAACTTTAATGTAAACAACCCTCCATAGCCAGGGCAGTGTCCTTTTTTGTATGTGTCATTCCAAGGTAATATTTTAACGGGCTATAGCAATTTTGACCAGACATAAAATTATACAAGTCTTTAGCTAAGTTTAAACCACAGAAGATTTCAAGATATTCACCTGCGTATCAATTTGTGAACTCTTAACACTAGCCAGTTTTAGAAGATGACAAATCAATTCCCATTCAGCTACCTGTCCCAAGGTTAAAATATCTCAGAGGCACAATCACTAAGGCTCAGATGTAGTTTGGAACTTAGCAGTTATTGTTTTGAGTTAGAAGTATAATCTAATGAAGTGTGCAGTAATATCCTATGGTGAGCATCTGAACGTTAATCTGCTTGGAACAAGGCAATGGATCTCATACGACCTTGTCATCTCTATTGAATTTAACGCTCCCAGTGAACGCATTTCGAGTAGCCCACCGCAAATGAATGCGATCTATTTCGATTTTCATTCTTCCTCCTAATAGTTTAATACAGCTGAGTAACTTCTGGGACGTTGGTACAAATCAGCAGTGTTGCTCCCTGCTGCCAGTTATGAGCTGGTGCATGATGTAGCTAGAAATTGACCTTCATACAAAACTTCTCTATTTCTACTGCTTTTCCTAATTCCAAGAGGTGATTGAGAAAGCCAAGAGCTAATGCTCTCCTGAGGGTCTTCTTCCTGTAGCCAACAGAGGGCCTTGGCAGATGTAGGATGTGTGAGAAATGGGAACTGGAAACATCTGTTTCTTTTCATAATTAGAATTAAACTGTTCTTGAGAAGTGGTGGAGTGCTGTGGGTAACATTATGTAGTAGTTTCTGGCTTTAATATTTGGTAGAGCTGAGTGAGCCAGACATAATTCAATTCTGATCAATCCATTTTCCTAGAATAACTGTTTACTACCGAAGATAAGGCATGAGTGGTCTATTTTTTAGAATATTTGCATGAATTCCACTTCAATGACCCTTTTCAGTCGCTATCCAAAATGTGCAGAAAGAGTCTTTTTACCTCATCCAAGCAAATTTAGGTAATTATTTAACTAACATTGTTGCATAGGCAATTAGAGAATACAACTTTCAAGAAAGGGATTATTTATGGTAAGCTCTATTGAAAGTGAGTATGTCAGTCTAGAAAGAGGAATGAATAGCTTTGTCTGAAATAGCCCCTGTGGATTTTAAAGGGATATGATGCTTTCTAATTAAAAACTTCCATTTCTTCCTGATGTGAATTACTTTGTTTTATTTTCTCAGCAAAGCAGTTATAGTTCACTTACTGAAAAAAAAAAAAAGGGGGAAATGTTGCCTGAATCATTTATGGAGACTCTACTACGTGCTGGGTCACATGCTAGATATTACTGTTAAGTTTCATAAAATCAAGTCACTTTAGGGATGACAAGACTAAGGTTCAGACAAGTTAAGTGGACTTCCCAAGGTCCCATAGCACGTCAGTAGCAACAGTAGAATTTAAAGTCTAGTTCTTTGGGACTCTAAAGCCAGGGTTTTCCCACCATCCATCTATTATCAAATTTTGGGGCTGACTCGCTAAACAGAGAAGCAATTACCAAGGTAGAAAATCTGAAGCCATCACAGATAAAACTATTTGGTGCAGTTGTCACTGAAATAATTTGAGGATTATCTGTATACATTCTTAATATTCATGAGGAAAGTAACTCATGTCTGCTTATTCACTATTTTATTGCTAGTGTCTGGCAAGTGATGTGTGCTAAATAATTGGGTATGTGAAAGAATGAACAAATAAATGGCCCAGACGAACAGAGCTTAAAATACTTTCCAAATTGGGAAAAATTTATATTATTAGATATGGATAAGTTACACAAAAGTCAAAAGCAAGAAAGCAATGAAGAATGTCCCTAGTTCAGACTGTATCTCTGCCTAGATAATTAGACAACACTTTGCACCCTTGGCTCACTTCCAGTGACTTCTCAGAGACGTTTTCCTCAATCCTGTCTGGACTTTACCTCAAAAAGTAACCACTTGGCTTATTTCACTGAGCATGATCCCTTCCAGCCCCATCCGTGTTGCTGCAAATTGCGTGAATTTATCTTTTTTGATTGCTGAGTAATATTCCATTGTGTATATGTACCACATCTTCTTGATCCAGTCATCTGTTTTGGAGCATTTGGTTGTTTCCAAAGCTTAGCTATTGTAAACAGTGCTTCTATAAACATAGGGTGCAGGTGCCCTTTCAAATTAATATTTCTGGTGTCCTTTGGGGCCCTGATGCTGATTTATTTCCCTTTTAGAGCTTATCATCAAGACAATCTTGATTGTTCATTTGCTTTGGTATTCTTTGTTTCCTGGCTTTAGAATATGTACTAGCATCCTGTTTGTCTTCACCAGTGTATACTCAGTGCCCAGGTATACACTAGGTGCTTAGTAATTATTTCTTGAATAAATGAAAGCAAATCCTAAAAATTGGACTCAAATCAGGATTTTAGAAGTCAACATCTAAGAGAATGATCAAGGTCTAAACAGCTGAGTATAAATTAGTGTCACAGCACATACTGATCCCTCAAGTACTACTATCTCCCTGGACTAGGGAGAGCTATACCCACCCCTCTCTTAAGAGTTAGCTCACATATCAGCTCCTCCTCCCTACAGAGACTGCTTGGACTGAACTATTTCTATCACTTACAAGTTATTCTTAAGCAATTGAACACAGGGGTGTGACAGATTCTGCTGTATGATGACAACATCTTCTGACCTTGGTAAAAAAGGACCAGTGTCGAGTTGAGGCCTGGCTGGAGAGAACTGGGAATCCCTTAGAAGATGCAATGTTCTTCTTGTGTCTCTTAACTTCAGGAGGGTATCAGTCTCTAAGATCATCATCTTATCTCTGACCATTTTGGTTTTCCTTCATAAAAATCCTCTCTATGTTTTTAAAATCATCCCAATTTTAGGGGCCTCCCCTTGTGGCGCAGGTTGTTGAACGCAGCACTGTGAAGCTGTCTGCAGCCTCTGCAGCACTTGTTTAATCCTGGCTGGCCGGCAAGAATCCCACACGGCGCAGAAGACCCCTCCTGTCTCACCCACTGCCCCCCTCAGCAGTGTATTTCAGTCAGTCTGCCTGTTCTATTCCCAGCTCTGTCTCTGGTGGATCCTCTCACCCTCCCGCACATCTGGCCTGTACCCCAGTTCTTGTATGCATGAATAAATAAATCTTTAAAAAAATCCCAACTTTACAGAGGGAGAAATAGGGACTAGGAGAGGTTCAGGAGCCTGGTCCATAGTCACTGAGACAGGAAGTGATGCTGGAGGCACTGGAATCCAAGTTATTCTGACTTCAAGCATCATACTTTTCTACAATGACATGCAAAGCTATAAAATGCCACTTTTTGTTTTCACCCCAGTTTCAAGAAGGGGCTGGAGTGGCAGCCTTCAGCCCATGTCCTTTACAAAATATATTGTATGACTCTGCATTTTCCTTTAGCTTTATGTTCCCTAACAGAAGATGATGATAAATCTAATTAGTTTTGAGGTCAGGTCACAGTAAAGTGGGGGAATAGATGACTATAAAATCCCCAATATTGAATAGTCAACAGATAGTTTAGAAATGTTCCCCAGTGATGACTCACTTAAAGAGATCCAGCAGCAGGGGGTTAGCTCCTCTTGCAATGTAATCCACTTTTCTTTTCCCCAACCTCATTCCCCAGCCAGACAGATGGTTTCATCTTCCACTTCTGTCACCAAGTTTTCTCACCCCACAAGTCAATAAATGAGTCGAACCAAAGTAAATCTGATGTGGACTATCTGGGCTGATTCAGTATTAGGGCAGGAAATGCCTCTGCCAATCATTATTTGGGCTTTTCCTAAAAAATACTGCAGATTCGGGGAGAACCTGTTCAAAAAGGCACGTTCTGTTCTGTGAGGCAGTAAGGGAGATTAATCTAGTCCCGTATTGTTTTTGAGACTGTCTTTTTCTGGAGCCTGGTGGGTTAGAAAGAAATAGGAATATGTCAGTAGTGCATTACTCATGCAAAGAGAATTAATAATAATAATGATCATGGCTAATAATAATAATAACATTGAGCATGCTAACATTTATCAAGTGCCAGTTTGCCACATTTACATGATGACCTCTTCGTCCTCTCATCAACCTTCTGAAATAGGTAATATTATTCCCATTTCCATAATCTCAGAGATGTTAAGGAATTTTCCCAGGAGCACACTGCAGGAAAGTGGTAGGCATGAGACTTGAACCTTGATGCTTTACAGCAGTTCCTTTGCTGTGGGCGCTTTTGCTTCCTAGAGAACGTTTGCCAACATCTGGAGATATTTTGTAATCCAACATTATAAATGATCAACTTTTGGAAATCAATTCATCTCGATTCTGAAAGAATCAGTATAATTCATATTAGAGTATATTAATGACAAGTTCTTTCTTTTATGCACGACATATCCCTGTGAATCGCTCTTTTTCTTTCAGCATGACCTGGAAATCAGATATTCTAACTAATTAATATTCAGGAATGAAAGAGTAATTATTTCAGATATTTAAGAATTGAAATTACCTTCAGAAGTAATTTATTTGGTTCAACACCCTTATTTTATGGATATGGAGGAAAAGAGAAACCAACATTCTTGCACTATTTAAGCTTCCTTTGGAATCAGTGACAGAGCACTTTAAATTTTTTCCCTAAAATTTAAATAAAATTAAACATACTTAATAATATCAGATTTATATTTTATTCACTTTGTTAATGAGGGTTTTTTTAATATTTATTTATTTGTTTGTTTGTTTGTTTGTTTATACAAGTACTGGATACAGTCAGAAGAGCGTGAGGGTGAGAGAATTCACCAGAGCCAGAGTGGGGAACAGAACAGGCAGAGTGACAAAATATACTGCTGAGGGGAGCAGCAGGTGCAGCAGGAGAGGTCTGTGAGCCATGTGGGACCCTCGCCAGTGGCCAGGGATCGAACAGGCACTGCAGAGGCTGCAGGTAGTTTCACAGCCCAGCGCTCAACCACTGTGCACCAGGGGAGGCCCCTGTTAATGAGGTTTTAACCCATTTTAGAGTTAACTTTTGACTAATCTGTAGTGAATTGATCTGTAACATATAATAGCTTGAACAAGTGGGCTTTGGTGATTAGATATTTCTAATGCTAACTGTACCATTTACTCTCTCACTTTAGATAATCTATTTAATTTCTAACATTAAAATTCTTTTTTTTTTTTTTTTTTATAGAGGCATGTTTTCTTTCTTTATTTGTTTGTTTGTTTGTTTTGTTTATACATGCACTGGGTACAGTCAGAAGCACGGGAGGGTGAGAGAATTCACCAGAGCCAGAGCAGGGAGCAGAGCAGGCAGAAGGACCGAAGTACACTGCTGAGGGGAGCAGCGGGCGGCAGGAGAGGTCTGCGCGCCATGTGGGACCCTCCTCCGGTGGCCAGGGAGCAGCCGGGGATTGAACCGGCGCCGCAGAGGCCGCGGGCAGCTTCGCAACCCGATGCTCAACCGCTGCGCCACCGGGGAGGCCCACTAACATTAAAATTCTTAATGGCAAAATGGGAACAATGATACCTACTCCCTTAATTAAGATCATTTTTATGTGTGCCATGTGATAAATCCAATATATATGGTAAAGATCGTTTACTCCTTGAACCAATTCACTTATTTCTCTAATCAACAAATATGTATTCTGTCCCTTCAAAGTCCTGCATGAAGCTACTTTTTATTAGCTGTATATATTTACTGTTTTTAGAGGATTTGATTTCTTCCCATCCCTTTCCCCAACTTTTTAATATGAGGAATTTCCAGACTTGTCATTTTCAGATATTTTTGAGCCTCCTTAAATCCCAAAGCCTGCTGAGAATCTGAAACCCTCCATGCATAAGCACATGGATCATAAATTCCCATTCACTGGGTAAATATTGAGAGCTTCTCCCCCTACCACATTTTCAGGGTGAGGTTTTGTGATGCTAAATCAGTGATTTTCAACATTTAAAATACCGGAAACGTTGAACACACATGGAAGCAATTAAGAGATTGAAAGCAACAATAAATGTTTGTGATAATTATAGTGTAATTCTATTAAATAGGATGATACTACATAGTACCCACCAAAAGAACCATTTTTGACAGAACTTCAACCCAACGCAGATTGTTTTAGAATAATTTACCTCTCTAAATTTCCTAATACCCACAAAGAAAAATTCTTGGGTAGTCTTAGAAACCCAAGCGTTTTTCTTTGCTTTGACATTATATCATGATTAGCTTCTTCTTACTGCCAGCGAATTTTATAATCATATGTACCTGAAGTTACAACAAAAATTAGTTGTATACACCACACTGATCAAAATTTGAAAGCAAACGTGAAGAATTCCTAGAATACCAGTAATACTGTGACATTGCTTCTGAATCACTAAAATAAAGTGTCACTAGACTTCTGATTTTTATTTCAAACAGCAATAATTGTTTCTATGATAGTACCGCATAGACTGTGATCTTGTCAGTATACAAAACTTCCAGGCTAGCATCAGATCAAAATTTTACAGAATCAAAGAAAACTCTGATATTTCCTCACAGCTGTCTGTGTTAGTCATTGTATCCAGACAGGTCTGTGTTTTATGGAAAGATTTCCTGGAAAGAAACCTCTTACAGATCCAGACTAATAATCACATTCTAAAGTTCTAATGCACATAACATGAAAAAATAATTTATAAACTTAAGATAGCCAATGAATAATGCTTCCAATTGCCACTGTGTTCCTCTAATAAAGATGCTGACAGCTCGTTCAACAATTGTTTCCTGAAATAACTATGGTTCCAACATGTAAAATAGTAATGCAATACAGAAATAAGAAGTTACTTCAGCAGTCCCAATGAACTGAGTCCCTATATTTTGATAGCCATTTTTGCTCTATTATCTATCAGCAGTATTACAAAAAAGTACCATTCAAGTATCCTTCCTTATCCAGTCATCTTAAAAACTTGATATAACATGTTCTAAATCATCCTCTTTGGTCTATCTATAGGATATACTTCCCGAGCATTGTTCTAATATTAGTAGCAAGAAAAGCATTTATTGAGAATTTTTTGTAGAAAGTGCTTCACCTGCATTATTTTATTATTTCTGCTCAGCAATCCTATTAGTTAGACCTGGTTTATCAACACAGACCTCAGATATACAGAGGTTAGGTAACATGTCTCAGGTTATCAATAATCTGGGAATTGGAGCTAGGAATTAGATCACAGAAATTTGGAATTAGATCACAGATATCAAAAAGGATTGGATTTTCCACAGTTTAACTGGCAAACCTTTATTTCTTATTCACCTATGTGCCATGTGTTAACTCTAGAGAAATCAATCAAGGCCACCAGAACCCAGATATGGAAATAAAAGGAAAACTTAATAGAAAAAGTCAAATCACTACCCTGGGAAAGAATACTTACTTATCAGGCTAGAGGAGAACTAAACTCACAGAGCAGGATTTGGTCCTTGCTCTGCCTCCAAACCACAACCCCCTGTAGTATATCTCGACTTGCTCACCCAAGATAGCATAAAAATTACTGGTCACAATTCTTTAATCTTCTATAGTAGAATAGATAGTCACACCTCTACCATGACCACATGGTAGGATGGAGACATTCCCCAGTCCTGGACTTTGTACTTGCTACATAAACGATTTTGATAACAGGCAACTATGCTTTGATGATACAAGCATAACATGAATTGTGCTCTCATCATTGATCTCCTCTTGCATGAAAATAGCATGCTTTGATAGCACCTGCCCTTTTACCCAGGACCACAGAACAAAACTGTGGCCAACCCAAAACATAGAACTAAAGCAAGCTGACCCATAGTTGGAGGCAAAGCTCCCCAGATAACCACAGCCTAGAGCAACTAAGCCATTGACCCAAGTGCATCATAATAAGTGCCTGTTATTTTAAATTTCTGAGCATGGGAGTAATTTCTTCCATGACATATAGAGGTCACAGCTGACTGATAACACCAGTGCAAACATAACTACAAGTTTTCCAGTTTCTATGTAAATTCATAGGCAGTGTCTTAGGATTCTCTTCTAGAACTTGCTGAGTATCCTAACCCAGTGATTTCAAATGTGGATGTGTCAATCGTTTTGCAGGGAAAAATAAGGTGCTAAAGTTAATGTGCTTAGGGTAGAAATTCTGACTGATCAAAAAAAAAATACCATTGAAAAGCTTACAAAGTATTCCCCAATTTCAAGTCCATGATGTTGTATACATGACTCCATAATTATAGGCCTTTCAAAGTTTGAGATCTCTTGAAGAAACAAAAGTCTCTATGTAGAAGCCTAGACATTAAAACCCTTCAGCTTTTAACATAATTGGAAAATCTTAGTGATACATGAAATAGGTGACGAAATATGTGGAAAAGCTCTACAATGCTCCTACTTATTTAAAATTATTGCCATTTTTTTCATTGATACTCCCTAACATTCACCTATTTGAGGAGGTGGTAAAGTAGAATCTGGATGTTGGAGGCAGGTAGGGCTGGGGAAATTTTAGGTCTAAATTCAGTCAGTAGATTAAACACATACATGCTCCATCTCCACCATAGTTTCTATTTTACCTGATAAACCCAGGGGGGAAATCAAGTAATAAATAAGCAAATTCTCTTTCATATTCCCAAAGTCCCTGCATTAAGTTCAGTGTTTCATCTAAGGAATTGTGTGGGGACTAAAGCATAGACACATTAAAAAGATACTTGGAGAATCTTGAACTTTGCCTCAACTTAGAGAATAATACCTAGAAATCCTATCCTCAAGTCTATGGAATGGTCACTGAATAAATTAAACAATTCAGCAAACATCTGTGGAAAAATTGAAGTCAGGCCCCATGTGGGTAGATGCTGTCTTAGTATGACACTTTAACCTTCTGGAACAGAGGAAACAATATAGCTAAAATCTCCAAAAGTCACTCTTTGCATTTCAAGAACTGACATTTTACTGAGGTTATTTCCTTCCTATTTTTTTCAGTGTCCAAAGGTTTTTCTTCACTGGATGATTAGTAAGGACACATGAAAGTCTGTGTATGTGTTTGTGTGTGCTGTGTGCAAGCATGATGGAATATTTTATGACCCAATTTGGACATGTAAAAAAGTTGAGTGTCAGAAATTTATCTTGATCATTTACTTGTCTGAGAAATTCAAATACTTTGGAAGTTTTGACATAGACAATAAAATGTGCTAGGGAATGTCACCTAACCAATGGAACTCAAAGAATCTTCCATGTAAGACACTATCCCCAGAAATATCAAGAATGGACTTGGTGGGGAGGGGAGGTAGCTTCCAAAGGAATTTACAAACCTTTCATCAATTTTATCTCATTTGTACAAAAAATAGGAAGAAGGTAGTTTAGAGGTTATTACAAATTCATAGTTGATGAAATTAAGTCTCAGAGCAAGTAATTCACACCTCAGTGTGAGAATAAGAATTAAAACCAGGCCTTCTACTCCAAGTTCAGTACTCTTTCCACTGGACTATAGGAGTATCCTATCTAGCAAAATGTGTGGGGCCAACAATTTTTTCATGACCAAGATCATGCTTGCCTTAATGATGAGTTTCTCCAGTCTAAAAATCACTTTTTATCTAAGTATAACTAATTATTATAGAATTCTATATTGAACTTTTGGAAACACACCCATTTGTGCCGGCAAGAATTCTGCCTCTCTTTCAGCGTGCAGTTCAAACATTCAAAACCTCCTTCATGAAGACTTTTGAGAGCCTGTCACTTCCCACCAACCAGATATAATTCTTTCCTATTTGAATGGTCTGTGGGCTCTGTGTTTCCCCTTGAGTCATATGTGCACTTGATTTATAAGCATTTGTTTTTAGACTGAAGACATCATTTGTGTGTTCACACATTTACCACCAGTCAGTCCTCTTTCCTTTTGCCAACACCTCACAATTCACATTAGTTTTAGCTTTAAACAAGAAAAAAATAGCCAAGCTCTATCATTCTCTTTAGAAAGAAGGGATTAGTATGCCATCCCTAAATTAACTCCATTTTCTCTCATATAAACCCTGAAATCAGAAAGATAAGATCACCATGCAAAAGTCCTTGAGACTTTTCTTGATAGTCCATAGCTTATGAAATGGAAAGACCCTGGGCTGTAGATTGGAATGAACCTAACTTTAAATCCCAGTTACGTATTATTCTAGTGAAGGTTGAGCAAACTACCTAATCTTTCTTTACCTCCATTTCCTCCTCTGAAAAATTCACACAGTTGTATAAAGAATAAGCAAGTCAAGATATGTGATCTTCTTTGTATGGCACCTGACACACTAAGTTAAATGGTAGTTGCATTGTTGTTAGTGGTGTTGCTTCTATTTTTGCTACTGTTCTTAATCATAAAATATCTGGCCCATACAACCCCCTAGGAAACATTATCTATAATGCCCTTTTTACTCATAGCCATCTTTGCCTTCTCTCCTTTCCAGCCCACACCATGAGGCTACCAGCAGGTTTCTGATGCTATATATGAATAGTAAATATTGGAACCAGAGTGTTAATTTTACCTAGCCTTTGTTCCAGCCTTCCCACTGACCTGCCTTCTAGATGGATGGACTGGAACAGAAATAAGAAGGCAATGTTCTTTTTGTAGATCACCTACCTAAGGGAATTGTTTTCAGTCTTTAGAGAACATTGAACTATACCTCAAGCTCACAGTAACTCTCAATGAGAAAAATCATTCATGGGAAACGGGGAGACAACTGAACATCAAAGCCAGACTGAACTATATAACTGGTCCCCCTCCAACTCTTTCAAGAATAGGAAAGCAGCAGTTGAAAGCCCAGAGTGGTAGAATGGGGAATGGGGATCAAGCTGAATAACCACCCTGGCATGTAAAAGGCATGGATATGTTGAACTCAAACTTTCATTTCAAAAAGTGGTGCAACCTAAGTCAAATATTCTGCCACAGAGGCAACTTTTCATACCTTAAACTACTTGTCATTGTCATATGAAACCTGCTAGTCCACATTAAGAGACTGTTGAAGGGAAATTGAAAATGTTGAAGATGATGAATAAAGTTACCTTGCCGGGGAAGTCTCTGAGCCACAGCTTACGTCTCCCACCCCGCCTCCCTCCCCCACATTTAGTTTATCTTTAAGGCCTTTTAAGAATGGATTGCTGGCTTCTAAATGTAGCTGATTATTTGGCTGGTTATGCAGAAGTTGCTATTTTGGACTCCCTCTGAGTTTCTGGCTTTCTGATGGGAAATTTAATAGCTCATTAAATGGCATTCCCACTCATTTTTTTCCAGCCTTACTTTCTGCATTTTTAATGTGTGCTGAGGAATTTGGAGATGTACCCTCATCTCTTTAACAAATAATGCTGGTTAAAAACAAGTCTCAATCCAGAACAGAGGAAAGGATTTTCTTTTCAACAATGTAAATTGAGTTCATAATAAGTATATGAAATATTACCGAAATAGTGCTATATAATTTCCAAACTTTGTCAAATACATGATCTCATTCATTTTCACAAATTAGAAAAATATTTTCCCATTGAAAAATAGATTTTTAGTTCCTACAAAGTATCAGGCATTTTGCTAAAATTCTGGGTCTGATATTCTAGATAATATCATTTTTCTCTTCAATTTTAGATGAGGAACTGGGTTTTAGAACTACCAGGTGACTTTGTCAAATTGCAGGTTAGTGAATCGAGGTCCTCTGATTCCAAATCCTATGTTGATTTCTAATCAAGAAATGTATAGATGAGGGCCTCCCCAGTGGCGCAGCGGTTGAGCGCTGGTTTGCGAAGCTGCCCGCGGCCTCTGCGGCTCCAGTTCGATCCCCGGCTGCTCCCCGGCCATAGGAGGGTCCCACATGGCGCGCAGACCTCTCCTGCCGCCCGCTCCTCCCCTCAGCAGTGTACTTCAGTCCTTCTGCCTGCTCTGCTCCCTGCTCTGGCTCTGGTGGATTCTCTCACCCTCCCGCGCTTCTGACTGTACCCAGTGCATGTATAAACAAACAAACAAACAAATAAGTAAATAAATAAAACATGCCTCTATAAAATAAATAAATAAATAAATAGATAGATAGATAGATAGATAAATAAATAAATAAAAATTAATTAAAAAAAGAAATGTATAGATGAGTGGGGGTATTAAAGATTGCACAATTCAATATTTTTACTTTATACATGAGAAAAACAAGATTCTGCTCTAGGTTACAATTTACAAATAGTTGAATGGGAGTGAGAACTCAAGTACCCTAACATCCAATGTGTTATTTTTAATCAAAAAGCGTAATTTAAATGTATTGCATATTTTTAGGTCTTTTCTAAACTCCATGCTCTTCATTGAAGGACACCCTCTAAAATTCTTTCTCTAACTCATATCCCCTCAGAGTACCTGATTTTAAATATAAAGAAAGACAAGGAAATTGATGATGATAATGATTAACATTCATAGCAGGAACATCTTATATCCCGATATAGAAGTTATTGAATAATGGATTTGATATACCCAAGAGTATAGGTAGTTAAAGGACTTCACACAAAGTGTTCACAAACTCTTAGTAGAGTGTCTGGTATATGGAAGCCACTTAAGCAACATTTTAGGAAGGGAGGAAGGGAAGGAGAGAGGAAGGTAAGGGCAGGGGGAAGAAGAGGCTAAGAATTTTTATGTTTTGTTTTCTTCTAAATCCCCAGTGCCCAGTTTAGGGCACTGCAGATATCAGTTGGTTGAATCTGTGGATGCAGATCTTGTTGACAGTAAAGCCAACTATAAGGGATTTGAGATTCTCTGGATTTTGGTATGGGGGGAGTAGGGTCTTAAGACCAAATCCCAGCAGTTAAGTTTGGGGGAAGTCAAAATTTAAGTGCAGATTTTCCTCCATAAATGTGTTAGTGCCCTTAATCCCTTAATTGTTCAAGGGTCAACTTTGTACTATTTTTTTCTTTCTGAGCTGGTTTTGCCTTATCTCCATCTAGCATATCCCTCCTTATCCTTCAGAGTCCAAGGAGAAATGTCCCTTCCTCAGTGCAACTCTCTTTAATTTTATTCTCAAAGCCTTCTCTTTTTGCCTCCTTACAGTCTGTATACCCTTCTTGACACTTATATCAAGTGCCAGAACATATTTATTTGTGTGATTGGCTACTTAATAAACTCTATAGAAGGAGGGACTGTGTTTATTATTTCACCACTGTGGCCTGGCTCATGATGATGGCTTAAGCAGATATCTATTAGATGCATATATTAATGGCCTACTAAATCCTTTAAAATCACATGTTATCAGTGTGTTAGTTCTGCCCTGTGTTTATATCTCTAGGATGCAGGCACTTCTCTTATTTATCTTTGTCACTCCCACAGTGCCTTTCATGGTACTGAACAAAGCAAATGTTCAGTAGTGTTTATAAAAGAACCATCCCACAGGGAAATCGAATATTGTGTTATTACTGATACCAAGGGACAGCTCTATTCAACAGAAGCTTCTAACATCCTCAATCCAACTAGAATAATTCTCTGTCTCCCTGCCTACTTCATTAAGAATACTGAAATATCTAAGAGTTTTGCATTGGTGTTTAAAGCGGTGCTGGTGAATGTTATTTTTATCTATTTTTTATTGTAGTGACATCAGTTGGAAACATTCTCTATGAGTTGGAGATGTAAGATCTCACCTCCAGGTATTGCTACCGCACCACCCTCACCCCCAAAACCCTAGCCCATTCCGCTCTCTCCCTATTTTGTTCTCTCCCCTTCCCCACTCCTTGATAATGTTATTTTAATCCTGGTGTCATTAGACTGAAAAATCTCTTACTAGCCCCTGCATGGGAGTCTCAAAAAAATATCAATAGCCTGATGATGGCTTCCATGGAATGTGAACGTCTTAAGACATTTAAACAAAATCAAGGGAAACAAATAATAAAAGTGACAATGACACCCCCTAACCACAGGTCACCTACCACTAGAGGGTAATGTCTTTATTACTGCAATTTTAAAGCTAGAATTTTAAGTGGAATCTTGTAATCCAGGGATACTGGTAACTTCCTCAAGGTGTCAGTGTAAGGTTCGCACCAGGAGACCCTTCCTACCTTGCCAGTCATCCTCCACAAGCAGAAGTTGAGAAAGCTATGTTCAAAAGGTATAGAAGGGGCCTCCCTGGTCGTGGAAGGAGTTAAGACACAGAAATATGAAGCTATCTGCAGCCTCTGCAGCACGAGTACTATCCCCAGCCAGGGAGCTACCCACATGGCACAGCAGACCCCTCCTCTCTCCCCCGCTGCTCCCCTCAGCAGTGTATTTCAGTCAATCCGCTTGTTCTGTTCCCCACTCTGTCTCTTGTGAATCCTCTCACCCCCCACACATCTGGCCTGTATCCCAGTTCCTGTATGCATAAATAAATAAATCTTAAAAAAAAAAGGCATAGAAACTCAGGAAAGCAAAATACCAACTGACTGCTAGGTGAATTTTTTTTTCCCAATGTCCTAGCGGAGGACTATGTTCTTGTCAAGCTGAGCTTAAGCTTCGGGGTGTTTGTGTGTGGCCCATAGGCCAGTAGCATTATATCACTGAGAGTTTGCTGGAAGTGGAGACTCTCCATCCTCTGCACAAACTGCTGATACAGAATCTCTATTTTTAACAAGATCCTTCCTGTGATTGTATACACATTTATTTTGGAACAAAATAAAGAGAGAAAAGCGTATTGAGAGAGCCACATTCACTATTATGTGTAATGAAATTTATGTGTCACCCTCTTCCTTCCCATCACAGTTCCTATAAAAGACAGCATTAGGTTGACAGAAGTTGAGAGGATTTGTTCTTCCTGGTGGCATGTCCTATGTTGCAAGAGTCAAGCAAAGTCTCAGTCCCAGGCTGACTTAAGAAGAAAAGCTTCACAAAAATTTCATATGTTCCAAATTGATAAGTCACTTCTACTAATTTCAAAGACTGAATACCCATGTCTCTGTGCTAGAATGGGGAGAGGCAGAGGCTGAGAAAACTTACATTTACTATTTTAAGATACAATAATAATTCCATAGGGACCCAGGAATAAAACTTCAAAAATGTTAATTCCTAAACATAAAAATTTTTACACACAATTCACACCAATAGCCTTACTGACAGTGGGTTGTAGTGGGTCTCAGAGCTGAAGATATGAGTAAAAGAAAATATCAAATTTAGCTATCTGTAAAGGAAAGCAAAAAATTCATTATGCCATTGTCTGATGATTAAAAGGAATCTTGTTTTGTAGATTTGAGACAGATTGTTAGGGGAAGAATTAGAGACTTAGAATCTGCTTTAGCTCAAAGTCTATCTTAACACTGAACTTTCTGAAGAATTTTGATACTACACCTCAATACAATATATATATTGCAGTGGCTCCATCCATTCATAAGTCTGCCCTAAATTATAGAATCTAACCAATAATATGAGTAGTCCCTTTTTTTGGATGCATAACAATGGGTGTGATAAAGAGGGCTGATAAACTTAGGATGACAAGCAGGCGGGCTTAAAGGGGAAATGAGTCCCAAAAGACATTGCAGAGAGGACAGTGTGAAAAAGAAGAATCACACAAGAGACTCAGGGACAAGAAGTAGCTATACTTTTCAAACCCCTGAAAAATCCTTTGATGCCTTGGCACAGCTTTAAATCTTCCCCAAGCAGAGGGGAATATAGTGTCTCCTAACTATGTTTTCATAAAGTAGTTAACCTTCATCACCTTTCCGATATATTTTTTTCCATTCCTACCTGAGTGAGAAGCCCACCAAGGAAAGCACCTCCCATCCCTCAGAAGAACCTTACATTTAGGTGCATAAATTCCCATTGTCCTAATTAGCATAGTTTCACCTTCTGTTAAGTTTTTTGAGACAACTCTTAAATGCTGACTTGGAACCTATAAGATTATTAAAAACAGTAAATATGAACTTGTTTTGTTTCCTCTCAACACACCTGTGAAATATTTAAATCCTAAAAAAGAAAAGAAGAATAAAAGCAACCCTTGTGAATTTAAATCAGATGGTATTTCTAGCACATAGGGAACTTCAAAAATAAGGCAATGAGCAATTTTTTTAAGATTTATTTATTTATACATAAAAGAACTAGGGTGTGGGCCAGAGTTGTGGGGGTTGAGAGGATTCACCAGAGACAGAGTGAGGATCTGAATAGGCTGACTGAAATACACTGCTGAGGGGAGCAGTGGGCAAGTCAGGAGAGGTCTGCTGTGCAATGTGGGTAGCTCCCTGGCCGGCCGGGGATGGAACTCGTGCTGCAGAGTTGGGCATAACAGGAAAGGTCTGTTACACCATGTGGGTTAGCTCCCTGATCAGGATTGAACTCATGTTGCAGTGCTTGATAGCACTGTGTATTTAACCTCTGTGCCACCAGGGAGGCCCACAATAAGCTATTTTGGAGAAATCTAATTTGCAGTAGATTTATATATCCTCTGCCCACATAATTCCAGCTTTCTGCTGGGTTGGTTGGTCATTCTATATTGGGATTTATGAGACCAAGATTGTCTTAACAAAACCTATGGATTTTGTAACTTAGCAAAAAAAAAAAAAAATTAAGCTTCTACAATGATCAGTTATAATATGTTCTGATATGATTGTCAAAATCACCCTCCAAAGTCAGCAGAGAAAATATGGTTAATTTTGTTTATGAATGAGGAAATTGAGTTCAGTGAGATTAAGCAATTGTCCCCAATAGCATAGCTGCAATTATAACTCAGGTCTCCTGTTCTTTATGCTGATATTATTTACCTCTACAAAGTTGCCTCATATGTTTCTTGCATTTCTCTGGATTTCATATTATGTGTTGATGTGAGCCATGTCAGCTAAGGGATTACTCCGTGCATATGATATTTTATAATAGGCAAAGAAGTCCCACATTGTAAATTATCTTCCATATTTTACCTATACTTCCTTAATAACAAGTGAGATAGGGGGTCTTGCTGGTGGCCTAGGAGTTAAGTCTCAGTGCTCTCACGCTATCACTAGGATGGCCTGAGTTCAATCCCAGCCAGAGAGTTTACCCACAAGTGGCTGTTCTACTAGGTGCTGATCTGGCATACTTAGTCAGATCCTTAAAGACGGCTCATGCCCCTAGTCTTGATTATGTGGCTTTAATCTATTTTCATACATTCATTTTATAGCCATGTTTTGGATGTATCCTGTGTGTAATGGCAATAAAACATATATTAAGTCTGACTTCTAACATGGTAAAATGAAGGTAAATGCCTAAATTCCTGAGTAAATATAGTATGGCTTCAAAGAAAGGAGAAATTTTATCTAGGTTTTGAAAAATATATAGCTTTTGGTTGTTTGTATGGGAGCATCTTGCGTGAAAGAATAATTTCCATGCAAGGACATAGAGATGGGAAATCTCCAAACAATTATTAACTGGAAAGTTCAATTTTGATACATAGTTGAAGACATGAGGAAGATTGATTTTTTCCAGAATTCCTTATTTAAAAGGTAGCATTATCCACTTATACTGTGATAAGAACAAAGGGAAAAACAAAGAAGTGAGTGGAAACCAGAAGTGCTAGGGAATAAAACTGGGAATTGTGACCCTACATACAGTACTCATAGAAGGCCAAATGAAGAGCAAAACATTTTAATAAAGCCCTTCAGGATGTGGGGAAGTGAGCCACGCATGTATCTAGCCATTGGAAGAGCAATGCAAGTTGAGGAGTTGAGAAATATAAAGGTCCTTAGACAGGAATATGGTTGATGAGTTCATGAAACAGGGGATTATACTCTGCTGCTGGAAAAGGATGAATGAGTTGGACAGTAATAGATAGACAAGATTAGATTAAAAATTCAGAGTTAGTTTATGGGAGACTTTGAAAGTCATCAAAGTGACTTTGAGTTTCTATCTGGCTGAGAATGGGTGCCACTGAAAGGTTTTGAGCAGAAGAATGACAAGTCAGGCCCTGCATTTTAAGACCTGTGTGTCCAATTAACAGACACTGAGTGGGCATGTACTAAGTATCAGTCCTGAACTCAGGTACCGGGGACACAAAGTTGAAAAAGATCTATTCCCTTTTGTTTAGTTTTATTTTTGCACAAAACTGTAGGGGTGAGAGTTTTCAACCACAGTTGAAAAGACAGAGGCTCTGATGGGCAAAAACACAAGTGTGCTCCAGCCTCAGATCCCCAGAGAAAAGTGAGTACTGAGGCCGCCTGGCACATGCCCTGCCCTTCTCAGCTCATGGATCACAGAGCCCTGGAAAAAAATGATTCAGCAAAGCCCACAGTGGAAGGTGGACACCCCCCCCCACCCCAAGTCAGTGCCCAGTGGAAGCAGGAAGAGTTAGAACAATGTTTCATTTTGCTTTTGAAGGATAACCTGGGACAGAGCTGTAGCTATATCCAGTGCTAAGGAAGCAGCCATTGAAATTTCAATTCATGAACGTTAGTGTTACTGTTTTAACCTAGGAGTTTTTGTGCAGAGAAGGAAGAAGGGGAAGTGTGAAATAGCACACAGGAAGTGTGAAAATAGCAAAACTCCCTGCTTTTTGCGTCTTCAAGTCCGGTCCCTTTGTCTGGGTCAGCCCTGTCTTCAGTTAAAACTCTGCAGTAGCTGTTTATTCAGCTTATGTGAAAATGGGTAAATGTCTTATTTAATTCAGTCCATGGGCAAGGACGATGGGTTTTAAGTGAGACTATAATTTTATTCCACTACTGAGTGCCTCCACCATTCCTATATTATTGCCTTCTGTTTGCTTGGTAGCAAACCTATTTTTCACAGTCTCATCCACTACCCTTTCCTAATTTGACTAATAACTCCTTTCTTATGACTTAACCGGGTCTGGTATATATTCAGCTAGAAGTGTGCTGTAGTAAGATACATTTCATCAGATTTCTAAAAGCCAGATTTTCCCTGTGAAGAAAAATATCCAAAAACATCTTATACCATTTGCAGTTGTGGGTTTCACACTGAAAAAGAAGCAAGCAAGTAAGATGTACTGAAGCCCTCCCCCTCTCTACCCAACTGGCAGTTATGTGATTTTAAGTGAGTCCTGGGACCAATAAATGCTCCTAATTCATTTGGCATAAATTATCTGGCGCAGGGCCTAAAACCATTCTCCCTCCCAACTTTCATGACATAAAGTCACTTTATTCTTGTGTCTGGACATAGTTCACAAAATTCCTCTTGCTATAAGGGTAATAAGTAGGTATGTTCTTCACCCCCAGTGTATTTGTCAACCTTTGCTGCATGACAAGCTCCCACAAAGTGTCAGTCACATACAGCGCTCACCAGTTGTCTCGTTCAAATTTCAGCAGATCAGCTGGTAGCTTTTCTTTAGGCTCTTGCTTGGGTTCAACTCTGCTGAGGTCCTGACTAGAGAACTGGGGTATGCTCTTAGGGTAGAATTCAGAAGCTTCCAGAGTATAGTAAGTTGAAGGCTGGCCCTGAAAGTGGAACACAACCATGCCAGAGTCTATGATTGTGACCTTATTTAGAAAAGGGGTCTCTGGGGCCTCCCTCATGGCCCAAGGGGTTAAGCACCGCACTATGAAACAATCCGGAGCCTCTGCAGCACGAGTTCAATCCCTGGCCAGCCAGGGAGCAACCCGCATGGCGAGGCAGACCTCTCCTGTCTCGCCCACTGCTCCCCTCAGCAGTGTATTTCAGTCAATCTGCCTGTTCTGCTCCCCACTCTATCTCTGGTGAATCCTCTCACCTCCCGTACCTCTGGCCTGTTCCCCAGTTCTTGTATGCATAAATAAATAAATCTTAAAAAAAAAAAGAAAAGAAAAGGGGTCTCTGCTGATATGATTAAGGAGCTGGAGATGAGATCATTTCCAATCCAGATGGACCCCAAATTAAAAGACCAAAAGTCCTTATAAGAAACAGAAGAGAAAACACGGGGCTAGAGAAGGAACCAGAGTGCTGCAGCCACAATTTGAGTGATACCTGGGGTCGCAAGACTGGAAAAGGCAAGGGAAAATTCTTCCAGAGAGACTGCAAAGAGAGTATAAACCTGCAGATGACTTGACTTCTGATTATCTGCCTTCCTAGACAGTAACGGAATTAATTTCTGTTGCTTTAAGCCAGCAAGTTTATGGTAATTTGTTACAGAAACCATAGAAAATCAACACAGAGAGAGATGAGTAGACACTAACAGAATCTTTTTTTGTTGTTGTTGTTGTTCCCTTTACTCCCTGACATGTTCTGGTGGTGGCTCGAGTTCCATTAATGTTTTAAACGCTGCCCCCCAAAACCTTGGTGCATTACTCTGGGGAAGATTTCCACCTTCCCTACTCCTCACTGCAGAACTCTAGAGCTAGAGAGATCATTTCATTTCCCAGAAACTTGGTATCGTCTTGCCATCAAGTCTCCAATTAACTGGAACCCCATGCAGCAGTTTGGGGGTGCCAACAAAATATTAAGATAAAGGCTTGGAATTCACACACTATCACATCTCCCACCTTATGTTATCCAGAGCAAGTCGGCAGGTCAAACCCAGCATTAACAGTGCTGGGTCATACACTACTTCCATGGGGGTCAGGGAGAGTGAAAGCTTTGTTTTGCCTTGGATATCATTTGCACACTAAGTCTTTCTTCCAAATGCAAGATTCCAGGAGATAATTCATAGCTTACATTCTGGGGATTAGTGGACAGAATGGCAGATAATATATTTTTTAAAGCTAAGAATGATTCTTAGGAAATACAGTTGGTATAAGTTTGATCTCCAAAAGAGGAATGGTAGAGGTCTCTAGCCTCAATTCACCGCCACACCTATGAGCACCACCCCTGCAGATAAAAAAAGGTACTCTATGTAAATATCTCTCTTATGGAGCTGGCCCTAAGTCCTCATGTTCTCTAAGCTAGGTTGAGATAATGCCAAAAGGCTTGCTTTGTAACTGCTTTTCTTTTGACCCATCTTTTATGGAATGGGCCTTGAGCCACCTGTATCAAAATTCCTTAGTGTGCACATTACAAATGCAGATTCAGAAATTTCATGTCTCACCCACTGAATCAGAATCTCTGGGCATTTATCATACTTTGCAGAGAATTTCCATGCACAGTAAAATGCAAGCATCACTGATGCTTCTCCCACTCTTGCACCAAATTACACCATCACCACTAACCACAGCAGCTGTGATTGGTCCTCTGCTCTCTGAGGAGACAGGAGCATTATCCTAAGCCTCCATGGCAGGAAATTAAAACTCGAGTGTTTTCTCTCTAAAGTTCATGAATATTTAATCTTTTATTGCACAATTTATTTATTCCAATGAGGCCAAATAATTTCCCCTAGCTTTTTACTTAAAATGATGGTCATGGGCTGTGTTGAACCAGCAGCTTTGTACATCCTTTACTGGGCCACTCTTTGCAATCCACCTGTGTCTTCACCTTGCTGCTGGACTCTCTTTTCTAAAATAAGGTAGATAGGCTGATACCAAAAGCATTTGGCTTTCACAACTCCCTATGAGGCTTTTACAGGCTCCCAGGTGAAGAAACCTTGATTTAAGGCTTATAGCAGAGTAGATAGAGAATTCACTTCTATAATAAAGACAATAAAGGTGGCAACAACTAGCCTGCACTGAGCACTCGACACAGGCCAGCCACTGAGTTGAACTTCTTACCTGCCTTATGTCATTTCACTCTTGTTCTTCCCTGAGAATTCAGAAGGTTATTAGCTCCATTTTGCAACTGAAAAACATGAGATTTTGAGTGGTGATGTAACTCACCCCAGTTCAACAATTTTAGGCTTTATTTTCCCAGGCCACATCCTCCTTTTGCTCAGACCTTCTAAAATACCTCTTGCTGAAGAACAAGATAAAATCACTGAGCCAGTTGTCAAAACCATGCAAATCACCTGAATTTTCCCCCTGGCAGGAGACTCTAAAGAAATAATAAGATTCTTTGGCTCAGTCATTGGGCATCCTGTTGCTTCACCTGCAAGTTACGTGCCTGTTCATTTTCCTACACATTATTTACCAGTTCATTAGTTTGACACATTTTATTCCCTGGCACCCAGTTAGGAAGATAAACAGTATATAATATGTTGGTGGTGATAAAACAATAAGGAAAAGTAGGCAGGGAGAGTACAAAGAGAGTAGTGGGGTTGCAGGTGCTATTTTAAATAAGATAGTCAGGGCCTCCCTGGTAGTGCAATGGGTTAAGTCACAACTATGAAGCTCTCCGCAGCCACTACAGCATGAGTTCGATCCCCAGGCAGGGAGCTACCCACAGGGCACAGCAGACCTCTCCTGTCTCTCCTGCTGCTCCCCTCAGCAGTGTATTTCAGTCAGTCTGCCTGTTCTGTTCCCCGCTCTGTCTCTGGTGAATCCTCTCACCCCCGCATCTCTGGCCTGTAACCCCAGTTCTTGTATGCATAAATAAAGAAATCTAAAATTATATAAAAAAGAATCAGGGAAGTTCCCTCTGATAAAGTGATATTTGAGCAGAGACTTGAAGGTATTAGGTAGGGGACCATGAGGATAACCAGGGGATAAAGTTTCCTGCAAGAGAGAAGAGTAAGTACAAAGGAAAAGCAAAGAGGTCAGCAGGTAGATCTCAAGTGGAGTGGTTAGTGAGGGTGGGTGAGAGAAGCAGCAGGTGGGGTCCAAAAACACATGGCAGGTGGGGAGCAGGTCACACAGAGACCTGTGGAGATATGACAAGCATGCTAGCTTCATTCTGTGATAGAAGCTACAAGGGGGTAGAAGCAGGAGAGAGACATGATAGAGGTAACCTCTGACAAGAATTATTGAGATAGGGGCCTTCCTGGTGGCATAAAGGGTTAAGTCTCAGCACTATAAAGCTATCTGCAGCCATTGTAGTAAGAGTTGTATCCTCGGCCAGGGAGCTGACCCACATGGCGCAGCAGACCTCTCCTGACTCGCCCGCTGCGCCCCTCAGCAGTGTATTTCAGTCAATCCACCTGTTCTGCTCCCCACTCTGTTTCTGGTGAGTCCTCTCACTACCAGTCCCTGCTGTCCCAACAAAACTCTGGCCTACACCCCAGTGCTTGTATGCATAAATAAAAATAAATCTTTAAAAAAAAAGGAATTACTGAGATAACTGCATGGAGAATAAACTACAGAGAGGGCAACTGAAGAGAGGAACCCCAGTAAGAACAAGGGTTTATATCCCTTTGTATCTGACTCCTCCTCTGTAAAATGTTATCAAATGTGCATAGTATGCATTCGATTATAAAAGAATGTGGTTCTACAAAATGTAGTTAGCAAAAAGAAAGCTACCATTGAGAAATATGTATGTCTCTTTATGAAAACATTAACTGAATATAGTGTGACTCCACCATAATTTCAAAGACACAATGAGCATAAAGATTATTTCAGGATATTTTCAACATCTTTAAAATGATGTCTACAATTTTTATTGGTAACCATTTTTATTGTTACCAAGTACTATATAGTACTGTAGTTTGCTATATATAAACATAAGTAAAAGTTATAAGGAATAGTTAAATTTCAGTTTAATAAGGAAAAGTTAAATTTCAGTTAAAGTTTAGTGAATATGATGATTTTATTTTCCATCACAGTTCAAGAATTGGGGCCTCCCTGGTGGCACAGCAGGTTGAGCGCAGCACTGTAAAGTTCTCCACAGCCTCTGCAGTGCGGGTTCAATTCCTGGCCAGCCAGGGAGGTACCCATATGGCACGGCAGACCTCTCCTGTCTCGTCTGCTCCTCCCCTCGGCAGTATTTTCAGTCAGTCAGCCGTTCTGCTCCCTGCTCTGTCTCTGGTGAATCCTGTCACCCTCCCGCACCTCTGGCCTGTACCCCAGTTCTTGTATAAATAATACATTTTTAAAAAAGTTCAAGAATGAGCCCATACATATACCAAATTCTGGCCATGGACCCCAGTTAAGAATCTATAAGTTAGGATGCTGTGCAATATCCCAGGCTTCATGGGATTTGAGGAACAATAAGGGAAATCCAACTTATTCTGATCCACAATGGGTACTTTTTAAACCAAATTCCATGGCAAGCCTTATCTGCCCAATATTTCCCATTATTTGTTGAGTATGAATGGTTTTCGGGTCATGGACTAGGCAAGTAAAGGTCGTGAGCGAGAGATATGACTGGGGTAATAAATCTTGTTTTTCTACCACTATGTTCATAATGCCTAGTTAAGCTGGTTTGATGTAGAATTTAGAACTTACTCCAGTCTAGTCCTGGCTATATAATTTTAAAAAAAAAAAATTGTTTGCCCTTCATTTAAAATAAGTAGTGTGTGCATCCTCAGTGAATGCCAGTGCATAGAAAAACAACAATGATTAATTATGTATTTGCCAAGCCAGGTTCAACAACAAAGAGAGCTATAATAAATCTGCAGTTGATTAGTGATGTCTGTCATGACCGTGAGCAACACATCTTCCCTGTCACAATGATGGGCAATTCAAGGTGTTCAGAAAGGGAGATGTTAGGTAATGCTGTTTTGAGAGAATTTAGGAGGTACATCTGACTCTGCTAGGGGACAATGATCCCCCAAAATACGGAAAGGGCAGTGTGAGAATGAGATTGTCCAGAGTTGCAGTTGTATATTCACCTTACCTTCAATCTTTTATCAAAATGTATTGTAGCATTCTCCTTGATAATAAACCATCTTGGTTTTATTTTGAGAAAATATATGCTCATTCCAACTCCTTTACCTTCAAACTATGTGACTAGGGATATAAATGTGACTGGGGAGAAGGCAATTTTCTTGGCTATCTACTGAGTCTTGGTGATTTTTGTTATAAAATTTCATTCTCTCCACCGCGTTTCTACTTGTTACAATTTAAAATGGGCAAGTGATCCATACTCAGGGAGAAGGAAAAATAAAAAGACCAAGATCTATTGGAGAGGCTGACAGACCCTTAACAATAATAGCATTGCTACCAGACGTTAGTACTGTAGTTAATAAATAATTCATCGATCACATGGCTTTGAATAATTCTGTCAAACTCCACTAGAAGAGGTGGCAAATTATTCTTCAACACAATCATTTGTTTTCACCCATGAAAAATAGTATGCATTAATACCGTGGCAAATAAGGATTGAAACTCCAGCGAGGCAATCTGTTAGAAGAGTTTTGTAGATCAAAATCTGTGGTATGCTTTGTTAAATTGCCTCTCTGTGCCACAACTACATGGAATCACTGACCTTATTAATTTTATTAATTTGTAGATTGGCAGTCAACCTCACAAGTGGAGAAATTCTGCATCAGGCTCAATTAAATTGTTTAGCAAAAGCTTACCAAATCCATAATTGAATCAGAATGTTTAGAACATCAGCTGTTCACTTAATGAAACAAGCAGTTATTTTATCTTACTTGTTTTGATGTATGAATCTTTCTTTCTTTTCATACGGTAATCACAGAAATACCCCAAAACATAACTTGATAGATAATATAGATGAATAGATAATGATGGATGGACAGATGGACGACAAACAGACAGATAAACTGGATGGGGAAATGAAGAAGCTTGAAGAGAGAAAATGTTCCCTGTATCCATGAAAATTAGCATTAAGATTCATCAAGCAAAATGTCTCAAAATACATTTTAGTGACCCTACTTATCTCACTTTCTAGCTAAGCATGATGAGTGAAGTTGGAGCAAAGTCCTAAAGAATGAAATGAGCAAAAGGGATTTTCTCTTAGTCTCCAAGCATCCACACAGTTAGACACCAAATCAATGAGAGCACTTTACATAGCCATGTCTGAAGGGTGCCAGTTTAGCATGATGAGAATGAATTTAAACTGACAAGTAACTGGAACTAAACAATCACTACTTTCCCCTAAGTGTTTACTTATACATAATCCCACTACAATTTCCAAGCCTTTTTCTTTGAGTTAAAATCAGCAAGCAATGAGTCCCTTCTTTCCCAGAATGCCAATCATGTGCGGGGGCGGGGGGGGGGGCAGCCTCATGTTGTGCCTAGAGTCTAGGATTTAATGAAGAGGATCCAGAGTATGATCTGGGTCAACTATTGCATAACCTCAAATGAGTCACTCTCTCTCTAGGCATCCATTTTGTTGTCCTGTAAATGAGGTAGCTCAAACAGAAAATCTTCTGGGTGCATTTTAGCTCTGAGCAAGGGGTCACATGCAAAGAGTTTAAGAGCATGAGTTTTGGCAGTTAGTTCAAGTTGTGACGGAGAAGTTACTTAACTTCTTTGAGCCTCAGTGTCCTTATCTAAAAACAGGGACTTAGTATCCTCCTCAAACAAGAGATAGTTTCATTAAAGCATTGAAATATAGCCTAAAGCATAATTAATAGTCAATAAATAATGACTAATATTCTTTGGGTCATTTTTAAATTTTTACTGGGACTTTAGTTTCTTAAGACAAAAGATGTGGGAGAGAAAGTTAGAAACCATTCATGTGAGAAGGAGGCTATGCCTGGTGACCACCAATCTGGCCACCATGGTCTGTGTATGTCAACATGACCTCAGCCAACATGGCAGGTGACACACTTACAGGTAAACTATCACTTATTCTGTTTGATACTTTTTCATTTTTTAGTAATAGCAGGCAGAGTGACATTTGGGAAAGAGCAAGAATGAAACAGAAAACAAGATTATCTCTTGTGCTAGAAAGCTTTAAAAAGTAGAGAATGGTTTAAAAGTTTTGCGCTTGTTGAACTTTTTAAAAATAAAACTTACTAATCAGAAATCTGTCACTCGACAAGTTCGATTCACAATCCTATATTCATCCATTTCCGGGAACTTGACAAATTGTGAGGTGGCAGAATGAGGTGGCAGAAATATCCATAAATCCCACTGAAACACTAATGCACTGTGTGTGGGCTTCTGAGACCTGTGCTGGAGGCAGGCATCCCCTCAGGCACTCTCATTATTATTTCTTGACTTCACAAGATACCCCAAAGGTCTTGGATGAAGAGACCAAGCCTAGAAGAGAAGGGGACAGGCCAAGTTCTCTAAAAGCTGGTTAGAAAATATGAAATTGGTTTCTCAGACCCATATGCTGTAGAATACTAAAGCTTGTGCTTTGAATTAAGGATCTGTCACTTGCTCCATGAGGTGCTTGTGTTTTCAAGAGGAGCTTTATGTGGAAAATGAAATAGAGGTGAAATAGGAATGCAGGATTTTCTTAAGATGTGTTGCTTTGAAGAAAAGTGGTTTTGTTGTTTGGGCCTGCGAGGAATTGACTTCAGTATATATAGAGTAAGGTTTACTTCAACCGCTGTGACAGATCTATCTATCTGGGTTTTATGAGGTCTTAAATAACATATACACCTGAATATAAGGCAAGGTATTTTCTTCAAAATGTACCATTCAGAAGAAAGGGAATCACCTTACATACAAGTTGCTACAAAGTTTCACAATTACTTTATTTTGAAAAGCGAAGTATAATTTGGGAACAATCTAACCTAAAAAACTCTCAATCCATTCTAGTTTAAATTACTTGCAGAGGCAACTGTATGGAATTAAATGCTTACATTTACTTTCTGCTTGTCTTTATACACAGATTGAGTATTTATTTCTAGAGGTATGACCCTCAAAGTTGTGGAGTTTCTGTGTTACAAGTGAGTCTTTAAAATATCTTTTAAATAAAATGAGTAGTTAGGGTCAATGAGGAAATGACAAAATAATGTACACTATGAGTCAGGGAAATAGTGTCATAATGTTATGCAAAGTATACTTGTTGCTTGGGAAGACTATCCAAAATTAACAAGGTACCAGGATTTACCAAAAGGCTGCGTGTTAAACATGTCAGACACGAAGTTGATATGTGCTAGAAAATTGTTAGGTGACCCAAGGTAATGATAAAGACACTGAGTTGTAGACAAAAGCCCATGGTTTTTTCAGCTGCACAGAGCTGCCTCATTCGCTAGTATACCTTTCCAGGATCAATCCACATTCAGTGACTTACGTAGTAGGAGCAGAAAGTTTTGCCCCAACATGGGGAACCTGTAATAGACCACATGCACTCCAGACCTTCTCCTGGTGTGGGCCAAGACTTGTTGGGCCTACCTCACAAAACAAAAACAAAAACTGCTCCCTCTTCTCAGCCCTGTTTTTTGGCCCCTCACTACCTTCCCACCCACAGGTGTTTTGATCCCTAAAAAATACCCTGCACAACAAACTCCATCTTAACATTTACTTCCAAGGACCCAACCATATGATTAGACTGGAGGACAGAGAGGGAGGAATTTGAGTTCTGTTTTAGATATGATGTGTGCAAAGTATTGATTAGAGACTGAAGGGCAATGCCAAGGTTATGCAAGGTTGTGCAAGGTTATGCTTGTGCAAGCATAACCTTGAGCTATGCCAAGGAAGCGATATTATATGAGCCTAGAGCTTGTGGTGGAGATGACAACTTATAGACAGTATTTAAAACTTTGAAACTATAAAATCCTTAGGGAGAAATTATAGACAGAAGATTTCCAATGACCGAACCCTAATATTTAAAGGTCAGGAAGAAGAGCATCTAATAAAGGAGACTGAACAAGAAGCAGTCAATGAAAACACACACACACACACCTCTCACTAAATTGGTATCATGGAAACCCAACAAAGAGTTTCAATGAAGTGATTAACCATGTCAGTGTGCTAAAATGTCAGGTCAGATGAGGATAGAGAAGCACTTACTAGATTTGTCAAGAGGAAGTCATGGCCACCTTGACAAGAATGATTTGGTGGAATGATCCAGAGAAAAAGGGTGATTGAACTGTTTTCAAGATATCAAGATAGATTGGACATTAATAAGTAGAATGGGGGAGTGTGAATTCTGTTCTGAAGGTGAAGGGTGGATGGGATTGTGAATGAAAGGAGATTTAGGGTTAAGGGAAAACATTGTAAGAAGGGAAATATTTCCAGCTATTAATAAACCGATCCTGCAAAGAGAAAAATATTGACACAAAAGGGACAGGGAGAAATTATGGGAGAATGTTCTAGAGTGGGCAAGGAAGAACAGAGACGAAGGGACCACACGTGAGAGGGGACAGTTTGTCTCATGTATCCAGAGAGAAAGTAACGAAATGGGTACAGATGCAGGGGGTGATAGATTTGGTGGCAGAACTAAGAGGGAATTGTTGTCTGGTCACTCCTATATTTTCAGTCAAAGAAGCCAGGTCATCACCCAGGAGTGGGAAAATAGATCCTGACTTTCTAACACCAATAGCAAAATATCTTACTCCTCTGTAGTCATCCCTTACTTCTTTCCCCTCCGAATGTGTAGTTTTTAAAAGCTTATGATTAGTCACTTCTCATTTTCTTTCCCTTTTCCAATAGTTGTATCCCCCTGGCTGCATGTCAGGGGTACCTTGATTCCTTTCGTGTTGTTCATTTTTTAAAATAATTTCACCCTTTGGCGAGGCAGGGTGACTCACAACCATGGCACTCCTTCACACCTGAGTCAATTTCACTTCAGTTCTCATGGCTCATTGATTTAGCTCCTTCCATTTGCTGGGGTGGGCTTTTTCTCATGCTTTTGTCAGGCTATATTTGTCACTAAACAAAGTGTGTCTCCCTGATAAAATCCCAAATCCCACAGAAAAAAAAATAAAGAACTTGATTCCAAGTGGGAATATTTCAATATAAAAATAATTTGTTCAGCTCTTTGAGTATATCTGTCCCACTGGAGGCTACTCATATTCACTTCAGTAGCTTACCAGGGATCCTCAGAAGCCTGAAATACTCTCAGCACAAGAACATTTGCCCAATAACAGGTCAGCATTCATTTCCCATTGATCATTCATCCTGTGCATTCTCCGCACAAAATAAAATCCAGGCTTCACAGAGGGACACCACACAAGTACCCCAGAGACCCTTCCCAGCGAGGACCACTCAGGCTCTAAGTTCACACTTTTCTCATCAGTTATGTAAATCATTTAACTAGGCTGTGCCTCAGTTTCATTCTCTCTAAAAGGGAGAAAGTAATTATTCTCCAATTTCAAAGAGCTGTTGTGTCAGTCACATGAGTTAATGTGCCTTGTGTCTTCAACACACCTTCTGGGAAGAGAGTATTTAGTCAACACATGCTATTTGTGTCCAAAACCCTGAGAACTTTTATAGAGATTAAATCTTTAACTTTGTTTCCCTTTTTTCTTCTTACACTATTTGGTCATAAAAACCTTTTCTTCAAAACCTAAAACTTACTGGAATAGTTTTCCACAGAATCCCCTTGCTATGTGTATCAGTTTTCTAGGGCTGTGGGAACAAAGTATTAGAAACTAGGTATCAAAACAACAGCCAATGTATTCTCTCACAATTCTTGAAGCTGAAAGTCCAAAATTAAGATATTAACAGTCTCTCTCTCTCTCTCTCTCTCTCTCTCTCTCTCTCTCTCTCTCTCTTCTCTTCTCTTCTCTTCTCTTCTTCTTCTCTTCTCTCTTCTCTGTCTCTCTCTGCCTTTGTTTTCACATGGCCTTCTCCCGTGTCTCTCTTTCCTAATAGGAACAGCAGACCTTGGATTTGGGGCCCACCTTAATCTACGATGACATCATCTTCATTTGGTCACATCCACAAAGATCTGACTTCCAAATAAGGTTTTATTCACAGGTGCCAGGACTTAGTACTTGACCCTATCTTTTTGGAGAACACAATTCTTCCCAAAACAGTGTCTAAGAGACAAACATTCATTAACTTTTTTAACCCCATATCACTCCATATCTGGCCTAGTGACTGAAGCCATCTTTGAACTATTTGACTAGGTCTGGGATGTTGTAAGTGTAGAAAATAGAGACTACAATTTCAAAACTTCCATATAGATTTGACATTGCATGACAGCCAAGCATGTATACACTGCACTTAAACTTATTTTAAAGCGAATAAGCTGATTTGAATATTGTTCAACTCATTGGTCAATCACACATGACAGGAGTTACATATTACTCATAGCGTGGATTGGAAAGTTTTTAAAAGTTTGCTCACTATGTATCATTTGAGATGTATTGATGTGCTGATTGGCTGTGAATGATCACAAATAAAGAAAAAGGTTGCCATCTCCCTCTTTTCCGTATTTATATTATCCCCATTCACCGCTCCAACCCTTGAACCTTAAAGAATTATTATTTCGGCTAACTAATAACTGTGTTTAATTCAATTTTTTTCCCTTTTCCTTTTGAAGAAAACAGTATAAAATAAGCTTTCAGTAAACCCTTCCAGGGAACAGTTTGTTCATTGTTTGCAAGAAATTTTAGGATTATGTAGACATGGGTTACTTTGTTTCAAGATAAAAGCCATATCATTTAGGAGCATTTTAAATGCCTTTGGTGACATAAAGGAAGTTGTTCCTCTAAAAGTGAAATATGGAGTTCATTATATTCCTTGTTATTTCTGCCTACTGAACACATTTGCTATTGATGGCACTATGTATTTTCTTGTACTTCCAATTTTAACTTCTAGATATTTGTGCATTACAGCAAAGATATTAGGTCTACAAAGAACTGTTGTTTTGGAAAACTGGGTTTGTTTGTTTGTTTTTACATAGAAGAAATGCACTGTTCAATTCATAGTGAGTTATTAGTGCGAGGGAAAAAAAGGTCATATCAAAGCTAAAACTTGTTTGCTTTTTATTTTTATTTTTTTAAAGATTTATTTATTTATGCATACAAGAACTGGGGTACAGGCCAGAGGTGCGGGGGATGAGAGAATTCATCAGAGAGAGAGCAGGGAGCACAACAGGTGGATCTACCGAAACTGTTGAGGGGAGCAGCAGGGAGACAGGAGAGGTCTGCTGCTCCATGTGGGTTGCTCCCTGGCAGGCTCCCTGTGCTTCAGAGACTGAGGATAGCTTCATAGTTCTGTGCTTAACCCCTTGCGCCACCAGGGAGGTCTCTAGTTTGCTTTTTTTAGGAATGGTTGTATGTTAGATTCACGTTTGGGTAACAATTGTATTAGGGGTTTTATCACTTTATTTTGGTTTTGTTTGGCTTAACTAAAATAATGTTTTGACGTAGTATGGCCTACAAGTAAATTTGTAAATATATATTTATACATCAAGCTGTACATAGTAATGTATCATTATAGATATTATTCTTCTACTCCACATCCATCTTCTACTTCACACACATCTCACTCAAAGATGGTGGCTGTTATCAGTTTGATAGGTATTCTTTCAGAAAGAGTCTCCAGGCACATATGTATATATGTATATCCATGAAAACAAAAAAATTGACAACATACTGTGAAAATAGTCATTCCTTGATTATCTTTATGATAGCTTCATACTCCATTCTAGCACTCTCCTAAGATGACCCCTAAAGTCTCCCCCGGCTAGCTCCTAAACACAGAGGAAGTAGGGCTGACCTTGCTGTTTTGGGGAAAGCTTTGCGCCACACAGTCTTTCAGGGACTTACTGTTTCTTGGGTCACTTGCAGAAAGCCAGTTGCCTTACGAGGAAGGCACAGAAGTAGCCCCATGGGGAAGTCAGGAATTGAGCCCTCCTGCCAGTATTTATGTGCATTAGTATTTTGGAAATATGTCCTCCAGCCCAGTAAGGCTTTCAGATAACTACAGCTCCAACAACTTTTATTAACAACCACACCATGTGGGAGATCTTGAGTCAGAAATATCCAGCTAAACTGCTCCAAAATTCTTTTTTTTTTTTTTAAATTTTATTGTTATATTCCCCATACAATTGCAGCCCCCCATTCTGACCCCAATCCCTCCCCTCCACCCCCTAAAAGTGTCTCTGGTTCATAGTTTTTTGTTGATTTTGATTTTCACTTTCTTATAGTTATTCATTTTCCTGGTCCCTTATTTAAGTTTTCTAGATTCCTGCTATGAGTGAGACCATCCGGTATTTTTCTTTTTCTTTTTGGCTTATTTCGCTGAGCATGATCCCTTCCAGCGCCATCCATGTTGCTGCAAATTGCATGTGTTTATCTTTTTTGAATGCTGAGTAATATTCCATGGTATATATGTACCACATCTTCTTGATCCAGTCATCTATTTTTGGGCATTTGGGTTGTTTCCAAAGCTTAGCTATTGTAAACAGTGCTGCTATAAACATAGGGGTGCAGGTGTTCTTTGGATTGATGTTTCTGTGTCCTTTGGGTAAATACCTAGGAGTGGAATTGCTGGATCATATGGAAGCTCTATGTTTAGTAGGTCCAGAAATCTCCATACAGCTTTCCACAGTGGTTGGACCAGTTTGCACTCCCACCAACAGTGCAGAAGAGTTCCTTTTCTCCCACCCCTCGCCAACATTTGTTGTTGCTAGTTTTTTTTAATATGTGCCATTCTCACTGGTGTAAGATGGTATCTCATGGTAGTTTTGATTTGCATTTCCCTGATGACAAGTGATGTTGAACATTTTTTCATATGCCTGTTGGCCATTTGCATTTCCTCTTCAGAGAAGTTTCTTTTAAGCTCTTCTGCCCATTTTTTGACTGGATTATTTTCTTTGTTGTGTTGAGTCTCATCAGCTCTTTGCAGATTTTTGTGATCAGTCCTTTATCATTAGTGTTGGGTGCAAAAATGTTCTCCCAGTTGTGGGGTTTCTCTTTGTTTTGTTATTGTCTCTTTTGCTGTGCAAAAGCTCTTTAATTTGATGTAGTCCTGTTTATCTTTGCCTTCACTATCACTGCTTTGGGTGATGTGTCTGTAAAGATGTCTTTGATGGCAAATCACGTAGTGTTTCGCCTATATTTCCTTCTATATATTTATGGTTTCAGGTCTTATGTCTAGATCTTTAATCCATTTTGAGTTGATTTTTGTGTATGGTGTGAGGTGGTGGTCAAGCTTCATTCTTTTGCATGTAGCGACCAGTTTTCCCAGCATTTATTGAACAAACTTTCTTTGCTCCAATGCATATTCTTTGCTCCTTTGTCAAAGATTAGTTGACCATAAATCTGTGGGTTTATTTCTGGATTTTCTATTCGATTCCATTGGTCTGTATGTCTGTTCTTGTTCCAATACCATGCAGTTTTGATGATTATGGCTTTGTAGTATAGTTTGAAGTCTGGGAGTCTGATGCCTCCATTCCCTTCTTTTTTTTTCAGGAGAGCTTTGGCTATTCGGGTTTTTGGTGATTCCATATGAATTTCATCAATAATTGTTCTATTTCTTTGAAGAATGACATTGAAATTTTGATTGGAATAGCATTGAATCTGTATATTGCTTTTGGTAGGATGGCCATTTTAATAATGTTTATTCTTCCAATCCATGAGCAGGGGACGTCTCTCCATTTCTTGTGTCTTCTTCTATTTTTTTAACAGTGTTTATAGTTTTCTTTGTATAGGTCCTTTACCTCTTTTGTTAGATTTATTCCCAATATTTGATTTTTTTTGTTTCAATAACAAAAGGGATGGTCTTTTTGATTTCTTCTTCTTCAGATTTATTGTTTGTGTATAGGAAGGCTACTGACTTTTGCGTGTTGATTTTGTATCCTGCCACTTACTGAACTGATTGATGAGTTGAATTAGCTTTTCTGTGGAGTTTTTGGGGTCTCTATGTATAAATATCGTCTGCAAATAGTGATAGTTGACTTCTTCTTTTCCTATTTGGATTCTTGGATGTCTTTCTCTTGTCTTATTGCCCTGGCTAGGACTTCCAGTATTATATTGAAAAGCAGTGGTGAGAGTGGACATCCTTGTCTTGTTCCAGATCTTAATGGAATTGCTTTCAGCTTTTCACCATTGAGAATGATACTGGCTGTTGGCTTGTCATAGATGGCCTTTATGATGTTGAGTATGTTCCTTGTATCCCCAGATTTCAAGGGCTTTTATCATGAATGGGTGTTGCACTTTGTCGAAAGCTTTCTCAGCATCTATGATATTATCATATGGTTTTTTATATTCTTTTTGTTGATGTGTTGGATAACGTTGATTGATTTCGGATGTTAAACCATCCTTGTGCCCCTGGAATGAATCCAACTTGGTCGTGGTGAATTATCTTATGGATACATTGTTGGATTCTGATAGCTAAAAATTTTATTGAGGATTTTTGCATCAGTGTTCATTAGGGAGATTGGCCTGTAGTTTCCTTTTTTGTGTTGTCCTTGTTCGGTTTTGGTATTAGTGTAATGTTGGCTTCATAAAACGTGTTTTGGTATTGTCCCTTCCTTCTCAATTTTTTGGAAGAGTTTGGGAAGGATAGGCACTAATTCGTCTCTGAATGTTTGGTAGAATTCATTTGTAAATCCATCAGGTCCTGGGCTTTTGTTTTTTGGGGAGGTTTTTGATTACCATTTCAATTTCGCTAATTGTAATTGGTCTGTTTAGGTGTTCTATTTCTTCTTTATCTAGCTTTGGGTGATTGTAGAGTTGTAGGAATTTGTCCATCTCCTCTAGATTGTTAAACTTGTTTCCATATAACTGTTCATAGTAACTGATTATTCTTTTGATTTCTTGTGTGTTGTGATTTCTCCCTCTTTCATTGATGATCCTGTTTATTTGTGCTTTCTCCCTTTTTCCTTTGTGAGCCTGGCTAGGGGTTTGTCTATTTTATTGATTTTTTCAAAAAACCAGCTCTTGGTTTCATTGATCTTTTCGATTGTTTTTTAGTTTCAATTTCATTATTTCTGCTTTGGTTTTTATTATTTCTTTTCTTCTACTGGTTTTGGGGTTTTTTGTTGTTCTTTTTCTAGATCTTTGAGCTTCGAGATGAGGTTTGTTTCTTTGCGTTCTTTCTTGTTCTTGATGTGAGCTTCTATTGCTATATATTTTCCTCTTATTACTGCTTTTGCTGCATCCATACATTTACGATATTGGTGTCCTCCTTGTCGTTCAATTCAAAAACTTTTTAATTTCTTCTTTGATCTCCTCATTAGTCCAATGGTCTTCCAGTAGTGTGGTTTTTAATCTCATGAGGTAGGAAAGTTCCTTGCCTTCTTTA